>NW_024539227.1:600000-970670 GCF_016758775.1 Suillus clintonianus | reverse complement strand
CTCCCTATCCCCGCAGTACTTACACCCACTCAACGAATGCGGGGTATGCTCGAGGATCGCTCATCCACGAATGTCTTGCAATCATTTTACAGCCCCTGATGAAAGCCGCCGAACTTGGAATCATGATGTCCGACCCAGTGGGAAACATCCGCCACTGCTTTACCCCCCTTGCGGCATACATCGTCGATACTCCCGAGGCGTGCATGCTTGCATGCGTGCGCGGCAAAACTTCTCCATTTACACTGGCATCTTATCTCCAGTTCGGGGACAATTTTCGTCACCCTGCACGTACACGTGCCATCACGCTCGAGCAGCTCGCCAGCATCAATGTTGACCCCAACGACCTGGAAGGATATTTTGCCGCATGCGCGGAATTCCGGCTAAATGGTGTCTTTGCACCTTTCTGGAAGGGATGGCGGTTTAGCGATCCTGCGATCTTCCTTACACCTGAAGCTCTGCATCACTGGCACAAACAGTTCTACGACCACGACGTGCAATGGTGTCTTGCAGTTCTTGGAGTGCAGGAATTCGATTTCCGAATCTCAATACTGCAACCCGTCACTGGCTATCGCCACTTCCCCAATGGAATCTCCAAACTGAAGCAGGTCACAGGCAGAGTCCACCGCGATATACAGCGCTATATTGTTGGATTGATCGCTGGTGCAGCCCCTCGTCGATTTGTGGTCGCAATTCGCGCTTTAATGGATGTCCGATACTTAGCGCAGTCTCCCGCACCTGATGACAACTTACTGGCGGCTATTGACAGATCACTTGCAATCTTTCACGACAACAAAGATGTCATCATGACACTAGGCGCTCGGATGGGTGCGAAGAGAGTCATCGATAATTGGCACATACCCAAGCTAGAGCTCATGCAGAGCATCACCACTAGCTCGCGCCAAGTCGGTGCCCTCATCCAGTGGTCCGCAGACGCAACTGAACATGCGCACGTCTCTGAAATCAAGGACCCAGCACGGCGTACTAACAACAACGACTACGATCCCCAGATCTGTCGTCACTTAGATCGAGCAGAGAAACTGCATCGTTTTGCAATTGCTACAACTCTCAAGAGTCTTCCCACAGATCCCGATCTCCGTGAGGATGAAGAGGACAGGGACGAGGACGAGGAAGGGGAAGGGAATGAGGAAGAAAATGACGAACTGATGGATCCACGAACTGCACTCTTAGAAGAACTAAATCACACGCGCACCACTTCCAACTACTTCAACAAACTGAGAACGTTGGGGACTGCAAGGCGCGATGAAATTCCTCAGGCTCATCCTCCTCGTACGTTCCTTGCTGGCAGTACCGCCGTTCATCTTAACTGTTACCCCACCCGACTGGCTTGAAAATTGACGAGGTCGCCGATCAATTTAACATCCCAGATCTGCGGCATGCTCTCTCGGACTTCCTTCAACGTGATGCGAGGAACAGAGATGTAGTTTTTGGGGTGGGGGTGCCAAGAAGATCGCTGATCGACCGGCCCTTGAATATACCTTTCGAGCGCCTTCAAATATGGCATACTGTTCGCTTGCAGCAAGTCTGTCTCCATGATCCCAGTATCGTTTTACCCGCACAAACTTTGCATGCCTCTCCTGCACACGCTGGGTGGCCAAAAGGCCGACAGGATGTTGCCATTCTCAATGTCAATAGCGCGTATGATTGGCCCAAGTCAGGGTTAACGGGTGAGCTCTTTAGTACTCACACATACTTTGATTGTCCCTGACACCTTCCTCTCTTTTGAAGGTCACACTGTCTGTGAACTGCAGCTCATCATGCGTCCAATGCCACGACGAGGCTCACGTATTACATGGCATGATCGATATCTTTGTTATGTGCGGAGCTTTAAGGTTGGCGCGGTTGATCCTGTCACCGAGATGCACACATTGACACGCACAAAACATGCCAACGGTACTCTAGTGGGAGATATAGTTCCCCTGACACAACTTCGAGCGTTCATCAATATCATCCCGAGACTAGGTGCTGCAGCAGATCCTCGGTTGACCAAGTCTACTTCCACGCACTATCATTCCTCGTTTTACTTGAACAAGTACTTTGACAAGCAAATTTATGATACCTTGTACTATGCATCGCAAGGATAGATACGATACGATACCCATGACAGATTTTTTTGTGTAGTACTCAATGTGGTATCAGAATTTGAATTTGATGTTTATCTAGTATGCCTATCTTATGCCCACGCCGCAGCCCGCAACCCGCAGCCCACTGCACTGTAACCAGAGGGAGTGCTCAACAAACTCGCCGACTATTCAGACAGACAGGCAAGTTGTTGTTGTAGAAACACATTGGTCTGCAGTACTCATTACTCCATAGCGTTGACCGGTCTTGACTCTGAACGCCATGGCAGACGACCCGCTCACTGACCAGACTCCACCAACAACATGCGCCACCACATCATTCGACCTCTATCTTTGTCGACCTTCACTCAGCTCGACGGGTTTCCAGCCTGAGGGTGTCGCACCTTCGATCTTGTCAAAGAACTACTCAAATCAGAACTCGAAGGCCACGTCATTATCGAAGCCGACCTGAAGATCGAATACAATGCTAGTGTTTTCCACCAACTCGTTCCCAAATCCTCGTTGGAGACCAGGCATATCGCACAAATCAATTACTATGGTCGGGATAATGGACCACCGATATATTTCCAGGGCGCATGGAACTTCGATCGCCACAAAAAGCCCAGATTGAACAATCGGAACAACGACTCTGGCGATTCGGATGATAAATCTGATGCTAGCACAGATATCGTTAACACAGATGTCGAGGCCTTGGATTCTCAAGGTTCAGGGATGGTCTCAGATGGCACCTGGAGTCACGATGAATACGATGGGACCGCACAACCAGGATCGAAGAGGGGACGTAAACCTTCATCGACTGAGAAAGACTTGCAGTGTCTTTTCGAGACTGTTCAGTATGCCCTGCGCCGTAAACAGCAAATTCGCGCCAAAATTCCCTTCCCGATATCGAAAATCGAACGATACTGGTCTGCAGAGTTTGCTGACTCACCAATACCAGACCCTTATAACGCACAAAAGCCTGATGTTGCTCTGTTTTATTACAAGAGTAAAACTAGCGAGAAAACGTGGACAGACGTCCTGAGCTTTGTTGAGCATACAACTTCTGATTTCAACAAGAGGCGTGACCTAGGAGTGTACTGGGGGTCCGCCACTAAAGCATATCTCATCATGCGAGAACAGCCCTGGCGTCGCTTCGTCCTCTCATTTTTCATCTCTGCCGACCATCTTTACGCCCATTATTGCGATCGCTCTGGCCTCATCATCACTCTCCCAATTCCCATCCAATCGTCACCCGCTCGTGTCGCTGATGCGATAGCTACTCTCTCATTAGCGGATCCCAGCCTCTTGGGTCTCGACCCCACAACACATATGTGCATCACTTTTTGCCAGGGTACTCACACCGACCTAGCAGTGGGGGCGATCGGTTGGGTAACCGACAATGCTGAAAAAAAGTACTCGATCATGGCTGTTTTGTGGAAGAGCCAGGGTCTATTTTGTCGCGGAACGGTTTGTTACCGTGTTCGAGATCCTGTAGATGGAAAGGAATATGCGATGAAAGATTGTTGGGTGACTGAGGCGAAGAGATACCACGAAGTGGACGTCCTTGGGAGGGTCAAGGGCATCCCTAATGTGGTCCAACTCGTAGACCACTGGGATGTCCTATCCAATGGGGAGCCTGACTGCACAGCCCGCATTCGGGATGGATATGGTGTCCTGCTCGAGAACAGGCCAGACACGAGGTTCTTTAACAGGTATCACCGGCGCCTTCTCTTGACCCCCTGTGGAGATCCATTATGGGATTTCAGCTCCAGAAAGGAACTGATTTGCGCCTTCCGCGACTTCGTGGTTGGTCAGTTCAGTTTGTGTTTGATTTGTTGTATCATCTAACACTCTATCTATAGCTCATGAAACAATGATCCAACGACGAGTTCTACACGGAGACCTTAGCCCAAACAATTTTATTATCCATGAAGGTATTGGGTATTTCATTGATTTTGACCACGCGTCAATCATAAAGGAGGGCGAGACATTTACAGTTTCGTTTGGTACTGTAAGTTTGAACATGAAGTTCGAGATTCTCGCTATTGACCACGCTATTTCAGGGAACTGTGCCATATATCTCTATGCGCATTTTGAAAAAAATGTCGAAGAACGTTGACATCCTCAAGAAGGCAAAGACGATCAACGCAAAAAAGAACGACAACACCAACAGCATCGCTCAGCCGGAACTGGTTGAGCACAATTCCAGTGATGACCTCGAGTCCCTGTTCTATATTTTTTTCGAATTCGTTTCCAAGTACGGGGGTGCACATGGTACACTGGCTCCGACCTGGGATAAGATGAGTATGCCATGGGCGGATGCCTATGAGAATTTGGGCGCTACAAGCGGCTTGCTTGCCACCTTTTTGGCGAAGAAGGGAGCCATGTCTGAGGGTGATATCCTGACAGACAGGGTATCAGACTACTTTTCAGAATTCAAGCCCATTGTTGACGAATGGCGCACTCGAATTTATCGCATGGAGTCTAATCTCGAAGGAGCCATTGTTCATGACCACATCTTCCAAATGCTTGCTACATTCATTACGAAACTTGGCGATGAACTGCCAACTCCACTACCCTCTCCAGTAGCTCCCCCGAGTGCCTCAAGTACTCATCGTACTGGAGCTCCCCCCATCGTTCAACCCACAGCAGGGTCTTCGCTCCGTCGTTCATTGCGGCTCAAGCAGGCGGCCGGACCTAACGATGCTGGCAGAGACTAACGCAATTCTGATGCCTCTTATTACTATCCTTCATCTGAGCTTTCTTATGCGTCTTCCTATAGTTCCTTCTTTCTTCTATGTTACCTCCCTCAGGCTTAGAATGCCAACCACGGACGTCGCTATGTACCAAATCATGATTATGTAACATGGATTATGTCAGTCATTGGTACGCATAACTAGCTAACTTCGTACATGTTATTCAAGCCACCTGATACATGCCTCCGAAGAAGAAGCTCAGACGTTCTTCTCCAGATTTAGGGGTGACTGCTCGGCGAAGCTCGAGATCTAATCGTGGTGTTGGAGGCCATGCAGCGCAGCTGCAAAGAGTTGGAGAAACACTTGCTGCCCCAGCAAGGAGAAGACCAAAGGGTGACGATCTTCAAATCAGCAGCTCAGAAGAAAACCCTATGGCTCCTTCGCAGCTTCAGCAAGGAAAGAGAAATGTATTTTTTTTTTTTTGTGACTATGTTCAAGCTAATTTTTTTTCAGCCTCCTGCAAAACCTCGCAGCTCTCCAAAAACAAATCAGAACGAACGCAGAATAACGGGAAGCGACCAACATCCTCAAACTCCTACTACCCGTCTGGATATACATGTGGCTCGCTCTTCCGAAAGGTTCGGATTCAAGGAACCCCATTCCAATGGTCGCGAGAAGTCCAATGGCCGCGAGAAGTCCAGGGAGGGACAGCCTATGCGGAAGGAAACACGGTCCGGTGGTCGCAAAACGGTTGGACAGAATGTGGGTCAGCGAGACACAGGTCATGAGAGGGAGTCTGCGGGACGTGATAGTGGTCACGAACGTGATGAGTCTGATGTCGATGTTGACCGCGATGATTATTTTGACAGTTATACGCAGATGTAAGTGTTCTTCTTTTGCATGTGTTCTTCCTGATATTATGTTCTCATTGCAGGGATAGAGGCGCCGACCAGGACACGCACCAGCGAACGAACGATACGGGCAACACAATGGATCTCGACGACAATATTGATCCGCTTTTTCCTGACAATGAAGCTCAAGGAGATGATGAAGTAGATTTAGATGGCGAGCCCACAAATAAGGAGCCGGTATTTGATTTTTCCTCTCTCCATTCCTGCATTAATTATCTGTACTCAAGGCTTACGATGTTCTCGAGCGTCATCATGCAAAGAATGGGCAGCGCAAAGCTCCTTCACCAACCCATTTGTCAAAGGGAAAGGGAAAGGAGCGCGCACATACTCTCGACTGCCCAGAATACCCTCCACAACACCCATCCCAACATGTTCATTCTAGATCTCCTCGCCCATGCTCTCCTCAACACACCAGGCGCTCGAGGTCCCCTCGTCGATATCCATCATCTGGAGGAGCTACTGCTGTTCGAGCGGTTCGTAGACACTCACCTGCACTTCACTCACGTCGTTTCTCTCGTTCAAAGTCTCCACGCCAACAATCATCTCAGCAAGTCAGATATGAACGCACTTCATCCTCACGCATGCAGTCTCCTCTTCGGGGTCCATCTCGGCCAACTACTTCCTCAAGTCGCAGTCACACAAAGCCCACCTCTCGTGGATGCTCTCCATCATACACTCCATCTGACCATATCCCGCCTGCGAGCCGTGAACACTCTTGTAGCTCACCCGAAGTTAGTCGCCGATCTGGCAATGGTAAACAAAAGGTGAAGACAAACCAGGAGAACCCCTCGAAGCTAGGATTCTATCCACCTACTTGGCAAGTATTCCTGCAGACGGCGAAATTAGAGATGCGGTTGCAGGCCGTTCTAGCCCACCCAATCCCAGAATCCCAGAACGCCCTCAACCTTGCACGAGAAGTCTTGGATACCGTGCTATGGACATACCACGAGAAGAAGATTAAACTCGAGAGAGGTATATTCTCCCTACGCCGCCGTCTACTGTTCTCATAGCTGTTTACAAGGTTACTTTCCGGAGTACGACTCACGGATGTGCCGTCTGGTAGGTCCTTCGTTTCTTGATGGCGAATATGTTCGTTGACGCTGTTGATGAGCTGTGCGATGATCTCTTCACGTTCCGCACAGAGCTCAAAAAGGTCGTCATGTCTGTCGCAAAAAGGGTGTACGACATCTTCCCACAGGGCTCGACAATGCGAAAGGAGGAGGCCCAAAAGAAGGTCACCGCTGCTGCTAATAAACTCCTCAAGAGCGGTGATTACCTCCGGCTTCCTGACTCGTCTGGCGTAAGTTGCGACTCCCGGTAATAGTGTCACTTACATTTGACTTTCGCAGGGAAAATTTGAGAATTTCTCGGCGCAGGCTCTCAAGGATGCTTGTCTCGAATTTTACTACAGCAACGGCAAGAAAGCGCTGAAGAACACGGATGAATTCCAACGAACAATACCCATCAACGCGATGCTGCTTGTAGCAGCGGTGGTGTGTTTTTCGTTATTTTATTTTATTTACCCTTTCATCACTGATTATACAACAGTTGAAGGGTGTTCTCTCCGGCTTTCGGGAGACCGGTACTGACAAGGTTCCTGATCTTACCGCTGAACAGTGCAGGACCCACTTCGCCAATCTACAGAAATCGGTTGACAAACTGCTCGACATTCCGGAGCGCCGCGAAGAGCTCGAAGACATGTTGGAGCAATGGGCTAGGATAGGCATGGGTGACTATGACGAGTATGCGGATGGGAGTGTGGCGGACAGCGACGCGGAGGACGTCAACATAATTCTTTAGTAGTACTGCTCAGATCAATGCACCATGTTTTTGTTTCACAATTCATACAGTTTATGCCAGCATGTCTACTGTGTGAAGCCCTGTCATTAAATATATCCTTGGTACAGCATGTCTCAAGTGGACAGACTGTACAGCATGTCCCAAACTGTACAGACTGTCCTCTCGAGACATGCTGTACAGTCTGTCACAACGCAGACGGTCTGTACCGTGTGTACCGTGTGTCCGTCTCATCACAATGCAGACAGTCTGTACAGACTGTCTGCATTGTGATGAGATGTACAGATTGTAGGAGTATGTAACAGTATTGTAAAGGGGGGACTTCCTTGTGTAAGTGTAATGTCTGTACAATACTGTACAATCTTGTACAGTATTGTACAGGTACCCCATAGTTTGCTGATGAAGTAAGTTGTTGTTTTCCTGATGTATCTGCGATACTGAAGTACAGTCTTCAGTGGAGCAGCGGCACAACGGCACCGAATCGTGATACGATCCTGGTTTACCAAATCCAGATCATCTCGGTGTTCGTTCCTTGTTGACTGTTCATCAGCTGCAGAGTGCCCACTGCCCACTATCAGTAATCACGTGCTAATTTTTGAGTTTTAAGCTTAAGTTTGGAAGTCATGCATTGCAGATTGCAATCGCCCTCGCAAATCCCTCCAAATTTGCTCACCTGATTGCAGATCAGTGAAATATGTCACTGGGGCCCGGGCCCGGGGTCTTATGCTCACTCAAACTTTCAAAATCTCTTATATGTGTATATTCAGGAGCCTCGACTTCCACCTTACATGATTCAGACCATTTATCCTTGGTGCAAAGTAAGTATCGATTACTTATTCTCTCCCCGTGCTATTTCAGACGGTAGAAAGGTGTCGCTGGCCGGTGGAGTGACCAGACAAGTCCAGGACTTGCAGCAGAATATACGTTCCTCCCAACTCGGTAGATAGAATTATTTATTTATCAGAAATATAGTCTGATGTGCAAAAGAGTTGTACAAAAGATGGTGCAATTGATATGGGGACATGATTTGGAAGGCCGAAGGCCTTGAGTCGACTGAAGGCTAAAGAAATGGGAGGACAAGAGAGACCGAGTGAGAAGCATGGTAACATATCACAACGAAATGCACGAGGTACAAGAAAAGATAGCCTGGATTCTGTGGAAGGAGCCGCATGTCTGAATAGATGTGCTCACGGGGCTTTGCGGTTGGCCTTTGGCAATAACGGGACAAGCCCGGATTTCTGTATTTCAGGGCCCCTGGTGCCAAGGTACCTGTAATTACAATCGGGTTAAGAGATAATTCATACCAATGAGAAATTCGGATGACCTTTGAGATTCGTAACACCAACTGTGGTTTCCGCGAACGAAGGTTGCCGTGCCATCAAAATACTCTTTGACTAGGGCGTCGACAGAAGGTCCCCATGAAGGAACCTTCGCGAGACCGTCGATAAATCGTTTCTGAAGTTCAGCGTGATAATGTGCTGCCCAGGCCATCGCACTGCCTCTGTCTAGCCCGCGTTCCAACATGACAGTACTTATCAAGTTATGATCATCCCCAGCCGCCTGTTCTCTGTTGTACGAGATCATGTCCTGTGAATGTTGTTAGCAGGCTACAACCCACGACGTCTTCAAAACTACTTTACGTTGTCAATGATTGCCAACTCTATGACGCAGTCAGCGAGATCCCCGATGACTGGATGATAAAACACTTCATCAGGAAGGTCCATCCCCATTTCAAGTATTGTGAAAGAGGGTTTTACGCCAATACCCCTCCGTCGAAGCTTCAGGTAGTCATCGACACTGTGCCTATGGTCTTGTTCACGGTCGCGAGCCTCGACAACGACTGCATGAAGGTATACAGGAAGGGTTTGAAGAAAGCGACGTTGAGAAGTCAGGCTTGCAAATTGGATTGCATAGGCCCAAAATCTACGCAAAAATCCCTTGGGCTTCAGACGATCATCAACCAATTCCGAAGCACTTACTGTCGCGCGACTTCACCGATGATGGATTCGCCTTCTGGTCGTATTTCATGAGGATTGCGTACGGCATCGATCACGATGTCCATCCTTTCCTTTGCGACCGCTTCATTTTCGTTGTCGGTATACTCTTCCACAAGAAAGAATAAATTCATCAAATCACAGCCGATCCGAAGGTGTTCTATTTTTGCGGGAACGGAATCAGAGTTCCGTGACGCGTGAATTGCCAACGGTCAAATACGAACCCTTTGATGCATTGGGATAAAGCAATGCTGCTAGGCGTGCTGCAAGCACGGTACATATCAATCATCGTCAGAATTGAGAGCTAGTGACATAAGTCGAACCAAAATCGCATTTATCGAAAGCTTCCTGTGACTCAGGACTCAGAGCCTTGAAATCACGGAACGAAGCATCGACTTCAGCTTTCATATCTTCGAAGTGCGGATTGATGGCGCGAGGCCAGGGCCAGGTGATCATGGTGTCTGGGAGGTATATTGTCTTTGGGCGAGCATCCATGGCTCCAAAATGCAATTTCGGATGAGTGCGATTGTTTGAAAGAGGGGAAATCTTGTTGCTGGTTGATTCCGGGACTGGTAGCAGAACTTATATACCTGGGCCCTAGGTCAGGATCAGCCTTCGCGTACATATCCGCAAACCAAAGATGAGGTGATAAGTCCCCTGCCACAACATCCCTGAGATCTCGGTTAGCTTGCCATAGTGTATTCCCGTATTAACTCGTAGTATGTTGTCTCGGGAATTGCCGCATACGCCGGCTGAAACCTTTGCTTGTCGCTAGGCAGAGGGCTAAGTACTCATGCCAAAAAATGAATTTAAACTGATACTGACAACGGTGGGTAGAGAGGTGACGTGTACAGGGGTTAACGCGGCAATGACTCTGTTCGCGGTCGAGAACCTCGACAACTACCGCGCGAATGTATGCGGTGGACTGCACCAAGAGACCACGTAGAGTAGATTCATCCAATCCACATCGGTCCTCGCATCATTCTAGCCATAAGTCTTCGGCACTGTGCCAGCGGTGTAGCTGTCAAGAAAGTGACGCTGAGAAGGCTCGCAGTCTGAATTGCGCGAGCCCAAGATCTAGTAATCACGAGCCGATAAGTGAGTTGAATCACCGATTAAAGTCCCCAGGAGATGACGTTGAGCTGTTGGTAAATTAACAGCTCGCTTCCAGACCTTATTGCTAGCTTGAGCGAGCACTCGAAGGAATAAACCCCCTTCCCCACGGACATGCCTCTAAATTCCGATAGGCCAGTGCGGCGGGTCGCGCTGAGAGTTTGATAGTATGTAGCCACGGTTGCAATCTGGCTGGGCCATAGGGAATGGGGTTCCTGTTTCAATCAAGAAATAGGGCAATAGGGCAAGCAAAACATGACCATGAAATTAGTGTTCCAATTTGCGCGGGTAAATAAGCTTCAATCGATGACACTAGTACTGTGTATAACGACATCAGTAAAGAGTTCTGATGCTAGCCTAAGTGCGACATCATTACCTGTCCGTAATATCGTGCCAAACGATGAGCATGAAGTAAGTCTACATATGATGAAAATGTCCAGTCCAATCACAAACCACAATTATCCATTAAATGTCAATCAAATGCCATCATCTTCTACAGCCCCCCAGAAACCAGACTAGGGAATCATCGGTCAACGACGATCAGTCCCACGCGCGACGAAGGGTGGTGAATCCAGAGAGCAGCATTATAACAATCATCGCGACGACACCAGGAAGAGCAGAGTCTATTTTAAGCTGAGGTAGCGCTCCTGAGCATCCGGCACATTGCCACCCTGAGTGTATTCAATAACAAGATCGACGGTGCGCATGGGCGAATGCAGACTTACCACTAGTCAAAGGCGTGTAGGCCTGTGGCGTATACATAGCGAACACAAGCTGGCTGTTTGGTGCCAAGTAACCAGGCGTGGGGATTGCGCTAGGGCCACCATTGGCCCAAATATGAAGCGTGTAGCTTGCCTGAACTAGCGGAAGGCTAGGGTTTGCGGTCTGGTAGCCATACGGGTACCACACCACACTTGAGGCAGTTCCGGGAATGACACCATCAGTGGGGCCCACGGGGTATGTATACCCGTTTGCGCCTACTGCTGCAACAGTGAGGGCGGTGGGTGATACAAGGACGCTCGAAAAGTTCCACCCAAACGTAATATATTCGCTGGGGGCAATTTTGTAGTAAGAGTTGGATTGGATGGGAGGCATGGTTATAGTGATTGCTCCAGCAGCAGCTCCCAACGGGATGGATGGCAATGGGGTACTCCCATTCACGAGGGATGCCGAGCCAGAGACTGACGCAGAGGCTGAAGCCGAAGCGTTTCCATTCTGTTGTCTGCGTTGCAGATCAAGCTGACGATGCATGGCTTTGTGCGCTCAAAGGAAGAGCGTCTGCGTGGTGGGCAAGACGAATGGCAGGAAGAGTGTGGAATGGAGGAAGCAACTAGTAGTGCAACCGTGTACCTTGAGAGAGCATGACCTGCGAGTCACACGGGATGTGATCCATTCCAGGAGGGGCTTGTTTTAGACTCTGCCGCAGCGGTTGTTTTCCACGACTTGCTGACCGCAACTGGCGGCCCCAAAGAGCTATATCAAGCACCGCAGTCACAGCCCTTAGCCTGGCCACAACAAAGGCGCTGACTTGGTTCCAAAATAGGATTGGGTTGAAACGATGAGACCTTGTCGAAACTAGACTGAATTGTCCGTGTCAGCGAAAAAGCCCCCGACAACATTTTCAGAGACTGAACCAGAGCTTAGTCTGGAGAATGTCAACACCAAACCCGTGAAGACACAAAGTTGACCAGCAAACCGCAACCAAACTTTGCAATCGCAAAAGCTGTCATGCTCTGTCACAAGTCGTCAGTTGGTGCGAGACTTGGTTGTCAGGTAGGTCCGTAGAACTTAGTGGCGCCGGTTAGTAACTCCGATCATTGAGTCCCACGCACGCCGATGACAAAATGATCTAATTCAGGAAGGTGTCGTGGTTTGGCGGCCCCCCATCCGAAACCCCATGCATGCATGTATAACAATTTTCTTCAAAGTTCTATCAAGTATCATATATAATAACCATCTCCCAATTGCAAATGAAAATTCAGCCAAGGTGCGTTCGTATCCTAACCCTTGCATCGTTTCTAATCAATTGTACATAACACCAGCCTGAGCCTCTTGTGTGCCAACAGAAGCTGAAGTACGAAACAATGTACGTTTCAGATGCTCAAAATTGCAGAACGGACTAACGAGCATATTATAATCACTGAGATCACGACAGGGTAGGACAGGATTCAGCTCTTCTGGATCAAAAATACATTCGAGGTCTCGTATTGGCTATGGCACAAGATAGTGGCCCCCGAGCCTTCGCATCATGCTGGTAACATATCCAAGATGGACCACGCGACGCTCAAATATGCGCCCTTGGAAACCTGTGCTGCAGTACGGGACCAGATGTACTTGTACGTGCCTCACAGTTATATGTTCTCTCCCCCCTGGTAAGCTGTCCCGTAGCGTCAACGTCGATGATGTCAGTTGCTAGGCCGTCTCTTCCGACATCACCGGTCACCCCTGGCCCATGTATTTGTACGACGCTGTTGCATTGTTCACCTGATAATATTTCCATCCTGCCCTTGGGATTACGGTCGGGTGTCTGCTCAGGCTATGTTCTCCAAAATGGTCAGCAAAGACTAACATGCAGCGCGTCGATATAGACCTTCACAAAACCGCCCTGAACCATTCTCGTATCCTAATATATACACTTGATTCTGTGAGGAAAATTCTACTTCGGTTCACCATCTTCCACAGTTTGGTAGAAATCCCTAGCGATCCGCAACTGTGCCTCTCTACCCGTTTCATTTTGGGTGTCCGGGATAGCACGAATGACCAAATATTTGCGGCCTGTCAAGACATCTAGCGTGACCTTGAAAGGATCAATGCTAGAGCCAGCAGATGTTGCGGCGGCCAGAGCTGCATGGGATCCAACCACTACACCACCAGCTTCCTGGACAATGACGATACCGGCCTTATAGAACAGGTGAGATGGATATATCAGCATATACAAACAGTTACTTACGCAAACATCCCATGGCCTTGTCGAGTATCAACGTGATGATCGTCATAAAGTATAGCCCACTCACCAGCAACCGATTTCCCTAGTAGCCACATCGTGTCAAGGAAACACGTTGTGTCAGAGTGTGTGACACGTGCAATAAAACGGCTCACCAGTATAAGTCTAGGCCACCTTGAGCGACCATCGAGATATTAAGCGCTGCACTGCCCAGGGACCGTATAGAATGAGCCATCCGTCCTCCTGCGATGCCATCTGCAGGATCGCCCGCAAGACGCAAGAATGAGTCTGATTTTGGTACCAGGAAATTTTTGCTACGGTCGGAGCCCCATTCGATGGCTGGGAAAGTGAATATGTATTCCCATGCATGACACGAGACGTACCTATAAGAGCCTTCTGCAAGGAGGGGAGGGGCTTGGGGTTGGTGAGGGGTAATTTTAGAGGCTGGCTATTTCCACGGGTGAGGAATGATCCTTGGCCTTCAATCCCGGTGTACTTGACATAAGGGTTAGAGGCTGACTTCGATGTCACTGAGTGTTATAGTGCGTACGAGGTGGTCTAGGAAGGGGTTGTATATAACACCTAAAACGGGCCGCTTTTGGTAGATCAGCCCAAGAGAAATACATGCGAATGGGAAGCCGTGGACAAAGTTCGTTGTGCCGTCTGAAAGTCACCGTCAGATCCCAACAAACTAAATAGGAGATCGTAGCTCACCGATCGGATCAACACAGAATGTCGGCTCATCCGTGAGCTCATTGCGTGTTCCAGAGGAGTATGATTCCTCTCCGATGCTATAATAACACGGATCGATCGGCATTATTCGGTTGATGCGTGGATTATAGACTTACAACTTGAAGCTGGGGTAAGCCTTGGCGATTTCGCTATTCACGAGCTCCTCCACAGCAACATCGTATTCAGTAACCAAGTCGACAGAATTCTTCTTTGTATTGACGTCCGAAGTTGACTGAATGGCCTGTGAGCCTTCAAGAATCAATGTACCAGCAGTGCGGGCGAGCTTGACGGTGAAAGTCAAGATAGAGCGCAGGTCGACGGGCTTCAATGTTTGTGTATCGGCTGACATGGTGGTCGAAAGCAAGTGGAGTGCTTAGCGCTCAGCGCTGAATACTAAGCCGATTTGCCAGCTGAACGTTTCGCATTTCTTCTGAGAGATCTATTGATACCATGAAACTTGTAGCTAACTACAACTGATAATTTGCTGCGTGCTGGAGTTGAGGTTGATATGTAGCTGCCGCCTGAATGTGTCGACGATGGTGATTAGCCGAGTTGCAATGGAACTATCCAATATTCTCATCCAAGCTCGGCTGGACACCAAATCATAGCAAGAGGTAGTCTGGATTCAGTCAACCTAATTTTCAATCTGGTGGGAGGTCAGGCTGGTCAAGCCTCTAATAGAGCTAGGAACAAAGACAAGCGCGCAAGGCTACGCCAATGCGCAAAACGGAAACTGTTTCCCACATGCCAACTTGACCGACGCGCGTCGACAAGATGTACTTAACACAGAATCCCTCATACTTCCACTTCTCTGCACCCTATAAACCATGTTCTTGACGCGTTCTGAGTACGGTATGTTCATTCTGACGGCTCGACATCATCATGTGATAGAGCTCATCGTATTTGCAGATCGAGGTGTCAACACATTCTCCCCGGAAGGTCGACTGTTCCAAGGTACGTCAGACAACTTTGGTGTCCTGAAATTGTTCTGAAAGGATGCAGTCGAATATGCTATCGAAGCTATCAAGGTACGCATTACATCGTGCAGCATGACTACACATCTCATCTTCCCCAGCTTGGATCGACAACAGTCGGCGTACGCACTCCAGACGGCGTAGTCCTCGCAGTAGAGAAGCGCGTCCAATCCCCACTCCTAGAATCAAGCTCCATCGAGAAGATTATGGAAATTGATACCCACCTCGGATGCGCAATGTCCGGCCTCACAGCTGACGCCCGGACGATGATCGACCACGCACGCGTCACAGCCCAGAACCACGCCTTCACTTACGACGAGAAAATCAAAGTGGAGAGTGTAACTCAGGCTGTGTGTGATCTGGCGTTGCGATTTGGTGAGAGTGTGCATGACGAGGAGGCGATGATGAGTCGGCCGTTTGGTGTTGCGCTGCTTATTGCTGGTATTGACGAATTGGGACCACAACTGTGAGTGCGAATCGAGTCGGCCCCTTTGTTCGACCTGATCCTTTTGCGGATTCTTGGTAGATACCATACGGATCCCTCGGGCACCTTCATGCGGTATAATGCAAAAGCCATTGGGTCAGGGTCAGAAGCAGCACAAAGCGAGCTACAAGACAAGTGGCACAAGGTATAATCCCCGCCTCTTGAACGTGTTATTCGGTATTCAACACACCATTGGACAGCAAATGACGTTGCTTGAGGCACAAAAACTGACGCTACGAGTTCTAAAGCAAGTCATGGAGGAGAAACTAGACCACCACAACGTCCAGTTGGCACAGGCATGTATTTCCCAGGTTCTTCTACAAATCTTCACAACTAACATTGATTTCGTCACAGGTCACGCCACAGAAAGGTTTTGCGATATTAGACGAAGTACAACTGAAGGAAATTATTGACGCCATGTAATGATTCAGGTAGATGACAATATTAAGACAGCCTCGAGACATGTCTTTGCTAACATTTGTTGCCCGCAAAACCTGGTCGACCTACCTGTTATACAAATGGGGACAGCATGATTGTGACTAGCACTGTGAGTACTAGTCGACTGAAAGAACTGAGAGGACAAGAGTAGCGTCTATGAACGAGTGAGAAGCATCGTAACATTTTATGACAACGAACGTGCGTGCGGTTGGCCTTTGGCAGTAGCGGACCTGCGATCCAACGCAACGACAATAGGAGTGACTCAAATGAAGCCTTTGATAATCCCAGGTAGAATTGACAATATTAACGCCCCTGGCATTTCGTCGCATTTGAGTGAAGGGTAAGAGTAGTCGAACGTTAATACTTGTATGAAAAATCTAATTAGCGGAAGGGTATGGTAAATCTGTACTACTACTAAGTCAACAATCGTAATGCTGGACGCATGGTATACAATCTGAAAGGTCTGAAAATGAGATAGAAGAACAGTATTAGAACTCATGGGGGGATGCTTGGAACGAACAATTGCGAATAACAGACGAATAAAGAGAGGGCATAATAGTACGCGGATAATGTAGTAATCCGTCAAAGGAATGATTTTGGGCGCCTCAGGAAAAGAGCGTTAAGAGGCGTTACATCAAATGAATGTTTTTTAAGTTTACTGTAATGATGATATCTCGTACTGGAACAAAGCGGTAAGTGATCAGCCCTTGAAGACAACACCTCACGAACCATTCTGTATGATCGTGGCTGTCCGCCTGGTGTCAGTGACTGACGTGAGGTGAACTATTGTGCGGTGTTAGAAGGGGATCATCCAATGTTGAAGTTCACCTACTCTTGAACTCCCTATCCTTGTTCGACGAGAATGTTTGGTGAATGCTTCCGAACTTGTTGTAAAAGTCTGCATGGAACCACTTGAGAGGTGGACCTGATAGAAAGCACCACTACCACCTACATGAAGATACGTTTTCGTAATCATTTGGTCTATCACCATAGCGTGGCATATGATGGCTAAGACGGACACCGCTCTTGAGCTTTGCCTAAAGTATCATCAGCATCATCATCGCCTTCGCTTACCGAACCAATAACAACAGACCTGCAAAAGATCGACCTTGTTTAGGAAAAGAATGATGCTGACGTGTGCAAGAAGTTTGTTCGATACGACAGATTTCCATTCCTGCAAGGAATCTTCTAGTCTGTTCACCTCCGGGTCCTGTATACTGCATCAGTACGTCACGTAGATGTAAGCAATCAGTGGCTGACCTCTGCTAATACTTGATCGAAAGCCGAGATGGGCGCCAGAAAAATAATCGCATTTACTGCATGGTGATATCAATGAACGATCATCATCATCATCGAAGAACAAGTCATATAATTACCATCTTCGAAGTAAGGCGCCCAGGCATGCCGTTGATTTCGGGCACCTCCTACGTCGTAAACTTTCCATGTTATGAACCGGCGCTGGGAATCAGCAATTGAGAAAGAGTGCTCGACGACGCCCATGGTCTTGAGCCGGGCTTTCAAGACATCCTCTAAACATAATATTGTTAGAAATGGCATGTTTTTAGACAGCCAATTGACCTACGGTCGCTCGGAAAATACCGTAGAGCGGTGATGCGCGATATCTCGTCCAAAAAGCTGTTTGTTGTCAAGAAAAAAATACAATATCAGATACAAAGCACCCACAAGCCACTGCCCTCTTCTACTCTGATCCGTTTCTCCCGTAGGCGTTGCTTGACACTGGGGTCTTTCCATAATGCCAGCATCGGCTGAGCACAAGAATTGAGAACATGAACAGGGTCGCTTGGATCGTCCCACCAGCCCTCAATCTCATTTGTGTGTGCACTCTTAGGACTCTTGATCCTATTACCGAGGGAAAAGGCCTTTTTCCAGTTCGAGGTATGATGAACGCTGACTTCCGCATTCTTTGATTTAGACGAGCTGTTGCTTGACCCACCAGGAGAAGGGAGGCTCGTTGAAGGCGAAAGCGGGGAAAGCGGGGATGAATTCCGTGATGGGGGTATAGTAATGAATGGCGCAGGTCGGCCATTCTTGCCGATAGTAACATGGGTATTAGAGTTACCATTTGCATAGATACTCCAATCAGGCTTTGAAGGGGCAGTGTGGGTAGGCTCGTCTTCATTCGGAGATGACAGCATTCGGATCAAACGTTCCTCCAGCTCCCTCAGAGGTTCCAAAGCGCGGCGATATTGGGGGTACTTTGGGACCCTAGTCGCAGGAGCCGCAGAAGACTCGCGAGGCAAGGCGACTACGCAACCAGACGCAGTCTCCTGATCCTCTGCATCGTCTGGTTGGTCTGATTCAGGGGAGACAGCATCAAGGATGCTGGAATTGAGCGTCGTTATCACAATATGCCACTAGATTCGCAGTGGTAACAGGACTCACCGGCGAACGGATCGCACGAGGTTAAGATATATTACAGCTCTCCATGCGATTCGGTCAGCATGGAAGGCAGCAGTCGCATGCATCAATTGAAATTCTGGATGAGATATGAGTCAGTGCGGCCCAGACATGTGCAATGCGTAAACACTGAGGAGTGCGGTTTCATGAAATATATAGTATTGCAGGAACGAAAACCAACATGAAGGTTCTTTCGACCAAGTACACCTTCGTGCTAAGAGATTTCCACTCGATAGAATATAAGATGCCAACATGCTGTAGTGAAAACCAACAACACGTCTGGAGACCGCGACAGCTTATTATGTTCGCAGCTCGGTTCCGCACAAAAACGAAGAGACGAAGCAGAAAGCTTGGATGACTCACGTTTCAAAGTTGTGCTCTTGCCGCTCTCACTCTGTCCCAGAAGCAAGACCTTAATTTCAGGTTTTGTCCTCTTCTCTTTCTTCTCTGCACGGAGCATTTCATCGATTCCATCGCTCACCCGTTTAGCCTCCGACTCTGCTTCCAATCTCCTTTCACGATCTGCAGCACTCTCGTTCGGAGGGGGCATAAGCGCAGCAGCCAGTGGATCGGAAAAGGATCGGCGTCGGTTTGGCTCCAAAGGCCGAGCCATTGTCTTGGACGACAACAAGACGGGCGCAGAGACAAGGATGGTCTAAAGAGAAAGCCGAAAAACCTAATCGTGCTTGAGAACTGGTTTTTATAAGTGCAAGAGGCTAACAAGAGGCTAGTCGCGACAAGCGCTTTCCAAAAGAAGGTTCTGCCTGGCACGTGGAGGCCTTTTTTCTGAATTTTCTCTTATTTTGGCTGTCAATATTGTCTTGTCACGGCCGCAGGGCAATGCTAGGGCTACCTTTGCTTCCTGGGCGATATTAAGTCGAAATATCTGCTTTGATGAACGGGCTCGCCGTCACTGAGCCAGGATCATGCTACCGCCGCGGAGAGCTTCACGGGGTATACTTACCTGTCAATTTCTAATATTTTACCATTTACATAGGAAATGTCCGACCGCCGACTGTCAAAGTCTGTCACCTCGGTCTCTTCAAAACTCCCCGATATGCCCTTTACGCCTGAAGATATGTTGTATGGGAAAAGCCTCCTGCCGAGCGATTCAGAAGGACTATGCAGCCGCTATTTCTCAATTCCGTGCTCCAAGGGAGCCGCTGTCGATAACTTTAGAACCATCGTACTAAGTATCTTCTCTCTTTACCGAAAGCTTATCGGTTTCATGAGGTCTTCTAAGGTGGGTTTATGACACCAGGGACTGCTTCAGCGCTTGAACCAAACGTAAAATTCTTTTGCGAAGGCGTTAGGACAATGCAGACCGTCCACAGGCACGAGATTTTTTTGCATCAATGTGCCTACCCGCCATGCTGATCAGTCTTCTCACAGCAAGACCGCTCCACGTACGGCACCGCAATTCCAACGCTCTCATATTGTTTTGATAAATCGATTGAATCAATGCAAAGAACCACCTGGTATTGAAATTGGAGCCTCGAGGCGGGTTTCGGTTTCGCAGAAAGACCGGTTCTTCGCGAAGATCACTTAACTCAGGCTAGTACCGGCGTAGAGCATTATTAGATGGCACTTATGCAATCTTTGGCTGTACTCTTATTTTAGTTCACTCTTTTCTTCACGTGGTTGTTGCTGCTTTTCTTGGTGGGTATCAGAAGGTCTTATTTCGTCAACCTCAGCTGACAACTGTCGTACGACGGTAGCTCTCAACAGGCATCCTCAATGATAACACCCTCCCAAGCTTCTAACTCTCCTTTAGCCTTTCGAAGACAAGCGCATCACTTATCTGTTTACATGCAGTAATAACTTCTTACCTGACATCACGTTATTTGTTTTTTTTTTTTTGTTGTAGGTTCAAGTTCTTCCCTCGATGGCAATGTATTGCTGTCCTGCTGTGCCAGTGGCATATGCATCACGATGTTGATCTCAATTCATCATTGCCACGAATTTACATGCCTGCGATTCTAAAGCGTGCCGACTAGCAACTCACGCCTCAAGACCTTCCTATTGGACGTAAAAGTTGACTGCCAGACATCTTGGCGGCACCGGTATCCCGTTATACGAACAAGACAAAATTGGGTCTACCCGTGGGCTAACTCATCAAATTTTCGAAACGTTGACACAGGGATCACTATCAAACGCCAACAGGAATGCTCACCATCAAGGGGCAACCGCAACAAATAGCCTACACCGCCCGCACTTTGTAGCTTGCTAAAGTAGATATTATCCCGCGAATGAATTGATATGCTTCCGCATTCTCGTTCCCGTTTTCCGTATGTCGATTCGAGAACCCCTCGCTCGCTCTGCATCTCTTGGAGGTGGCGCTTCCGGTCCTCTCCCCACGGGCACACCACCTGCGCCTACAGGACTGCCTAGCCCACCGACCCTGACTTCATCTTCCAGCCACTCATCAGATCAGACAACTCCAACTTCACCCTCTAGCTACTCATCGGACGGGACCCAAAGCACAAATCAGCAGAATACACAATCATTATCAACTCCGTCATCCTCGCCGACGGTACGGAGCACCCTTTCGTTTTCGGAACATATAGTCTTATTCCATCACAGACATCCGGACAAACCCCCAGCGCCTCGATAAGCACGACATTCTCATCGTACGTTCCCGATCACTTTACCACATTCACAGCAATCAGCTGACTTTCTCACATGAACGTCATAAGGTCACAGTCAGACGGCACGTCAACTAATTATAAGGGGTCAGAACCGAGCACGGATACGTTAACATCCCTTTCGCCTTATTCACAATCATCGATGAGCACTGGTGGAGGGGGACCGACAGATGGACCACCGTCAGGTGGCGCAATAACCACTTTATCGCCACTTGGAGACACAGGCGGGACATCTTCTCAATACAGTCCTACTACTTTCGGCCCTGCATCTAGTCCCTCACCTCCTAGTAAGGATTCTGGGTCTGGTTCGGGAGATCTTCCTTCAATAACACTGCCGACCTCGCCACCTTCAATTATACCGACCTCACCACCCTCAGCTATATCCACATCGCTACCTTCAGTCATACCGACCTCGCTACCTTCAGTCATACCGACCTCGCTACATTCAACTTTACCCACTTCGCTACCTTCAGTCATACCGACTTCGCTACCTTCAGTCATATCGACTTCGCTCCCTTCATTCATATCGACTTCGCTACCTTCATTCATATCGACTTCGCTACCTTCAGTCATACCGACCTCGCTCCCTTCAATCATATCGACTTCGCTACCTTCAGTCATATCGACTTCGCTACCTTCAATCATATCGACTTCGCTACCTTCAACCATATCGACTTCGCTACCTTCAACCACACCCACCTTGCTACCTTCAACCACACCCATCTCGCTACCTTCAATTATACCAACCTCGCCACCTCCGCCACCCACGAAGAAACCATCTGTACCATTGACCACGAGCCAGTCCAGTACTTTATCGGGGCAAGAGACAAGCTCCCAGACATCTTCACCCACGACCTCGCCAACTGTAGGCAATCCCACTACAACTTCTTCTACACCTAGCTCATCCGCAGATAAGCCGTCTACAACGCCAGACACAAATTCCACTACTCCGACGACTTCGCCAACTTCAACTCCGGGGCGACAGACGTCCAGCCAACAGACAACTTCACTTGCGACCTCACCAACTTCAGGCAGTCCCCAAACTACTTCTCCCACATCCGAATCTAGCACCGCAGAAAGTACTAATGGAGGAGGATCGTCATCATCTAGCTCACCGATACATACTGATTCAGCCACCTCTTCAACGCCCACTGCTACTTCTCAAACTACCACAGATACATCCGCGCCAACGACAACTTCTAGGGAAGGAGTTTTGCCATCTCTGCTTTCAAGCTTACTTCCATCGCCTCCAACTCATGAGCCAACCCAGTCCTCAGCTACAACGACATCTACTGATTCAAATCATTCATCCGATACAGTGGCTACCAGCGCGGCAACTCCCACCAGTTCACTTACAACAGATAGTCACACCGATACTTACGTGACCGCGCAATCTTCGCAGACCCATTCCTCTGATTCACCAGCTTCAACATTACCCACCACGGTCTCCGGAGGTTTTCCAACTACAGCGCCTGGTGCACAATCTTCCCAGGCACCGCAATCTCCCGGCGGAAGTTCCGTGAATGCTCCAAGCCCGACTGGAAATGGTGTCACAGTCTCGTCCGCAGGTTTGCCTACGCCCACTGGCAGTCCTGTGGGCAACCCATCTTCCACTGCTCCCACTGCCACGCGCACATTGTGAGTTTTATGAGCTATTGCCGGAATATGTTGACCTCATTATCTGATCCTAAGCCCTACGTCTATGCCGCCGCCCCAAAACTTGGAGGCCCCTTCGTCGAGCATCTCGAGTGGGTATACTTGGTCTTCGATCACACTTATTTCGACTGGCACTTCCACTTTTATATCCTACTCCACTTTTGGGACATCCTTAGTGCCCGAGACCACCGTGACATCGATTTCGACGTTTCCGGTTGTTGTCCCGACTCTAGTGCCAAAGTCGGGAGCCAGGTACGCTATTTCAATCGGTTTCACACTGTATATAACCCACCGGGATACAGGTCAAATGAAGCCCCCCGTCATTGGAGGGGTTGTGGGCGGCGTCCTGGCACTTTTGCTTCTTGTTATTGCAGCATGCTATCTCATCCGTCGCAGGCGGCGTTTGCGTACGCACCAGCAGCTTCATGACAGTGACCTCACTGCGCCACTCTCTCCAACGGTGGCAATGGCAATGCGCGAAAACCACCCTTATAGTCCTACGTACAGCTCTGTAGTAGGAGGCCAAGATGAGAGTGAGAGCCGTGGCGACCTACACCACGCCTCAGACTCCTTTGGTTCATCGGCCTTCCCTCACCCCTCAATTGCCGGTTCCCCGCATCAATTTTCTCGTAGTTCGACCGGCTCAGTATTGTACGAGAATCTTGACAGGGAGTCAAACGATGGCGACGTCTCTTCAGATGACGACTCAGATGGCACAGAGAGAGATTTTGCGAGCGCGGAGAGTTTTTACTCGTCCGACCATGGGCAGTCTAGCTTGCGCGGCGGTATCGGTATCGCGATCGGGTCTCAATCGAGCATGGATCTCCACTCATATCATACTGCCGCTACCACGCTTGTCGCGGGGGCCCACGCTGTGGTGGACAATGACGAAGAATACGATAGCCCCGGACCAAGTCCTTCGGCATTCCCCGTTCCCCCCGCCTCCATGAACCCGTTCCACGATAGCGCCCGAGTCGTTGATCTTTCCAATTTTGTGGCCTCTCATACGGCATCACAAAGCCGCGAAGCGGTGTCAGCTTCGTCACACACATTCTCGGAGCAACAAGCGTCTTGGGCGGCAGCTGTAGCAGCTGCAAGCCCTGTAGATGCACCCACGCCAATAGCAACTCGGAGCCTCAATGCTTTTATGGATGAATACGACGATGATCCATCAAACCAGGACCCCACGACGCCTACGCAGTCGCGTCCCCTAGTTACGCCATTCGATGATTCGTCCTTCATCGTCAACCCGTTTTTACGTGAAACGTCCCAGGAAGGGTTTAGCGACGATTCTGAGGGCAGTGACAGCCATGAGACTGCTTCCATTGCGTACCCGTATCCGTTTGAGTCCAGGGATAAGGGGAAGGGGAAAGAGCTGCTGTCTGCTGACTTGGGGGATGATCCCAAGAATAACAGATTATCGAATGCTAGCTCCGGTCTTGTGTTCCCCGAGAATCCAGTAAGTACTAAAACAGTTTTGGTGAATCGCATCACTGATGAACAATGTCTTCAGTCGCAGTGCGGTCTTGCACTCTAAACAGAGAACAGTATTTATTGTTTGACTCACGTCTTTAGCAGACAGACTTTTAACCCATTGCACGTCATTGGACAATCTCATTCCTTAAGCTTCGGCAAAGTATTTTTTATGATTATGGACGTGAAGATTGTGACATTTCCCGCAACTCAAAATTCCAATAGAGTACACTGCACATGTACAAAACGTTCGGAACGTGTTGGAACGGGCTCTGTTAGTTTAAAACCGATACTAATGAATCTAATTACCCACCATCAAGACCGGCGAAGTAAAAATTTGAGCGAAAACTGTTATATTGTGATCTTCCATAAGGGTGCAGAGCTCGAGGGCACGAGGACATAGTTGTGCATGGGATTGTGTGAAATTCAAAATCTCATGCACAACTATGTCCTCGTGAAATGCCCGTGCTCAAGGGGTTTTAAAATACGCACAGGTAAAAATTGTTCAACACCGTGACTGTGAATGTCTAAGATCCACCTGATCGCTCAAAGACAAGGAGAAACCAGAGGGTCGAAGATATCAACATTGAGAGACAGAAACGACGACGTTGTAACTGAAAACCTAGGGCTGCTATGCAGGATTTAGTTAGAGGGTTCAAATTGTTCAACGGAAGAGTCGAACTTCCAAGCGTGACATGAAGCACGCATATGTCACACGTGACAAGACGCGTCTTGTGGATATCCGCGACGATGAGCATCATCCCGAATCCTCCGCGCTGGCAAGCTAGCGCTGATCCTGCATCCATAGATGTTCCAGGTCTCGACACCAATGCATCTGTCAATGACCAGATTGATCAGATTGAACAGCTGATAACTATTAAACTTCAGGTTGTCCTAATTATGTGCTTCCTACCGTCTAACACTGATCAAGTCATTAGAACATCGACACAAATTTCTCAAAGATTCAGAATATAATGGCCACAAAGTTGCTACCAGCTGTGAAGCGGTATGCCGTGAGCACTGAACCCGTTCGTGAAGCTGCAAAGGTAAGTTTGATCTGTCCTGTTTTCTCGTTGATGAAACCTACCATGTGATCTCAGTTCTGGACATCGTTTTACGAGAAGGCCGCGCAAGTACATATTCCTACATATGATGACTACTCTTCTTTGCATGAACAACAGTCAGAAGCCACATCTCAGGCCGAAAGTTCCTCCGCCCGGCCCGACGCAGAGGAGACTTCTCAGTTCGACACCGAAGATGATACAACACCCTCCCATCCTCGCAATCGCACTTACGATCCAAATTCTACAGCATCTGAGTCCTCTTTCATGCCATCGAATGCAGTATCATCTACCCCGGCTCGTACTGGGTTTTCAGGTAATGATACGGTGGAAGATCAACCTTCTTGGAGCGCATCGCTAGAATCTCCACTCGTGCGGCTTGATCGTGAGCTCCAGAACTTTACCCTCGGAGAGGACAGCAAGGCCTCAGCGGGCCAAGACGATACCTACAACAGCTTTGCTTATGAGGAAGAAAACACGGTCCAGCAATTTACGGATAAGGGAAAGTCAAGGGATTATCCACATGGGCAGTCTGTCTTGCAGGGTGCATCACGACCCAACCTTCCATCTTTGCGCGTTCCACCCAGTGCGCTCCCTACCCCTCGTGGCCTCCCAGCTAGCGCAAGGGTATCTCCACTGAAAGTTAAGCCAAAGACACCCGTAGCAATCCCACAACATCTACACGCATACCTCCCTCCGCGAAATCATCCAGACCCTCCACTGCCATCGCCTAGGAAGCGACGATATGAGCGCTCTCCGCACAAGCCATACCCCCCGTTGTCATCCACCTCTAACTCGTCATCTACGCTAGATATACCCTCTCTGACGAGACCATCCGATGATTCAAATAGATCCTTTGATCAGTTCAATGACTCATTCGATGACTCGGCAGAACTCATGCGTGGTCTTTCACCACCGCGGACTGTGGCATTTCCGCGTGGTCCGAGGTCTAGTGTTGGACTGGGCCTGCTACCACCACTTGGTCGGACACCAGGCAAGGACTTGCACCATGCATTGGGAAGAACACCCGGGAAGGAAGCTGCAGAGCGTATACGTCGCGACCTTCTCGGAGATGTTCAATCTGATCACAGTTCCGTCCGAAGTAGTGCCACCGTAGACCGGTTTGGTGGCTTCAAGAAATTTGGCTACTCCAATCCAGATGGCATGGAAGATACCATGTCTACGATCCCCACCCCACCATCTATAACACGATATACCCGCCATGCTTACCCCTCTGGGTACAGCAGCAATGACCCGAGCGCGAGTTTTGCAAGCCTAATGCGCAGGACAGGACTCGGCATACCCGAATATGCCTCTACGTCAAAATCACATTCTGTCGTGTCTCCCCAAAGTCTCGAAACAGCACGGCTTGCCCCTCCTTCTCAACCACAAGCCCTCCATACCCCCGATCCTTACCCTGACCTTTTCCATTTCCAACAAGGAGATCCCAACACACTGCAGCCGGATGATCAGCACCCAGACTCTGACTCTGATTCAGACTCTCTCGGCGAGCCTGCACACCCAGGCCAGCCATCGACTGCGTTCCTCATGGCCTCCGCACGCAATCAAGACCCAGATGATTCATTCGGCTCGTCAAATTCAAATCACTCCAGCGACTCGATCGGAGGGGGTTTTGGTGACGAAGGCGGTGCGGTGCATCCGTTTGCGCGCGCCGTGGAGGACGAGGGAGATGGATTTGACGATAGTTTTGATTCTGTTGATGATGATGGTCAGAGCTTGGAGGTACAGGAGGAGACTGTATTTGGTATCCCCCCTGCGCAGCGCAAGCACGGGAGAGGTCCAAGCGAGCTCAGACTTCTTGGGGAGGATCTTTTGCAAGATACTATTGGTATTGGAAGTCAGCTGGCGAAGGCAGGGAGAGTGGAGGAGAGTCCGACACCATACGGGAGGTAGTTGAGCGTGATTGTGTTATCCATCATAAATACAAGCTTGCTTCATACACGTCGAGGCTCATGACTAGCTGCAGGTCCCCGAGGCTCAGTTAGTGTTTACTTGAAAAAGTATGTGGAAACGCCACAGTGCGTTTAAGTACTTTACTCCTGAATATCCATCGACTAAGATACAAATAATACTCGAATCATGCCTACTGTTCCTCTTCCTTAATGTCAACCAACTCCCGCCCTTCCTCCACCATCTCCCCCTTTGCACACCCTACCGCACTCACAACACCCGCTACCTCAGCACGCAACACAGTCTCCGTCTTCATACTCTCCAAGACCACCACCGGCTGACCCTTCTCAACGCGATCGCCGATGCTGACTTTCACTTCTACTACTAAACTTGGCATCGGTGCGCGCAAGGCACCCTTGGATGCGGTGAGAACATCCTGGCCGAGGGAGAGCAGGTATGCAGGAGGTGCGACAGCCAACGTAGTCTTGGTTCCCGACGCTGAGAACACGTGTAGGCGTTCCATGGTGTTCGTCGCGCGTGACGCAGGAAGGGAAGGAGCAGGGCGCTGCGACACGATCGTTATTTCGGTCGAAGCTCCGTTAAGCGTCGTGCTCAATGTTGTAGGTGAAACCAGGCGTGCTGAGACACCTGTGAATGTCTTTGGTGTGGCAGAGTGAACAGCTATGTCAAATTGGCCTGAAGAGATGGATTTGAGAGAAACTCGGGTGGGCTCTGCGGATGCATCATCGGGCTGGATGGAAATGGTACGCTCGTAAACATCTCCGCCAAAGCGCCTTGAAGTCAGCGTCGTCCACGGCGTCGCAAGGCTTGTAGACTGAATCGGATACTCTCGTAGTGCGACAAACAACGTTGCTTGTGCCATTAACTCGGCTGAGGGACTTTCGACAGCTGGGAAAAGGTCTTCGTAGTGTTTCTAATAATGGGTCAATACAAGCCTGGACAAGGGCAGCGAGATAAACAGCAAACCTTGATGAAGCCGGTTTCAACCTCTCCATTGACAAATGCCTCATTACCAGCAAGCATTCTCAGGAATTCGACATTCGTCGAGACACCGACTACTTTATATTGTTCAAGTGCACGGCGAAGAGCACGAAGCGCAGAGGTCCTATCGCGTCCGTGTACCACCAGTTTGGCAATCATCGGGTCATAAAACACGCCGATCTGTGCGCCCTGCGTGAACCCTTGTTCTAAACGCATCGACGGTGCCACATGCGTTGAGGTATCAGGCGACCGCTTCACCGAGTCCAATTCTGAACACGAATCGGTGTGAGGGAGTGATGGGATAGGAGGAGCAAAGACATGGGTTGGCTTCGGGGTGTGAAGGTACAAGAGTGGCCCAGAGTCGGGTAGGAAATCGTTCCGCGGGTTCTCTGCATATATCCGCGCCTCAAATGCATGCCCGACGAGAGGAATTTGCGCTTGAGAAAGTGGAAGAGGATTACCAGCTGCAACTTCCAGTTGCCACTCGACAAGGTCAAGGCCAGTGACCATCTCCGTGACGGGATGCTCAACTTGCAGGCGGGTGTTCCTGAGATTTCGTGAGTGGTGTACGTATCCGTATAACTGGAAAGAACACACATTTCCATGAAGTAAAACTTCTCTGTATCGTTGTCGAAAATGAATTCGACAGTGCCAGCACCTACGTAATTCACGGCCTTTGCAGCAGCAACCGCTTTCGCGGATAAGTCTGCACGAAGATCGGGGCTCAAGCCAGGCGCCGGGGCCTATCGGAAATTTTTGATTTATACGCTTTCGGTACAACTTTCAAACCTACCTCCTCGATAATCTTCTGGTTTCTCCTTTGAACAGAACAGTCTCTTTCCCATAAACTCACGGTGTTCCCAAGCGTATCCGCAAATACCTGCACTTCAACATGTCTGGGACGCTCGATGTACTTCTCAACGAGCACATCTGCATCACCGAAGCTTTTCAAGGATTCGCGCTGTGCGCTAGCGAGAGCATCCTTGAACTGGGATGGAGACGACACGACACGCATGCCCTTGCCACCGCCACCATGAATGGCTTTGATCAAGACTGGGTAACCTGTGTAACACAATGTACTCGGCGGGAGGTTCCGGGGAGAGCATGGAAGAGGAGGGTACATACCGATCTTCCCGGCTTCTGCGAATAATAGGTCAGCGTCTTGGTTCACGCCGTGATAACCCGGCACACATGGAACGCCAGCAGCTGCAAAAGAGTTGAATATCACGTTTCCAGGAGCTCTTTCTACGATCTGTCGTACCAGACATGATGTTCTTAGACTCGCTGAAGGAGCATTAGCTCTATGTTAGCATCGAGGGTACTTGAACCGACCTTTTTGAACCCATACTGACTATAGCATTGGAGGGAGGCCCAATGAAAACGATGCCCTCTTCTGCTAGTCGCTCTGCGAACTTTGCGTTCTCGCTCAAGAAGCCGTAGCTAACAAGAGTATCAGCTTGCAATGCATAAATGGGAATCATAATCTATGCACCCCGGATGGACAGCCTGTGTTTCGCATAATGCAAGTTCAAGTCAAGCTCCGTCTCACATGACAGAACTTGAGACTGAACCGACCTGAGCTCCGCTTTGACGACATACTTCTATAATCTTGTCCATGCGTAGCTGAGTAAACCAACGTCAGAAGAAGACTACTAGATCAACGGAATTATAACGAACATAGCTCTCAGATGACGGCGCAGGGCCAATGCAGTAGGCCTCATCTGCTTCAAGTACATGCAGTGAGTTTGCGTCAACTTCGCTGTATATTGCTACAGTCTTGATGCCTAGCTTCTTTGCAGTGCGGATCACGCGACATGCAATTTCCCCCCTGAGGATAGGTCAGGCGAGTTAGGCTAGAAGAAGCACTGAAACGCTACCGGTTTGCTATCAGTATCTTGTCAAAGTGGGGCTTCCATTCGGACGACGGGGTATCTAAATGATATTAAGCGCATTTCATACTGATGAGGAAGACCGCGTACTCGAAACGGCAGTTGCAAATCTTCTCCGTGAAACAGTAGGATGTACCAACATTCTAGGTTGGTATGCCATTGCGCCGATCACAGAAGCCTTCGTTTGCAATGTCCGTGCATATTTCGTGCTGCTGCTCACATCTGTGGCCAACAAGGTCCGTGGAATGGAATAAACATGGGCAGAAGAGCGTAGGAGAGAGGAGGCTGCTGCTCGATTTGTGGGTATCATTCCGTGTGTTGCTTTAAGCTCTTAGATCTTGAACGCAACTTCAATGAATGGATACTTACTAACTAACAGGACTCGGGCCCGGCAGTCGGAACCTAGAACTTGAAGGTCCTTCCGCGAACTGGTCACGTGGAAAAGCATTTGTTCGTCTAAGTACTGTCGGCGGCGCCGCGGTGCGGCACGATTCGAAATTTCTCACAGCCTAATTCTTCTTCAACTTACCATCTCATCATCCCAGCACATCCTACTTTTGCCAAGTGAATCAAATCTCGGTCAAACCCAAGGCGAAGGCGACTGCATTGGTTTCATGCTAGCCCGAATCCTTTGTCCATCCAGATCTAGAGCACATCCAAGATTTTTGCATATATTACAGGGTTCCGTGTCCTTTAAATTGACCTGCGCGATGTCTCGTCGCCCAATCTCAACGTCACCAACCCCTGGGCCTCAGGACGATTCAGAGCGGCCACCAAAACGTCCGCGAATAGACCATCTTACACCAGATTCCTTCAGAAATGGTATATTCCTCGCACCAATGGTTAGATCTGGTGCTCGTACGTGCCGATTCTGTACCTGCAGTCCGATCCGAGTTAATGCGTTTTTGATAACAGTGCCAACGCGATTAATGGCTCTCAAGTATGGCGCGACGCTTGTTTGGGGCCCCGAAATGGTAGACAAGGCTATACTACATGCAGAACGCGAGGTTGACCGTAAGTATGACCCACATCTCACTTCCACTGATCGGCTGATTTTCCTCAGCTGTTACCGGTGTCATCTCATACAACGGCAAGACTCGTGCCATGTTCACGACCCATCCTCTCGAGAAACCATACCTAGTATACCAAATCGGCTCCGCCGACCCCGAGCTAGCAGTGCAGGCTGCCAAAACAGTCATGCAGGACGTTTCAGGCGTTGACCTCAACTGCGGGTGTCCGAAGCCCTTCAGCACACACGCTGGCATGGGTGCGGCTCTCTTGACGAATCCGGATCTTCTTTGTGGAATACTGGAGGCTTTGAGAAGGGAATTGCCCAGGGAAATCAGTGTATCGGCGAAGATCAGACTACTTTCAACTCAGGAAGAGACGAAGAAGCTGGTAGAAAGGATTGCAAGGACAGGTGTGGATGCGATCACAGTACACTGTCGGACAAGGAACATGAGGCCGAGAGAGCGAGCATTGGTTGATAGGCTGAGAGAGATCGTTGAATTTGTTCATGGGTTGGGTTTGGACGTGGCGATAATTCAAAATGGAGATTGTACAGGAAGGGGAGATGCAACGCGCATTAGAGAACTCACCGGTGCGTTTACTTGTGGAAGTTCTGGTACACATATTCTTATACATTGTTCAGGCGCAGACTCAGTCATGATAGCAACTTCAGCAGAGTCAAATCCATCGTGTTTCTCTGCAACACCCCTTCAAGATGTTGAGTCAACACTTTCACCTTCGTATCTGCGCCTCTGCAAATACTTGGATAACCACTGGGCCGCTACGAAATTTTGTGTCGCTCAATTCAAGGGTACACGCTCTGCGCTTTCAAAGACTGACGCACACGAGGTGAAGTCAAGGATAGCGAAAGCCAAAGGATATGAAGACCTCGAGGATATTGTTGGGAGCTGGACGGGCGAGGAAGAATTCAAGGAGATTTCGAGGATTGTGGAGGCACGTCCACCACGGATATCCGCTGAGGCAGAGCAGGAAGAGGCAGAAGAAGATATACCCCCACCGTGCGCAACACCTCCTGATCGCCCCAATCCTGAGCCGCCGTTATCTGGCGCACCGAAAATGGGGCTTAGAATGCCTATGCCTGCGATCATAACAGGTAGTGATATGGTCTCACCTACACCCACTCCTGGTGGCATACGTTGAGGCTTCGTTACAATCATATTTTTAATACGTTATACGCATATAATTCATTGGTTGAAGCAGGTCCCAGATGTAAAGTAGTATCGAAGGATGCACTTTTAAATTCTAATAAGTGTGCAGCGCTCCCAGTTTCCTCCCCACTATTCCCGAACTGCCTGCTCTTTACGCCAGATAGGCGGTGATATTTTTGAATGCCCTTGAGTGCATACGGCTTATGGTGGACTGCGTCTGCGCACGGGTGTTTGAATGGGCAATGGTATGTAGCTGGATTCTGGTGGAATTACTCGGAAGACGAGGATCATCTCGTCACATCGAGCGAGAGGGCCTGCTCTCGGATTTTAATGCGCTTGAAGGCGCGTGGCGTAGACACTTCTACTTGGTACCGAAGATCTTCTTCAGCGCGCTCTTGCCCTGCTTCCTTTGCCCGTTGGAGGCGCCAAGCACCTGGCGGAACTCTGCGTACATGGTATGCGTTTCGCGTGGAGACTGTGGTTGAGCGAAGACAGCGAATACGTTTGAGGATGCGGGCGAGGAGGCGAAGAGGGAAAAGTGGGTGTTAACGTTAGGGGTGGTGTAAGACATCTCGAGGTGTTTATTGTTTAGAGAAGTGTGTGTGATTCAGATATTTAGTTCGGAGACTGAGGGCGCTAGTGCTGATGAATGGAGTGACGTTGAACATCGCGCTGCTTAAGTATCTGGGTGCTGGGTGCTTTGACGACGGAGTGTCGGGGAAATCAAGAGTGAGTGTCGACCGCCTTCGAGTAAAATAGCCTTGTAAGGAAATTATGGATTGCGAAGTATACATGGACCTATAACAATCTATGGAAAATCAAGCGAGAGGCGGCATCCATGGAAACGGTGCTAGAAGAGGAAATAAATGCTGCATTGTGTGTGGCAATTGCAGACAATGCGAAGGAGGTTGTTTGGAGATGTTTGGCAGCACCTTGCTAAATAAACAGGGCCAAATACAGCAGGCGGCAACGAAAGAATTATTTGAACTGGCCCGACGTCGACGTCGACGCAAAAGTGTGCGGGTATGATTCGTAGCACTCCTTATTCATGGAAGCACCTTGGTAAGTAGTCATTTCTTGATTTCACCGATCAGCTCGTGACTAATGGTTGCGAAGCTTGTAATAATATTGACGGACTTCGCTAGGCTGAAGAGAACGGGATACGTTATGGGTGGAGAGAATATATGCGATGCAATTGGACTCGGACAAGTATAAACTCGCATGACGGTATCCACCATCACGTATACTACTCTCCACATCGACAATCCAACTTACTGCCATGATGACATCGAAAACTCATCTTGCATTCGCAAGTACAGCCGTTGGCGTTACATCTGTTATTGAGATCCCAACACCATCTCCTGGACCCGGTGAGGTGATGGTAAACGTGGCATACAGCGCAGTGATACCCCTTGATACATACATGACCGATTATGGTCGACTGATACACGGTGAATATCCAGTCGTCTTAGGCTTCAATCTTAGTGGAGTTGTAGAAGCTGTTGGCTCTGGTGTGGATGGCCTGCAGACTGGGTACAAGGTGAGTATAAATATTTGTGCGAGATGAACGAACAAGTCTGATGCCCACCCCGTCTCCTAGGTTTGTGCATTTGCAACAATTCCCGACGACTTCATAACTGCATTCTACACTCTGTTCGATTGTTTAGAACTTCCTCCGCCAATGTTCACCATCTCTGCGCTAACTTCCCATGCAGAGACTCCGATCCTCGTTTATGGTGCGGGAGCTACGTCTGGTCAATACGCTGTTCAGCTGTTGTCCCTCGCTGGGTACAGGCGGGATTGCAACCGCGTCCCCTCGTCACTATTCCTACCTCAAGTCTCTTGGTGCAGCCCATGTCGTAGACTAAAGCACTGAGGATATGGCCAAGAAGATCCTGCTCGCTGCAGGCGAAAGTATTCAATTTGTTCTGGACTGCATCAGCGCTGAGGGCATGCTCAAGAGTATATCTAGCATCGTCAACTCCAATGGTATAGTAGCCATGCTATTGCCAGTGACGGAAGGCAGCAGGCATATTGCAGGGAAAGACGTGTAGATGTGGATGGAATTGCCTGTCGACAGAAACCCTTTCCCAGATTCGGTGAAGCTTGTAGGTGCGAAGACTGTATCAAGAGGTGAGTATCTAATAAGTTGGCGCAAAACGAGTACCTTCGTGACAACTTGATGCCGAATATACTTCCTCGACTGTTGGAGGAAGATATCATTCAACCAAACCGAGTTTGCCTATTTGATCAAGGATCATTTCAAGATCGCTGCCAGGGGGCACTTGATGTAGTACGGAATGGACAAGTGAACGGAGAGAAAAATCTTGTGAAAGTAGCATCCATGTAATCCTGTATATATGGACTGTCGCCGATCAACGCAATCTTATCTTATCATTCTCATGGTATACGTAGCACTTGTGTTGTTCTTGTTTCGAACGGTCATTTTCGGGAGTATCGTAACTATCGTGTGGTTAAATCGAATCGATTGATGTTGGGTGCGATCCGCCTATCAAGATCTTTCGTTCTCCGTCACGCTGGGCCCTCCTGTTGTAGGACAACCACACTTCGTCTCCCGCAACACCCCGCTTTTGCACTCGTTGTCAGAACAAAGCAACAAATGTCTACGATCACATCCGTTTCGACGTCCAACGCGCCCTCAGCCATTGGGCCCTATTCCCAAGCCATCAAGGCTGGCGAATTCGTGTTTGTTTCGGGTTGCATTCCTCTCGTACCTTCCACGATGCAGATCGTCGAAGGCGGTATCGAGGAGCAGACCAAGCAGGCCCTTACAAACCTCAAGGCTGTTCTTGAAGCCAGTTCCAGTTCAGTTGGCAAGGTCGTCAAGACTACGGTGTGTCATTCTTCACTGAGACAGTCGTCTCCGAGTCGAATCTGACGGATGTGTGGATAATCATTCATTACATAGGTGTTCCTGAAAAACATGGAGGACTTTGCCACCGTCAACAAAATTTACGAGGAATTCTTTAGCAGCTCGGAACACAAGCCGGCACGTTCAGCTGTCGAAGTCGCTCGACTTCCGAAAGATGTTTTGTTCGAGATCGAGTGCATAGCAGGTTAGTCTCCCAAATGATGTCTTTGCAGTTGACTACTAACGCGCCATTCATCAGTGGCAAACAAGTGATTCACGGCTCTTCACGGCGAGGAGCATCGTGACATTAATACGTAGAAAGACGGCTGGGATCATCATAACATCGTCGAACACACGTGCAACGGCAGAAACTCACTGCGCAATACCATCTCAAATTGACGCATAGCCAGATTGGTTACGACACAGCTGCTGTGTTGAAAACCCATCTCGTTTCTTAAGTATATTGTGCAAGAGTTTATTCTCCCCTGCTACATGATCCAATGGCAGCGTGGTCTTAGAAGAAAGCATCATGAGGTGGATGATATTGGTGGGGTCAAAGTCCCCCGAGTCCCTAAAGCTGCTTAGCGGGCCATTCATTATTTCCTGTGTCCTCTCGTAAAGTTCATGTGATCCAAGACAGTTCAATTGTAAGCTTTACACATGTAATTTCCACGGACACTCGGAAAGGACTTGACACATACTTATAGCACGAAGAGGCGTGCTTTTGCTTGCACCATCAGAAAGGAAGCACCGCTACTAGTTGAGAACCTTGTCTTAGACGCCAAAAGGACTCATTCCGGAGCAAGGACACACCAATGAGGCTTCCCCCTATACGTGTGTTTTGAGTGCCCATCAGTACGCCTCGCCCATCACCTCTCTAATTGATTTTCAAAGATATCCTCAAGGTTCGATTTGCTCCAAAAAGCGGTAGTAGCGTTAATCTAAATTTTTCCATGCGGCGCAGCTGCCTAAATCAGTGATACGCAGCAAAAGTCCTGTGATAGGCTGTATTGTATCTGAAGGTGCATGCCGTATCGATCCTGCTATTCAGGTTCTGAAGCTACCGAAATGTTGGCATCATAGATTGATCAGTTTACCTGCCCTGGGGGAGGCGAGGAGGCCTAAATGGCACTCCTCCGAAGTTCATTACCTTGGACAAACACTCTGCACCTTGTTGGGGTCTATCTTGACGTTGACCCTGGTTCCACAACCCTGGGAATCCGATGAAGCAATATTCCACATAACGTACATGTACTAGAGCACGTAGGTATACTGGGTGATACAGCCTAAGTATGTATTACACTCGTAATACATATGAGAGTAACTGAGCCGACATCTGAACGTGTGCAAAATCTACTCCAGATGAAACTGCAACATTTCATTCTGTTTTGCGTCATGATCCAGCGGAGCCCTAGAAGCGAGCATCATGAGGTGGAGGGCATTGGTGGGGTCAAAGTCCTCCGAGTCTCCAAAGCTGCCTAGCGAACTGTTTATGTCCTGTGCCCTCGCGTCTTCGACGAGACACACATCCCCAGGCATTTTCGGAATTGCGACAGATGTGTAGACCGCGGCAGCGCAGGTAAGAATCACCACGACAGCCAGAGGCGCAATGAGGAAAAGATGAGTCGACCGTTTGTATTGATATCCCAGTGATTGCACGTGAACTATCCCGTTGTACGGGATTGTGGTGGTGTCGTTCGACGGCTGTAGATTGCTTCGCCAGAGCTATGAATCAAAAGTATGTGGTCAACTTCTTGTTGGAGGGAAATAATGACAACTTGCCGTTGCAGAGAGTTCAATAGCCCCTCTCAGGTAGTCTTCCTACTTTGTATCAGCGAACAGTTCGATTCTTTAGCGCCCCGATGTATGCCTAAGCACTCACCAACGCGGTGTTCAACAAATCACTGTCCGATGCAAGAGAATCGTCCAGACTTTGAATACTAGCTGCCATAGCGTTTCCAGAAAGACTCTGTGCATCAAACATCATCAACCAGACGAGGTCGGATAGCAGGTCTATATAGACAGCGTCTTGTCCTTCTGGATTCATCGGCTCAGAACTTGTGGTATTGTCGGTGTTCACAGTAGTTCCATCAAATACAACGGAAACATGGGTGATGCGAGGAGAAACTTCACAAACAGTGGGTTGTATGAAGGCGTACGAAGGCTCAAAGCCTTGCATAATAACAACTGTTCAAGTCCCAAGATCAGAATATTTCACCACATGTTCATGATCAACTCACGGAAAGACTGGTTCGTTGCCTTCTCGAAGTCCTGATATTTGCAGGCCGAGCCTATCAAAACACCGTCGCCCAGGGGGTAATTGTTTAGATCAACCACTGCTAGGATGTCGTTGGTGTCTGCTAGAGAGTTGTCAACGAATTCAACTTGCGGGGAGGCCACTCACAAGCAACTGAATCACTTGAACAATTTGCAATCACAGTCCATCTCTGTATACCATAGTCTGCTTCCACAGTGTAATTTGGCGTAGTTATGGAACTCCCCAATGTTTCGCTCCCATAGAACTGCACATATGGATAAACATCGGTCACGTTGAACATCTGCTGTCGGCATCGGACGTCCGCACTGAAGCCTTGCTGGATTGTCGTATAATTTCGAACCCAATCTTGATATTCAAATGGGATGCTTGGGGTGGCATTTTCCATCATCACATCATTTATGTAAACGCCCCCTAAGCTTTGTGTCACACTGTGGCCTTGGGCATACGTGATGATGATCATACCTGTTGAACCATTGTACAACAACATCTCAAAGGGGGTGTAGTCCGGGAAACCCAGTTCACTTGCAGCTGCCCCGTGACCAGCTTGAATGAACGTAGTGACATTCCCAAGACCATAACCTGTCGGCATGCCTGTCAGTATAAAGGTCGTTTAGCTTTAAGGTCACTACTGAGTAAAGAGAGATATCACCAAATTTGAAGGCCATGGTCATTTCAAGGGGGGAGCTCTTACTAGGATACGAAGCGATGGGTCTGGTCATCATTATATTTTGGAGTTGCTCGGTAGAAATGAAGAAGTCCGCCTCTTGTCCCGAAAAATGAAACTGGAGGTCGATAGGCGTCGGAGTCAAAAAACTAGTCCAACTGCCGAGATCGTGAGTGAGAAAAGAAAGCATATGTATGCCCAATCATGATTTACCTCGACGTAAGCGGTCCGCACAGAACGCCGTACATCAATGTGTATTTTAGCCAAGTCCAGTACTGCCTGTCACTGAGCGCGATAACCTTTCTTCCATCACGCATGCATGCTAGGGATTTGATCCAGGCCCATAAAATCTTGAGCCCACGCACGCCAAAGAGCTTTTGTCCTGCTACTAGTGAAAGACCCCCACGCAGAGTTAGCAATGACATGGGTTGACTCATTCGTGCCGTCAGTGCTATTTGGAGTACACGACCGAGGAGACTGGAGCAATGGGTGAGTCTTTGTGACATTTGAGTTACGATGAAGGACAAACGCACAGTGTGTTCAGGAAAGAGAAAACTGTTGCGATGAGTGTTACGACATAGCTCGTGATGCGTGGGTTCTCCATGGCAGCTTGTGCAGCACCGCTGGGCAGGTAGAAGCGGCCTGTGGTATGCACATATATCGCAAAGCACAACGCAGCGGCGAAGATAGCAACTTGAAGGGTAACATAACATATCAGCTTGCCATCGCAAAGATTCTGAATTGCACAGTAACGATTCTCGGGGGAGTCAAGGCGCTTCCATGCGCCTCTGTGCGTACGAGAAAAAGAGATGGGATTCTGCAATGCAGGCATTGGAGATGAATCCTCGTAGTGGGAAGAGTGGGAATTGAAAACCCTGATTCCAGGTGGCACCAGGCTAAAAAACCAAACGCGCTTTGGTAACCATCCAAGACTTGCAACCGCCAAAGTTTAATTCTGTGCAATGCTCTAAGCATCAGTTGCTTGGGAGCCTCCTGTTTAGATGGATTGACGTAAAAATCCATCTAAATGAATGTCAGCATCTGTAGTGCACAGGGTGTTTGTCGTGATTGGCATGTAGCCCATCGCGTACGTAGCCAGATGATACGCAATAGTTCCTGGCGTTGTATCGCCTTGTACTGCCCCTGGGCATTTGATATGCGACTACGTAACAACATCGTATTGTCCTGTGGGTTTGTGAGCTGCCTGTCGCCATGCCTTGCCCAGCTTGTAGATGCCCTATTCCACAAACAAATTATTTGCAGCATTCATTGCGGGCAGCAAGACATGAGGTGGGCGGACGTGAGCCAGCAGTGTGAAGAAAAACCACAGAACAGTCAAATCTGTAAAAGTTTCGCTTGTCATGCCGTGAGATGTTCGCGGGTGGAGAATCGTCGGACTCAGCGAGGTAGTGAGGTCTCCAGTTCGGAAGCTTAGTCTTCGATTATGTGTACCAAAAGTCCTTGAGAATGGCCAATGTAATTAATGTAATTGAACCCCGAAGAAAGAGATAATAACCAGGGATGTAAGATATCCGGTCAAAACATCCACTCTAGTGCTCCCAGGTCGGTCAGAGGGTGGCAGAAGGCTTAGAACCAAAGTTCAAGTCTACGCAGTCTAGCATCAGTCGCTGGGCGGCCTCCTGTCTGTTGTCCGACGGATAGGATCCAGCTGAATAGGTGTCATCTGTAGTGCACAAGAAATATGCCGTGAAACTTGACCTTAGATGCAGCCCCTCGTTCGCATCCAGAAGATATGCGCCGCTGTCTAGCGTTCGGATGCACTCTTTGAGCGTTCATTATGGGCGGCAAGCACAGGAAAGTAAAAATTCCGCTGCCATGCTGTAAGGTGTCTCGAGCCGTATGTCTTCTTCTAGCAGCAGTGCCAGACTGCTGGAGGTGCAACCAACTCCTTATTGGAATGTGTATCACAAAGTCCTTGAGAATGGCCAAAGCAATTGAACCTCGAAGAAAAAGAGACAAAAACCAGTAATATAGAATACATCTGGTCAAAACATCCCCTCTCTTTGTGGAATAGCGACCGGAGGAGGTCTATTAGTGCTCCCAGGTCGATTTGACGAGCGTGGCGGAGGAGCTGGGCTATCCCGCGCAGATCTCAGCGAGCGATCGGAGTCATGCATCTGTATGACTGGGCGCATAGGCATCGGAGAGCGTGTAGTAGTGCGAGCAGGCGAGTCAGGGGCCAAGGGAATTGGAGGAATGGGAGGCACTGAGGAAGATACGGTGGATGATGTTGATTGTGGTGTGTGCGAACGTGAGATGGAGGGTCCTAGGGAGGGAGCATGAAAGGTAGCAGAAACAACGCAGGTATCGTTGGTCTGAGGATTCTGAACAAGGAGCTCGTCAAGGAGAAAGCGGAAGTCGAGCCCATATTCTTGTAGAAGCTAAACAGTATGTAAGCGGATGGTTTGTGGCAACAGGGAGAAGGAAAACCAAGGATATAATTGATGACACAGAGAGATCATGACGAACCTTGCGACTCTGACTGTGTGTGATTTTGAGTGCTTCTTTGACAGTCTGCTGTTCAGCATCGGAACTATAGACCTGCTTCCTGAACCTTTCAGCATACATCTCGATCTGTTTCTTCGCCCAGTCAATTAAAGCTAGGGCGCCTATCAGTAAATTGGACCGCATGAAAAGGCAAAGAGACACTGACTGCTAGTCATATCGTGCTCTACAAAGCCCGCAAGGAACCAATCCGCTGTGTGCTTGATCCCGGTAAACACGACTACTGCCAAATCGTGCACATACATCCCAACATGGCCTTCAAATCTGATGGCCCTAACGTAACGGTCCATCGCCCCCGCTCGTGCATTTAAAAATGTTGATCTCGCTGCTGGACCTTGACCAAGCTTTAACAAGTGACCAATGAGGCCGACTGCAGTGTTCTTGCGGTTCCCGGGCACACTGAGTGCATCAAGTAATGCTGAGGTGAGGCTTGCCGTGAGAGGAGTGAGCTTGGCGTTCAATGACGGTATGGAAGTGGCTTTAGTTCGACCATCCTCCACTAGTTCAACGGCCCGTTCCCAGGATCGCAGAGCGATGGCGACAGTGAGGTCGTCAGAAAAATCACTGATGAAACGTGCATCGCTCTCGGATTTGTCCCGTGCGCTGGTGTCCCCGTCAACACCTGCTTTGCGGGCAAGCTCAGCCATCCAGTCAGGAAGGGGCGGCATCGTATCAGGATTCATGGAGGCGCGCTGCTCAAGTCAACATGTCAGACGGACGAATACTAATTAGTAAGGCATAGAGGCTGACATCTCCACTGGTCCACATGCTCTTGCGTCGCTCGTGCTCGCCTTCACGCTCCTTGCGTTTGCGGATTGCGAGTTCTTCGGCAACTTGGCGGAATTGTCCCAGAAGAATCTTCTTATCAGAAGCTGCCTCCGTTCTGTAAACGTATGTCTCTTTTTGACGGCGAACTTTAAAGACATTCGTCATAGCTGCCAGGTGGATCAGATAATCGTACGCGTTCGATAGTGTGATTTACACTCACTCGCTGTATCCTTCGTATCCAACACTAGCATCTCGTGCAAAGGCCAACATCTCTCTGCCACTAGCCGACCGCCCTCTCCATTGTTCCTCCTCCTCCTCTTCGCGACGAGCACAGAATCATCTAGCACGACGAACTTGACAGTGTTACTAACCCTGTATGTGGCCGCATTGAGAGCATGTATCCCGTCCATCTCATAAATTATGTGTCTGCCTGGGGTTGTTGGAACGAATTTGGCGGAGCCCTCGATTTGCGTGTGCAGTGTCTGCATTTGATTCGCATAGAGCACGCGAAGGTCCGCAATGGATGAACGGACGTTGCGCCGCCGCTCCGAAGCAGAGGCGGACTCATCAATGTGCAAAAGGCTCGGCATCGACTTCCATTCAGAAAGGCTTTCTTTGAGCTCGAGCACATCGTTCTCGAGGACAGAAATTTCTTTGGAGATATGAACGAATTCGGCATAGCTGTGATGAGATTAGCGAATTCAACGGGGTAGGACATTAGGAGATACTTTTTGAACACATTCCGCTGTAGTTCAACAGCGGTATCATCCTTGGACGATCTGAGTGAAGACTGGAGAGACTTGAGCTCGGCTTCGGTCGAGTTAGCCAGTTTGGCCTTCAAGTCTCCATGGCATGTCGAACGTCAGAACACTCATACTGAACATGCACAGTACTCACAAGTGTCGGGGTCAAAATCTTCCTTGCCTAGCAACCTCTGATCTGTAGCCTTTGGATCCTCTCTGAAACTGGCACGTTCCAAGACAATCTCATCTGGGTCCCTCGCGGCGCCTGGCCGCAGCCCAATTGGAACGCTTGGCACGTCCGGGACAGAGGCATCAGTGGGCGCGGAAATCTCTGCATAGCGCAGGGACATGCGCTTCTTTATCTTGTCATCGACGGTGGACTTGCGGACATTCTTATTGATGGGCTTCTTCTCGAGTTTGGAGGCCTGGCGTTTCACAGTGCGCGTCTCAGAGGGCCTACGTGTGCGTAAAGACTGCATGATGAAGAAAAGCTCTCAAAAAGTCGTATAATGTATGTGCTAGTCGTCCTGGACGACCGCAGCTGATCGTCGGAGTCGGTGAGCAGACCTGACACCGCATTTGACATCATGCGAACCGGTTCACACCGGTAATTACATCGTTCACTTCATCCACCGCTCCTCTTCATCCACTGCAAACCTTGCAGCTGCCTTGAGGCCACTCCTTACTGGCGATCGACTCCGTCGACGTCGGAGACCACATCGACAACGAACTAGTTAATAGTTTCCTCACCACCGACTCCAGCGACGACCGTGTGCGGCGTTTATTGTCAGCCACTCCGTAGGCGAATCCGTGTCTTTACCTTGTACCATAATTAACGAGCGTGTTACTAGTACAGCCTTGTAAAGATCACATAACCTCTTTCCACCAGGTAATAGTGGGCTCAAATCCATCTTCAAGGCTTCACTAGGCCGGCCTAAGATCATTTCTGACAATCAAACAGCTTGATCTATCGGCTCATCTCTTCACATCGTACTAAGTAATGTACGCCCACGCTCAGTCGCGGCCCAACTCGTTCTATGCTGCGGATGATGCGGCAGTCCAACCAGATTATCCCTCAGAGCCACCGCGCCGTCTTCGCCAGTCCCGTGTTCAAGGCTCCCCAAACCATTACCAGTCCCCACAACAGCCTGTAGACCCAGACTATGATCCAGATGATGACCAACCCTTGGGACTTGCAGGTCAACTACCTGATGCGGCAGATGAGTTCTATGGTGCTCAGCAGAATGGCAGCACTCCCTTTCCAGCCCAACAGTCTCATTCTCAGTCACCACTGTCCCAGGGTCCCCTTCTAGATCACTCTCACCTCCGTCCAGGCAACCAAGCCTCGCTACTTTCTTATGAGCGTACCCTCGAGCTATATCGCGCAAATGCAAAGAAAACACAGGATCCAGACATCCAATTCGAGTTCGCAGTATTCATGATCGACGCTTCTAAATCTTTCCCCATCCCCGCCCCCACCCCCGGCAATGTCATGGAAATTGAAAAGGCAATCGACAAGCGTGACAATCTTGTGCATGAAGCCACAGGCATCCTCAAGCGTCTTGCAGACCGGGGACACCCGTCATCGCAATACTTCCTTGCAGACTGCTACGCAAACGGTCTGGGTACTTACAAGAACAAGCAAGATTTCGACCGGGCGTACCCACTATTTGTGCTCGCAGCAAAGCATGGGCATCCAGATGCCGCATACCGTGCAGGAACTTGCTGCGAGAATGGATGGGGTTGCAGGCGCGAATCTGCCAAGGCTCTCCAATTCTTCCGGAAAGCTGGCGCCGCACTCCATCCCGGCGCTATGTACAGACTTGGTATTGCTGACCTTAATGGCGAACTCGGACTCTCAAAACGGCCGCGCGAGGGTGTTAAATGGCTGAAACGTTCTGCGGAGCACGCAACGGCCGAGTTCCCGCACGCCCTGCATGAGCTTGCCCTGCTGCACGAACGGGGGATAGACAACGTGGTATTTGTCGACGTGGAGTATACCGTAGAACTACTCGCACAAGCGGCGGAACTTGGGTATGCACCCAGCGCTTACCGGTTAGGGGAATGTTATGAGTATGGGAAATTGGGTTGTCCCCAGGATCCAGCCTTGTCAATCCATTATTATGTGGGTTCCCCCACAGATTAGCGCGCCAAAGCTAATCATATCTGCGCAGAACATCGCAGCGCAGCAGAATCATCGTGATGCATGTTTCGCTCTCACAGCCTGGTACTTAGTTGGCTCACCCGGTGTGCTACCCCAATCCGATACCGAAGCCTATCTCTGGGCACGCAAAGCAGCAGATGCTGGGCTTGCAAAGGCGATGTATGCTGTTGGGTACTTCTTGGAGGTTGGGATTGGTACCCCGCCAGACCTGCCAGAGTGAGCGATCTGATCTCAGCCCCGAAGTTGGTGCTGATGTAAACGCGTAGGGCGATGAATTATTTCAAGAAAGCCTCAGAATTGGGCGATAAGCGTGCCCAACAACGGCTCAAGGGTCCACCCATCGGACAACAAGGCGGAGTCATGCGAGACGGACCCGATGCCAAAAACGCAGCTGCCAACAAGGACTGTGTTATCATGTAGACTCGCCTTATCTGCTTACAGCTTGTTTATTTCGCGGGGAATGTGCCTAATGTCGATGTGTACACAGACGATGGACTTGGAGTAATACTGGACTGTTCGTTACATTTCATGCTGCTATTGCCCATTTTTCTTAGCTTCCTTTCATCTTGATCTACCACCACATCATTTTACCCTACTCTCATTAACCACGTTCCTGCGTTCATTTTGAACCTTTCCATTTGCTGGACTGGCGCACATAGATACCCGTAGACCTTAGTGCGGAATTGAAGGTGTGGTAATTATCATCGTAGAACTGATCACCAAATTAATCAGTTCGTTATGTAAATAAAGCATTGACGCAAACCACCACCTTCAAGCAAGCTGGATATCCCTCCCAACGTAGATTTCTACCACCTCCTCGGCATAACATACGATGCCCCGTTGAGCACAATGAAAGCAGCGTACCACAAGGCTCTTCTTGCCTCGCATCCAGACAAACGACCATCCTCATCCACTATACCACCCGTAGATGTCGATATCGCACTCCTGAAAGAAGCATATACCACCTTGTCAAACGTGTCCTCCCGTATAGCCTACGATAATATCCTTCGAAATGGTCGCGTAAAGACCTCCATTGGACCGCGTCCTGCACAGGTCATCTCGCTAGAGGATTTTGAGGAGGCGGAGGAGGGTGTGTGGATCCATGCTTGTAGATGCGGTGGGACGTACAAGATCATTGAAGAAGACATGGATGCGGCAAGACACCTTGTCGGCTGTGAGAGTTGTTCCGAGGTTGTGTGGGTAGGATATGAAATCGTGCACGACGAGCATCACGATACGAATGGCAAAGGAGAATAATTAAATTGCCAACATGGATGTAATGCAGGTTGGGATTGTGCGGTATGGAGTCTGGACATCTTACATGCACTCGCTAACACTTAAGTTGGGTTTCCAGCGTTACACGAGCTCAGTCAACCACTATGGCGTCCTTACGCTCTTTCAACCACTTATTCATCAGCACTTTCCTTAACTCACGGCCGATTGCCATTGAGACTGGCCATGGCACGGCATTACCAATTTGCCTGTGCATCTATATTATGCCATCAGTGTACAGTGGGAGGGAGGGAGGAGGCTTTAGCACACACCGTCATGACACGATCATCTTCCGCGTAGAACACAAATTTGTCGGGAAAGCCTTGTGATCGAGCAAGTTCGCGCACCGTAAAAATGCGTTTGCACTGCACAATTCGTACTCGTCAGTTACGTGCACTCTAGTGGAATTAATGACGCACATAAGGGTTGAGCACATGGGATTGCTTTGCGCTTGGGTCAACATTAGTGACGGTAGCTTGAAAATAACCGTTCTCGTCAACTCGTCCATAAAGACCTATACACCGTAAGTCACGCATAACACTTTTCATGATTAGAATACCTGATTTGAAACCCGCGCGTGCAATGGATGAGGATGGATTTGCGAAGTGCCACTCCCAGAGGTCAGGTCGAAGCCCTGACAATATCGTCAACGCTGCGATATTATGTCCTGCAAAAAAGACACGCACTCCTATAGTCTGCGCCCGCCTCCATCGGGATATTTACAACTCTGCGCAGGTTTAATTACATCTACTTTGTGAAGACGTCACTGACCTCTCGACTTTGATGGCCTCGTAGGTCCGCGTGTATTGTTGCAGATCTTTTGAAGGTTCTTCACGACACCACTTTTGGAACGCTGTCGCCGGGTCATGCTCGTATACTACATCCTCTCCGGAGTATCCGCACCAGGGGCGGTCTTTCTTGCATTTCTTAAGCGGGATCGTCTGAGCGCGCTGCCGTTCTTGTCGTCGAATGGCTGTATTCGTGGATGGTCTTGGGTTTACCCTGTAGCCAATATTCAGTGAGTGTAGCACATTTCAGAGTAATATGACCATACCAATCAAATCGAGGAAGGTCACTTATGGCATCGTCAATAGTGACAAATTGGTGCGGCGCATAGCCAGTCTGTGTCCAAATAGGTCTGATATGGTGTCCAACTGGCAAATCAATTCCCAGCGCGTCTACCGGAGGGAAAGCATGTGTAGGTTGCGGGAGCTGAGGAAGCGGGTAACCGTGCTTTGCTGCGACCATGAAAAACCGCACACGGGTTTGAGGAGTGCCATAGTGACCAGCTTGTAGGATCCCATAACGCACTTGGTAGCTGAGAAGTATGACATTGGTCATATACTTTATATTTGAGCGATACTTACTTCATGTCGGTCATCGCCCGGATCAAGAATTTCAATCCGCCCATGGCAATACCCCCTTTAACTCTATATGGCCCGGCTTGCCGTACCTTGAGACCGAACGACAGAAATCCACGCACGTTCTCAAAGAAGCAGTATTTCGGCTGCATGAAGTCAACCCACGATAGGACGTTGAGGATAAGGTTGCTCTTGCGGTCATGTGCTTTAACATACATGTTCAGCCGCGAATGGGGCTGGCTAAGGTGCAGTTTCAGTATGATCAGCAAGAGTACGAAAATACGACACCACCGACCAGGGAAACCCGGCAACAATACAATCGATATCCTCTGGTTTTGGAGGAGCGGGGATGTACGGGTTCTCTGTTATATCCGATTCTATCTTCTCCAATCGTGTAGCCTCGCCTTTAGTGTGTGATAAAATCGATGCTGCGAGCACTAGGTTGCTGCATTGGTTATACACCACAGTCCTAGGAGAGTTGGCTCTGTTGACTCCTTGTTAGTATCGCTGAAATAAGGAGCAAAATGCGCACTTCAAGGTTTTTGTGGCACTCGGGGAGATTTCGATCGCATGGGTGACTTCGATGCAACCGGATTGCTCCAACCCTAACCCGAAAGCTCCGACTCCAGAGAACGGGTCCAAAGCACGAAGGGGTTTTTGCTTCTTCAAAAATTCCCGGCTCTGCTCCCATTCAGTCAGGTTCTCTTCAGCACAATATCCGCACACCAGGAGATCTCGAGGTACAAGTGTGCGTTTGTCATCCCAGGATGTCACATAAAGGCTCGGGAAGGAGTAGCGAGCGTAAAAGTGATAAGGAGACATTTCAAGCCATGCTTTGAGCTCTGGCACAGCTGCTCGCACATAGACATGACAGAGTCCAATAACACAGGAAATGCGGAAGGTCTTTTGATCTTCCGTGACAAAGAGATGACGCTGGAAAACCTGGGTCAAAGTGAGATTCGTGCGTGAGTTATGTGTCCTCACCTCATCCTTCAGTTCGTCCGAGGGTCGGAGGCGGCCCAACTTGACAATCCTTCCAAACAGTTTTACTCGAACTAGAACAGAGTCCTCGTCATCTGATTGTGAAAAGTGAAAACGGACAATTTGACCGATATGACACTGTGATCCATCCTCAGCCTTGATCATAATAGTGTCGTGGGTATGATAATTGGTCCCCTTCCATGCGACGCCGTGATGAATTTTGTGGGGGACGAGTGCTTCCTCTCGCTCCTCCACCATCAAGCACACAGGGCAGCGGTCGTGTGGGAGCTCGCCCTGGCCGCCGTGCAGTCGTTCCTGCGATATTTCAGTATATGAAGCATCAAGACTATTATATATGAACCTGCTGGCAGAAATATCAGCGAGGTTCTGAAAGGTCGCGGAAGATGCAGGACTTGTAGAAAAAGCCGTGAGGCTTAACGACAGGCATTTCTTTTGAAGGATCGACGAACTGGACTGGGACTTTTCCGACGATGAGGGTAAATTCGACAGTGCTGCATATGTTGGTCAAAAATAATTCTTGGGGGTGCCCGAGTTGCTCCATAGCCGTCTTCGTACTGTGCTCGAACCATTCGACATGAACATTTTCATACTCGTCACTGATGTATACAATCTTTCCGAACCTGAAGAAAGGGAGTCGGTCAGTGAAACGTATCAGCGCGAATATCATACCAAAAGTAGTCTGCCAGGGTTGCATATTCAGGTATGTCTCCTGGGTCCGGCAATTCGGGAGCCACCTTCCGGTCATCGCTCCCAATGGCAACAACAATGGTATCTCCAATCTACAAGCGACGTGAAGCTAGACACGATAGGGATTAACAATACCATACTGCATAATCATTGCCGTCTATCGTGATGTACTTGAGCCAGCGTGAACGTGGACGAAGGCGTTGTTCCGGACGGACTCGAATATCCCTCCGTGTAGATACTCGCTTCACAAATTCCTTCACCCTCAACAGAAGGTTACCATATGGAATCCCGGGGTCACGAGGAGGTGGTGGACCAACAACCACTAGACGTTCTTTGAACCACCCGGTCGCCAACTTCGCAATTCGCGGCGTTACATGCGTCGCGTTCTGGTTTGCTGGACGAAGGACAGCGAGATCTTTGCTTCCTTTGGTAGTAATCACCGCTACTGGCGGAACTCGTAGCCGAGGACGTGGTTCAATGGATCTCAATATCAAGGGTGCAGGCTCTGTCAAAAGGTGTCGAATAATATTCGTAGCACGCAGTTGTTGAGCATTTTCTAGGCCCTCGAGCGCATATCTTAGTTCAGCAACCTACGATATGTTGCAGTGAAATTTTGACAACAATCGAAAAAAAAATCTCACACTGTCCCAAAGATCTTGCTCGCTAAGTCGATTACTGCCAATCTCGATGGTTAAAAATCTGTCCAGGAAGTCTCGATATTGCCGCTCTGGTTCCCGTATGGCCGATGATACAATTGCTTGAACGACACGATGCGGTAGCAAGAATGCTCTGAACTCGCGTCGGTAATTCTTCGATGGAGCACCCAGACGATACCGAGCGTGATTAGACTCGATATACATTGGACTGTGCACAATAGCCGTAGAATATTGAGTAAAGTCTAAAAAAAGAACATCACCTACTCTTCATCTTCAGTGTAGTCGATAGAATAGCCGATAATGTTGTTGATGCGGATGAACTGGGGCTCGTCGGCTTCAAGGTCGTCTTCCTGGCCCTCATCCTCGTCGTTCTCTGGCACTGAAGTGACCTCACCTGCGCCCTCAAGCATGCTATCATCGTTATCGTGCTGCTCATTGAGGTAAGAAAGGGAGACCATGACCAGGTCACGAGTAGGGTCAAAAAACGCGAAGCCATCTAGATTCCGGGTAGGTTTCTGTCCATCGTCTAGCGCGCCTGGATCTTCGCCAATAACGATAAGATCTTCAGTCTCCACTAGCTCGTTGGATTCTGGTTGATAATGTTTCGCTAGGACGGGTGCACTGTAGGTTGATCAAATTTCGGCAGAAAAGGACGCCAACACACGTGGTCGAGGACGTTCATTCTTCTTCCGACGCTTTGTGCGCTGCGAGATGGACGGGACAGTTACCGTCAAATATACGCTCTCGCGATCTCAATGATACCCACTTCATCATTGTCGTAGTGATCCGCGTCATCGCGGTGACGCCGGCGATTATTCCCCCCATCTGTACCACTGGCAGAATCATCTTGCTGTTCACCTGGAAATGTTACCTCAAACGCGTTGGGTCTACGACGAGGTGGCATCTTTCGAGTCAAGCAGTGTTACTGAAGGAAGCGGGCCGAGGTTAGTAGTAGACAACTTCAAACCCAAAAAAGGAAGGTCCCTCTGAGTAGTCACCTGACAGGCTTGTAACGATCTTAGTTCCTTTGTCTGCACGAACGCAGCGCCGGTGTGCAAGGCTCTAAGCTCTTCCAGTAGTATTCAACAACACGAATGACTGTGGTTAACGTTCATGTATCTGCAACAATTCTACGCGAATTTGGGTACTTGTGAGTAGTTCTACCCCTGCGTGTATTCGAAAAGATATTGGTACATACAATCCTGCTTGCTTATTATGTAAAATTGAAGACATTACAAGTGATTGGTTCTGAAAGAGATAGTAGTAGTGAATGATTTGTGTCCGAGGGAGCTCCAAAAACCTGCACTCCTGTAATGCAGCGGAAGAAAAAAGAACTTGCACGTATAGGGATCACGTCAAAACAGACATCCAGCTGAAAACAAGATGGGACTGTGTGAAGATTCACTTTGCTGGTGTAGTTCCTACTGGTGCTTCTGGCCCTGCCAGTGCACCTTCGGGTATGCCGCCCGCTGATGTGGACGTGTCCCCAACCTGATGGAAATCTGGAAAGACACCAAAGATACCGTGAGCGTCGTGGCACCTGAAAGTAGGAAACCCTAACCTAAAATCTCGCTGTACATCATGACCTTCCACGTGTCAACGGGGAGGTCGGCATCATTGAAGCTCCAGTCAAATTTCTCAGAAGCCACAGGCTCGTCGGTCGGATCATGATATGGTGCCACATACTCATGAGCCAGTGACTCCGCAGCATCTATGCGTTTCCGAGGGTCGAAGACGAGCATCTTTTCTAGAAGATCCAAGGCTGTCGTGGAGCATCAGTACAGTGCGCCACCCAGAGCCCGGAAGAACACTGCCTCACCATCCGCATCTGTAGTTCGGAGCTTTTGGCTGAAAGGCACGCGCTCGCGTTTGGGCAGACTTTGAACAAAACGGAGGGTCTACAATGATCGATCAATGTGAGAATGGGAATACCTCGCCGATAGCTTAGACCCACGTTTTCGCTTGCGATAGTCTCGATGACATCATCTGGAGGGGTCCCCAATAGCTCCGTAATTATGGAAAACTGATTGACATCTTGAAACGACGTCAGAATGTGAGAATAAAGGCGCATGAATTCTCACGGTCTTTTCCTGGGAATAAGGGTTTGCCCTCGAGCATCTCTGCGAATATGCAGCCTGTGCTCCAAATGTCCACAGCGACATCGTACTTTTGCCAGGTCAACATAATTTCAGGGGCGCGGTAATATCGCGTAGAGACATAGCCCGTCATTTGGGGGTCCTGAATTCGGGCTAATCCGAAGTCGCAGATCTATGAGAAGCAATGACATCATGAGGAATCCCATATTAATGAACCTGACTGACCTTCAAGTCGCAGTTCTCGTTCACAAGAATATTACTGGGTTTCTGTGGACCTGTCTCGTAAAATGAACATGCACATATACATAATAAAACACGCACGAGGTCTCGGTGCACCACGCCCGCGGAGTGAACATATTTTAGTCCACGCTGGATCAAATCAGACGTAACCACAAAAAGTTACAACATCATCACGTACCAGAATCTGATATAGGAAGTATTGGACAAACTGCTTCTCCAGGGGTCGCGACGTCAGCAGTCGATGGAGGTCGGTTCCAAGTAGTTCGGTAACAAAGTATCTGTAATCCTCAACTACTTTAAGGGTTGGGGGTTTGGAGTAGGGACGTACAAGTCTTCAAGTGGCGAGATGAACACATCGCTAAGGCTGATAATCTACACAGATAGATGGTACATGTGTGAGCAACAAATTCTGTGTGGCGCGTCTCAGACGTACATTCTCGTGTTGTATGTGCTTGAGGAGCTTGAGCTCACGGTATGTTCGCTTACTCAAAACTGGGGTACTGAAGGGCTTCATAATCTTCTTGATGGCAACAGAAGACCCAGTGAGTTGATCTTTAGAAGAGCTGCGCCATTCATGAGCGTCGTATGTCCGTCTCAGACTCGCAACGTACCAGACAAGGCCGAATGCCCCTACAGACATCTCAGTTAGTCTGACATCAAGCAGATCGAGATGATAGCTCGAACTCACCCATTCCAACAGGCTGCAGATCGACATAGCGAGTAGTGACCTATGAAATCAGCACATCGTGAACAAATCATGTTCAAGGACATACGCAGGCAACACACCTCGAAAGAGGTGCCAAATATGCTGAGCTTGACGAAAGACATGGCACAAACTGACCCGCGGTAGATGGAAAGATAGCAGGAGATTTGGCGGTCAGAAGAAAGGTTAAAACAAGTGGGTTTGTTGACTCGACGATGGCGAGGAAGGGAAAGATGTAGATAGTGCACCACCGAACCTCAATCTAAGATTGGATAATGAAACTTGATTTCAAGCCACTGCCAGGGGTCCCGTGACGCCTTATGGCTCTAGAGCTATCTAGAGTCTAATAGTTCAATTTCAGTGCTAGAGCGACCTCCTCGGACTCCTCTGATCTTAAAAATATTCCTAGTAAGCCGCAGTCACTGAGGGATGAAAATATTGTGAATGTCCACTGCTGCAAGTGCTATAGCGCTAGTGACCGGGGGCTTCGGATACGATCTGATTTTTGAGATCGATCCGCTGAAGCAAACACGAGGTGTAAAACGGAAGGAATTCGGTCAGTGGCCTGTCGCCAGAAATAAATATCACGGGCTGTGCTTGCCTTACGACACGGCGTCCATCGTGAGCAGCCGGACACTTCACTTCTCAGGCTCAGACCGAAACACGACCATCTCATCCACCAAGATGTCCTTCATTCGAGCAGCGACGCTCGCCCGCTCTCTGGTAAGCGATCACAAAAAATTTGTGGTGGCCTCAGATTCAGTCTCATGGTTGTAGGCAACGAGCAGCTGTAGGCGTTATTCTACCGAAGCTGCTGCCAAGAAATCATCCAACCTCGGACTTTACCTTGGTGGCGCTGGTCTCGTTGGTCTCGGCACGTATGTCTACATGGGCTTTGGCAAGGGGGAGGCAGCAATTGCCAAGAAGGACCTCAAGAGCCCTCTTGACCCCTCGAAATACATCGACCTCAAGCTGAAGAGGGTGGAGCCTTACAATCACAACACCTCTAAGTGAGAACTCGTGTTATTTTTTACGTACGACCCCGCACTCATATCTGTCCCTCAGGTTTGTGCTTGAGCTCGAAAAGGGCGAGGCTTCGCTTCTTCCAGTTGCTTCCTGTGTTTACATTGAAACTCCTGACTTTAAGGACGATAAGGGCGAACCTATGCATCGCCCTTATACCCCCATTTCAGCATCTGACTTGGAGGGAGAGCTGATTTTTGTCATCAAAAAATATGAGACGGGCAATGTCTCCAAACACATTCACTCTCTCAAGGCTGGGGACACTCTCAAAATCAAAGGTCCTCTTGCAAAATGGCCTTGGAAGAGTGATTATGGTTGTTCGCTGTCTTGTCATGGTTGGATGCTGATTCTCTTCCAGTGAATGAGCTGGACGAAGTCGGCCTCATTGGTGGTGGAAGTGGAATGTAAGAATGCCCGTCTCATACTCGCGTCACATTGACCTCAAATATGCGACCACAGTGCTCCACTCTACCAGGTCCTACAACATGCTCTTGCGGACAAGACGAACAAGACGAAGTTCAAGCTTCTGTATGCCAATGTTACCGAGCAAGATATCCTACTTCGCGAGGAGTTCGACGCAATGAAGAAAAAATACCCCGATACTTTTGATGTCGTATATGTCCTCGACAAGGGCGATGCTAACTGGAAGGGTCCCACTGGATTCATTGGCGCTGACCTCATTAAGCAACACATTGCTCCCCCATCACTGGGCGAGAAAGTGAAGGTCTTCATCTGCGGTATGCACAACACACCTGTAATGCACCAATAGCTAAATACCCCATAGGTCCACCTGGACAGGTCGCTTCGATTGCAGGCAAGAAGAAAGGCATGAAGCAGGGTGAACTGAACGGTGTCCTTAAGGAACTGGGTTACACCGAAGACCAGGTAAGTCACCGTGCTACCTAACAAGTTATCACATCTTTGAAGTATTTCTCTGTCAGGTGTACAAATTCTAAGCAGCAGATACCAAATAGATGCTGTATAAATGTCCTACGACAATAAAATACCCATTTTGTGATTGAATTCGAGATTAAGAGGTACCGAAGCCTTAATTTCAATCACCTTTCATGGCCAAAAACATGTGATCAAATCTTTTCACAAACCTGGTGCTCTGGGAGAGGCACAACGCAGGGGTGTAGTGGCCCTGCTTTGACAACATCAATACGCGTGGCCTTCGGAAACTAACCCATCATATACACAGAGAAGGAGAATGAAAGGCGCAATTATTTACACCCGTACTGCGCCGGCATTTACACCAAGTACTGATTCCTTTTGTGTTGTATCTTTGTTTCAAAGGGGACTAGTAACTGGAACGCATCATATGAGCTTGTATTACATAAGCATCTGCTCCAGTGCCTATACGCGTACTAAGCCTGGCCGTCTACTCGATTTCATCTCCCGTCACTAAGATCACAGGTAATTGGGCGTCTGAATTTGTATGATTCAGATCTGAGCAACCAGTGCGAGTCTTGGTTAGCCCGCACAACGATAAAGCTTATCTCATCGTGTCATTCGTGCTGCGCGGCCACTCTTTAACAAGTCGAATCTCGACATCCTGACCATCATAATATCCGACGCGTAGCATCATGGACAACAACAGCGGCGGCAGCAGCAGCAACAATAACAAGTCCGTGCGCCGCCAACCGACTCCCCCTGTCACAGAAGTTCTCAAAGCTCCGGGGACAGTTTCTCCAGATAGCTTTTACGCGTCAGCTTCAAAATCGAGCGCAGGGCTTACGCCTCCACCATTGCCACTGCGTCCGAGGAGCACTGCAGGATCGGCCCACACAAAGGTCAACATCGAACCCCCGCCAACCTATGACACTGTATTTCGCGAGCCCCAGCTTGTCTCAGAGGACACAATCGGTAATGATCAGGTCCCTGCGCTCATTCCTGCCGACGACCATCACAACTGGCCAACTGTCGAGCACAGGTGGCCCGAAGATGACTGGAGCAAAAATGAAGCATGGAATGAACCGATGCCGTGGGATAGTACATGGGCCGGTGGAACGTCGCAAAAAGTCATGGATATTGACGCACGGGACCAGGAGGAGGAGACCAACTGGTGGGACGCGGAGCTACGGGGAACGAGAAATCGTCCAGGGCCAGGAATGCTCCCGCCTTTTGTTGCTGAAATGTTGCACAACCCTGAACATTCATTGTTCTCGGTGAGCGTTACTGCGCCTGACATAAGGCCGACTGGCGATGTATCCCCTTTCGTTCCTCCGAGCCATGATGAAATCCTTCGCGCTGTTCCTCACGCCAATACATACTACTGCAGACGACACCATGGTTGGGTGTTCCTCCAGTGGAAAACATCCACTATCCTCCCTCCCTTCGCAAAATCATTCGACCTCAAACAGCATCCACCCCTCCCTGACCAAGACCGTCGTAAACGCACCGTCTCTTGCGCTGAAGATTCTTTCGAGAAGTCCAAGAAAACCCACCACTTTCACTTCTACCCAAAGGCCGTTGATTCGGGCCAGCTCAATCCAGCATTCCATCGTGCCCCCTGGGAAGTTGCTGCGCAGAAGAAGCAGAGGCGCAGGAAGATCACCTCTATCAGTCTCGATGACTATGCACCCAAGGACTTAGATGTCAAGATGACCGAAGACCCGCCCGAGGGACATGTAGAGGGCGAACTGCTTGATCTTTATGTCTGCTGCCAGTGCTCTGTCTATTGCATTGCCTCAGAAGCTATGCCCGGTGTTGTTGCTCTTAAATATGTGGAAGATTTTACAAAGTATAGATATGAACATCCTGCCATCGGGAGGCAGCCTGATGAGTCTGTTGTCAGTGGGTGGGAGACACTGAACACGTACGTCCATCAATTCACTTCATGATGCAATCTCATTTCCGGACAGAATTATCGAAAACAAGTTATGGAAAGGCAAGAACGGCCAGCTCCCCATTTCCGGGAAGACGTTCCAGAACAAGATCGGTTGGTCTTCAACTACGTCAGGAGTTTTCATTTTTGTTGCCGTTCAATGCAGCTCACGAAGTCATTTACAGGGGTTTTATCTTCAAGCAACTTGGGTTTGAGCTTATTACACGCATCGAAGCTCCAGGCACGCCTGAGGAGAAGTCAGAAGACTTTCTGACGCCCCCAAACACTGAACCCAACAGTCCAGAAGGCCTGGAGGCACGTATGAAGCTCCTGCGTTTCTGGGTCGAGACGAATGCGTATCTCGTAGACTATCAACGTCGCTTCGGTAAGAAATAGCGCTGGTTCTTTGTACCACTTGCTCATGAAACGCAGCAACCGCGCTCAAGCACTATACGCCACACCCTGTGTACGTCAAAATCGACAGCGCTCGAGAGATGTACCAGCAGGCGATTGGTGCACACCCTGATCAGAGTAAGGCTAAGCTTTGCTGTGTCGAAAGATAGACCTGAGCTATTTGTGCAGTCCCGAGATCGTCCTCGTCGTATCCGTTAGGTTCATTGGCGGAGCACGTACCTTTGCTGCAGACGTGGAAGACATTGGGAATAACCCCTACAACATGCTCTCCAGGTAAGCTGTCAAACATTCCGCTCGTTTAGATCTCATCGGTGCTAACGGTGCTTAGATATTCTCATCTTCGCCTATGTGGCCCAATGTCGTTGTGACCCTGCCAATACAATACTCTACTTCACTCACTTCTATGCCATTGTCGCTGCAATCCAATTCCTCGGCGGCGTCCCTCCTCAAGAACTACAGACCCTCGTTTTTGAAGAGCGTTCTCGCGGGCGGTTCACGGAGGAGGACCTGCACAATGCAGCCGCAGTTCTCGGATTTGGCAAGGACGGCGCGCTACGCTTAGAACTTGAAGATGACATCGAAGACGACTTTCTTGCAGAGGCGTGGCGCACGGCCATCAAAAATGCATGGCGTGACTCGAAGGATTGTACACAGCTCCAACGCGACGCGAACGATGCGTTCAGGATCATTGCACAGTCGAGGGGTAGTAAGAAGCTTATGACGCTGTTTTCTGAGTCGTCGAAGAATCAGATGGACCCTTCACGTGCATATTCGGTATTAGAGGTTTCTGCGGATGTGGATGATGAGCTTGTGTTGACGGTGTTTATGATGCGGGTATGTGAGGCTGTGTGGCCTCTTCTGCGCTTCTGATAAACATCATTAGGTCGAGGAGCAACCCCATCAATCTGACAAGTGGCGTGAAGCATTGAGAACAATTGCAGAAGTGAGGGATAGCAGCCGGCTGCGCCATTTCCTAGAAGAAGGCAAAGATCGTGAGTACCTGCCCAAATTCAACTTGCGATGTGCTATTAGACTGAGGCACATTAGCTGGAGATATCGTGGCTCCAACGCGTGCAGATCTTCCAAGAGGTCTCAATCAACTTGGAAACACCTGCTATTTGAACTCGCTGCTGCAATACTTCTACACGATCAAGGAGCTTCGCGAAGCTGTCGCTTCCATGGCCAACATTGACATGAAGGCTCTTGAAGACGAGAAATACTCGGAGGACGACCTCAAACGGCATCGGGTTGGTGGACGGTTGATTACGCGGCGCGAGATCCTGCGATCGAAAAAATGTACGTCTGCCGGTCCCCTTTTTATATACCAAGCTAAAATTATCGTAATTGTAGTCGTCAGTCAATTGGCGGATTTATTTTGGCAGCTTCAATATTGTGAGAATCAATCTGTCACGCCGCCTATCGACCTTGCGAAGTTAGCACTCGTGACATCAAGAGACGAAGAGGAGGAGGAGGCTGACAGAGGCGGCACTGACTCATCGAACGATACAGATGCGACACTTGTTGAGGACGGGCCTGTGCGGTCTTCGCCTGACTCAAATGGTACAGTTCTCGGGAAGCGGCCACGCGATGAACAACGCATGGACATGGACGTTGACGCACCCACGTCTCCTATCACGGAAGAGAAGAATGGGTATGTCTTGATTTCCCAGCCATCTCCGTCTCGTGGGTCCAAGTCTCCTCGGCTGCAGGGGGGAAGCTCGTCAAGCACGATGCCGCTGCCATCCCCGCTTCCAGATGTGGAAATGGTGAACCATGAGAACTCGCAGATTGAGGAGCAGAAGAAGCCTCCTCCCTTACCTACACGCAAGCCTACTCAGTCAGACTCAGTTATGATGTTTGGTAAGGTACAATGTACTCCCAGTGATGTCATGTCTAAAACTTCGGTTTTAGGAAAACAACATGATGTCTCTGAATGCATGGATAATTGCATGTTCCAGATTGAGATAGCTCTCCTGAAGTTCGATGTACTGAGCGACCCGGACAATCAGAATAGCGTTGTGAAGAGGCAAGTTTTTTGAATTCTATCAGGCGCATACATGAACTGTGATTGCCAGGCTCTTCTACGGGAAATTGCGGCAAAGACTTACACAAGTCCCCGCCCAGCGGCGTCCTCGAACTTCGACCCACGAGAAAGAAGACCTCTTCTCCCATCTTCCTGTGAATGTGGCCGACAACGGCTTTGATGTCTATGATGGCTTAAGCGGATACTTTGACGATGTAGTTGATTATGAAGGCGAGAAAGCAAGAATGGAGGTGACGCTGGTTGATCTACCACCATTATTGCAGATTCAACTCCAGGTGAGGTCCTACCCAGATGGCTCTGCGATATATCTAAAACAGACGATAGCGGGTGCAATTTAACAGAGAGACCCTCCAACCATATAAATCGCAAGCCTATGTCAAATTTGGCGAGACGATATATATGGACCGGTTTCTTGATACCGCAGATCCAGGGAAGAGGGCTAGGTCCAAGGAGGTACAAGCGGAACTGAACACGCGACGGGAACGTCTGCGCTTGCTAACACAGGATAAGGTGAGGATTCTGTGTGTAGTTCTTGTGAATTAACCACATAGAGAACCTCAGCACGCACCTTTCCCTACGTCGCTCAAAAGCACGCTTGATTTCTTGTCAAAGCAAGAAACGATTATTCTCCCAGATGTCGATGAGGAGCTCGTCGCGAACCTCAACGGCGAACCGGATATTATCGAGGCTGAGATTGTCGAACTCAAGGACACGATATCGAAGCTGAAGGAGGAGCTAGAGAATATTTGGAAAGATGATACCTCGGTCGCATATGAGCTGACCTCGGTCTTTATACATCGTGGCTCATCACCGTCATTTGGACATTACTTCTTCTATTCCCGACATTTACCGGAGCAACCTGATAACTGGTTCAAGTACAATGACCATCAGGTTACGGAGGTATCGAAAAACGAGGTCTTGGCTGACACTACTGGGTCCACTGCGAATCCGTACTTGGTGAGTACACACAAAACCACTCCTGATGTGATTGATCGAATTGCTTTCTAGCTTGTTTTCGCAAAGAAGGACCGGGACATTGTTCGTACTGTAAATCGTTTTGATCCGATGGCTTTAGAGGATATTGATACATGATCTGTAATGTTGATATCCTATGATTCCTCTCATGCACTAGCTGTGTTATCTTGTCCCTCTGGTGGATGAGCGCATGCCGCGGTAGTGTATGCTCACTTAAAAGACATTTAAATTTTTCTGTGATCATCTGTGGACTCATCTGTAACCTACATGCGTATACAACCTGGATTTCATTCACTGTACAGACAGGGTATGCGTTATTGAACCTGAGGCTGATGGTACTCATGTCGGGGACGCCCTACCACTTGTAGCACTCGAAGGTCGGGCCTGACATGAGTACTACTCCGAGGACTACGACTCCGTGCTCATCTAGACGGGCTCTCCTAGTGGGTCAATCAATATCTTTCCCTCGTGTTCTCGAGATTAAGTAGTCATGATTTATGGTAGGGGAATGTTGTGAACGACTGCGACAAGCATTACAGCACAGTATCAAGAACAGGCATAGGATCAATAAGATGTGTTACAACTCACTACAGAAACAACCTTGCTAGCGAGAGAGAACAGGCTCGTCGCTGGTCTTGCTCTCTGTTGATGAGACGATGACTCGTTCTGCCTCTACTGATGTCGTCTTCTCCGGAATGCTAGCCTCATCGTGCGTCTCGAGGGATGTCAAGAGATCGTCTAAGGTTCCCAATATCCCGTCCAATCTCCCTTCAATGCCCTTGGCCACACCATCAGCACTGTCTAAACGTGCCAAGATTTCCATCAGGTCGTCTGTTTCATTACTACCGTCCAATGAGCCGTTTAACAGAAGAGTGTTCAAATGAGCAATGTCTGCTTCAAGACTGCTGTCTAGTCTATTGTTTGAGGAACCGTTGGTTCCAGTGCCGGCAGTGATGTTGTTGGACATAATGATGCAGAACGACCTTTGCAGCACAAGTGACGTGACAGAATAAGGTTACTGACCAACGGCATCTCGGCACCAACTTTCATTGTCCAGACCTCGATGAGCTCACAAACGCAGAGTGTTCAATTGCTGCTCAATTCTTTCCCCCAACGTCCATTCGATCAGAAAATATTGCATGAACTAGTAGGAAGAGAGGTTAAGAAGTTCCAAGGCAAGTCTTCTCCAGACAACGTCAAAAGTCAATGGGAGTTCCTCCTCAAGAATGAGGTGTTCACCTTAGCGGTACGTGCTCACTTTCTTGGCTCTCACCGTTTGTGACAAACACTTGCTGCAGGCAACCGAGGGTAGTGCATTGAAGTCCGATACCACCTCGTACTATGACGGTCTCCGCGACAGACTCGACTTGGTGCTGACATTCACCGAACACGGTTTGTGGTCTCTAACTGCAGTTTGTATACGAAATGCTGACTTCATAACAGATGTATGCGAGGCAACCTTCCCTTTTACTGTCCTTCAGGATCTTCTCGAGACACAGACCATCACATCTTGCTCGCAGATATTCTCTTGGATTGAGTCAAGCGCTTCTCGACTCACCAAGGACATGGTGCCGCAGAAGGGCAAGGCGCTCATACTATTGCGCACGCTCAATGATCTCCTGCGCCGCCTTTCAAAAATGGGCTCTACGACGATATTTTGCGGTCGTATATTGACCTTCTTGAGTGGCGTTTTCCCTTTGGGCGAAAGAAGTGGTGTGAATCTACGAGGAGAGTATGGGCCTATGTGGGAAGGAGTCAAGGATGCAGAGAAAAAGGACGAAGATGTGGAGGCATCCAAGGGCCCTGAAGACAGCCAAAAAATGGAGGTAGATAAATCTGCAGATGCCAAAGACAAGGATAGTAAGTCAGAGAGCCCTGTCGTGATGTTCTGTGGCTCATGTCATTTCCAGGTTTCTACACTACGTTTTGGTCCTTGCAGCTGCCTTTCTCCCGACCTCCATCGTTTGCCATTCTCAATACATTTGGAGAATTTAAGGATGCTGTGGACAAGGTTCTACCTGTCATCAAGGAGGCGACCACGAAGGAGCGCGCCATGATGGGTAATAGAGGTGCCAGTGGTGCAAGCGGTAGCCTAAAACGAAAACGAGAACCAGAGTTGGGTGAAGCAAGCAATAATAGCGATTACTTCTTCGCAAAGTTCTTGACAAGTCCAGACCTTCTTAACCTAGAGGTACATATCCGCTCCCCTTTAACATGCAAGTCACTGAAGTTTTGTAGATTGCGGACACCCATTTTCGTCGACAAGTCCTGTTCCAACTCCTCATCCTCCTCCACCATCTGTTATCATTCACCAAAGTTGCGAAGGCTGTGTGGTCCACACCCAGGAACAGATCCCTCCAAATGGACTTTACGCTTGAACCTGCAGATGCGCAGTGGGTCCATGACACGATCGCAAAGGCATCTGCGGAGCTGCGGTCTACCGCTCCGAACGGTCCCACATTTGCCGACACCGTGAATGTCATTCTTGATCGGGAAAAGAACTGGGTGAAGTGGAAGAACGACCTTTGCGCTCCTTTTGATAGGGAGCCATGGTCAGCCGAAGTGGATGGCAGAAAGGTAGGGATGGAGACGGCGATGAGGGAGGCTCGGTCGAAGAGAAAGGAGGGTCCTGATCCGTGGAATTGGAACCTGGGGTCGGAGTCGCTGACTGAGATATGGGAGATGGGGTACAGGGATTTGTCTGACCTGCAGAATCCCTTCCAGTTGAGTATTTCACATATATGTGATGACATCATGCTGACTGACTGGTCAGACCGGGTGACGTTAAGGATTTCGTGAAGAAGGTCAAGCAAGAAGATGCTCGCATCGAAATGCGCAGAAAGCAGCTCACGAAGAATGCCGAACGCTTAGCTCAAGCACGAGCCAAGGCAGTTGCTTTGCAAGAGTCCACTGCACGGCAAGAGACACCAGCTCCTGCACCGACAGCAGCAGAACCACCCAAAGTGGACACGCCAGCAACGTCGTTCTCTGCTTTGTTGTCGGTACCCAGTGTCTCCAGTTCGCCCTTGCATCCATCCCTCCCCCCGAAGCCTGGTTCTTCCCCAGTGAAATCATTCATAGAAGCAGGTGCATCGAGTCCTGCGCGTCCTCCAATTACTCCCACACCATCATCCTCAACGATTGCAGCACCTACGCCAACTCCGGCTCCAGCTGCAGCCTCTGTCTCAGAAACCTCTACTACCACTGTTCTACCACCTGCCCCTTCTCTGACTGACGATCAGATAGCTCGATATGAAGAGGTACAAAGTGCTGTCATTCTACCCATGATATTATTGCTGATATATTTGAATAGAACAGACAACGCTGGTCGTGGCTAGCCTTGCGCACGGCACGAGATCAATATCTGCAGCATTTCGGCAAGATCGGTACGGGAGACGTGGTTTTACTTGCCAATGAGATTGAAGTGGAGAAGGAGCGAGATAAGAATCAAAAGACACAGAAAGCCGAGGAGATGATACCTACTCTGTCTACGCAAGGAACTGAGGACCGCAGACCCGGCAAGGCAGGTGATGCCACGGGGGCTGCAGGGGTTCCATTGGATGCTGAAGGAGATGTGAAGATGGAAGATCGGTAAAATCCAGAAGAGAATTCGAAATTTCGGAATTCGCTTCGCAGTACCAATTGGGAGGATACATGCAAGGGTCGATTGTGCTATTTAATCGTCAAGAGCTTTCTCAGTACCTACTACTATTTTTTTTCTATGTCGTACTTAGCCATGGCCATGATGCACTCGGAAGAGCCTTAGCGTATAGCTGCTTGCCGAGACACTGCCAAACACTTGCGGCGTGTCCGCCAAACTTCGGGATGAATTCACATTGCAAGTCGGTTGCCCAACATTCCGTAAATTCTACTTTCTTCATCTTTCGACGATGTCCACATCCACCGGTTTGCGAGTGCGTACTCAAACCGCGTGCCTCGTACTTTGGGTGCTCATTTTTTGACGTTACAGCGTGTCCTGGTGACTGGCGGAGCTGGCTACATCGGTAATTACCTCGGAGGAAGACCTGTTCAGCTTGCATTTTGACCGAAGTTTTATCGATTATCATCCAGGCTCACATGTAATATACGCTCTTCAGCAGACAAGAAGATACAAAGTCATCTCTGTCGACAACCATCACAACTCATTCCCTGCGTCGCTCACTCGTGTGTCCCAAATTGCGCGAGATGCACTTCCCGAAAACTCGTCGGAGGCAGACAAGGAGAGCGCAGAAATTGATGCATTTCAGTGCGACTTGACCAATGCGGAGCAAATCAAGGGCATCTTTGAACGCTATGGCAAGTGCGGAATTTGGGGTGTCGTCCACATTGCCGTCAGTGTTTATTTTCTTCATGTGGGTTGAACTGGTCCGAATGAAATTTTCAGGCATACAAAGCGGTCGGCGAGTCTGTTGAGATTCCCTTGACATACTACGCGAACAACGTTGCTGCCACGGTGTCACTGCTGCAGACCATGTCCGACTTTGACTGCACTCGCATTGTCTATTCATCTTCTGCTACTGTCTACGGAACACCCCCTGTGATCCCGATTCCCGAAACGACGCGTCTCAAAGCAGACAGCCCTTACGGCAAGACCAAGGTCATGTCTGAGATGGTTATCGATGATTTGTGCCACGGTAAGCGTCCCTTGCTGTACCTGGGACCTCACCAACACCCCTTCAGCTGAGCCGAACAGATGGCGAGCCATCTCGCTTCGCTACTTCAAGTGAATATTTTCTTCCTGGCCATAGATTTGTACCGACACTGACTTATATACCAGCCCTGCGGGCGCGCATCCCTCGGGGTTGATAGGTGAGGATCCCCGAGGTCGCCCAGGGAACTTGTTGCCTTTGCTAGCACATATGGCCATTGGGCGCGTAAATGATACCACTCTGAAAGTGTTCGGAAATGACTACCCCACCCCGTGAGTTTGTTCAGCTTCTTGCTGATATTTTGGGCTCATGTAGGCTGTAGGGATGGTACCTGCGTCCGAGACTACCTCCATGTACTTGATTTGGCCTCCGGACACTTGCTCGCTCTTGACGCACTTGCGCCTGAATCTACTACCTTCGATAACTGCCCCGATGAGGCGCGCTACAAGGCATACAATTTAGGGAAAGGAAAGGGTATGAGTGTCCTTCAAATTGTTGAGGCAATGCGCAAGGCTACAGGATTCGATTTCAAATATGAGATCATTGGAAGACGGCAAGTTTATTCATTGCCTATCTTAATCGCTCCTTGTTTACCTATTCTTAACAGCCGCGGTGACGTCCCTGATCTTACTGCGGATCCCGCGCTGGCTGAAAAGGAGCTGGGCTTCAAGGCACCGCAGCCTTTAGAGGTTATGTGCAGAGATTTATGGAACTGGCAGACGATGAACCCTCAAGGATATACCCAACAGTAATTTAGTGGGACAGTCTATCTATACACTTCTAATGACGGATATATAGAAGAGAAAGAGCATACTTATTAGGATACCTGCCGTTCTAGCTTGCCTGACAATCATAGATGAATGCGGCACCCCCCTCAGCAGACATTATTGACTCCTGCTGTTGTATGGGAAATTGAAGTGCTGAATATCATTCAGCACCAACAACCTGGTTCGTTCCCTCACCATCCTTTCTCTACATTCCACCGCTTCATCCATATCCAAGACTCCATCCACTTCATTAAGCACTTTATCAACAAGTTCCACTGCAAAAATTCCGCGAGTCCCCTTCTCGAGACCTAACCTCGACCACGCCTTTTGTTGTGGCGGGACTCTTTGCGTGGACGCCAGCGGAGCAATGCTTGGATCAACCAAGTACAACCCGATAATGCGCTGATGCCCCTCCTTTGATGGATCGACCAATGAGAATGGTGTGAGGCGATATTGATAGATATTAGGAAACGCGATGCATAAACCCTGGCGAATTGGGACGGAGCCAATGTACTGGTGGCAAGGATCTCCCGTCTGTAAACCCCAAGTCTTGATTGTTATGTCCTGGTAGCCTTTCTTGGGAAATGCAGGCGGTGTCTTAACAGCCATACGAAATTCGATCGAGTTACCCGTGATATTCTCCTAAAAAAACAGTTAAGGTTTTTGATAACTAGTCAAGTGATGTCATACGCTTGACGAATTATAAAGGACGCAAGCTGCAATGCTTTCGTTCTTCATGCCCTCGACGCGCCATAGAGAGCCCTGAAAGGCAGGGCCACCTGGTTTCTACATGAACTTGATTTTAGGGAATGGTAGCCCCGCGAGAAGCGAATCATACGATGCAAATATCGTACACGTCAAGTACGACTTGGAGTGTCTTCCCCCTGAGTTGTACAAAAGTTCGGCGCTCTTCAAGCCCACCTGGGTAACCGGTGATCGGGACATCAGGCACAACTGACCGGCGCATGATCCACTGGCGCTTCTTGCTCTCATACGCAGACCAATCCACGAAGTCGCGCGAGAAATCTGGAGGCTCTGGCTCTTCCCACTCCGCCGATGAAGATGGACCCTGGATTCGTTCTCTGTTTGGGTTGTCCCCATGCAAGTCTGTGAGGACGTGCTCGAACATGGGAACGCACTTCGAGATCAACTCCTCGAAGTGGCGATAGAGCGCAGAGTAGCAAGGGTGGAGATTATTTATGTATGACAGAGCCTTCGCTGTGCCGTCCTGAGAGATAAGGAAGTCGCATGGTAAACATGCAAACTCTTGCGAGAGGAAATCTGTGTCGGTCGCGTCTGTAATGCTGGGTAATAGCTCAGGACGAAGAAATCCTTCCCTAGCTGAGTCGTATGCAAGCGTCCGACCATAAATGAGAGGGTAAAGGTATGGATCTATGATGTGGCGCGTTAGTTCGTCTCCCTCGCGACGTGCCAGTTTGTCTGGAATTGTTTCCAGAAAGCGAGAGAGTTGACAATTGAGGTTTGTGCGCGCCGAGTTGTCAAGTATTGCTTCAGACTCCCATATTCGTTCGTAGCAAGAAACCTGACTGCTAGCCTGTTAGAACGACTATAATTGACAATCAAAAGAGGGCCTGCCAATTATTCTCGACGTCGCGGAGCCTTGCATAGCCCTGCAACTCCTCTAAAACATATTCAACCTACCCCCAGACGAGACTGCATGATTATCTCTTCGCAAAATTCAAGCAAGTCTACCGACCTGATTGGGAGTTAACCAAACCCTGAGGTTGTGGCTTGGTGCCCGCACGGCCATAGACTCGACGAGAGCTTCGGCGGCCCACTGAGCGCGGATTTCTGGACGCTTATAAAGATTCCACCAGCCATCTCGACGTCGTAGACATCGAGAAAGTTCTGACATAGCCAAGTCTACCACCTGTGCACGACTGAGGATCTACTATGTGGGCATGAGTTAAATCCGCTCACCGTTCTGGCGGTGTCACCGACTCCGACTCCCTGAACGCGTGCGCCATTGATAAAAGGGTGACGAAATGGCTCACAATCGTACTTGGTCTCTCCGGTCATTCGAGAACTGCAGCTGGGACAGACCGAGCCTACAAGTCCTACTGTGCCTCCTCACCCACATAGTACTTACTCTCCCAGACTTCCTGAAGCCTATTTGACATGTCACCTGTGGAACGTTCTTGTCCTAAAACGGTAAGTTACGTAATGTTTAAATGAGTCAGGAGCTCAGCTCCAATCGTCACAACGAACAACGAGCACGACGCAAACCACGTCCTCCTCACACTAAATAATTCTCACGATGGTATGTAACCGCAGGTTACCACGTTGAACCACGATTTTGTCTCACCTTACTTCTCACCCAGTCGTCTGGCTGGGAAATTCGCATGTCCAACTCGAAGGGCATACCATATTACTTCAACGCTGCTACCAAGCAATCAAGCTGGGACGCCCCCTCGGAGCTATCGGAGGAGCAGATCAAGTCTCTTTCCGGCGCACAGTTCCTGAGCGGTGGTAGCAGTGGGGGTGCCGGGACAATCACGGCGAGTCATTTGTTGGTGAAGCACAAAGACAGTAGGCGGCCATCGAGCTGGAAGGAGGTGTGCATGCATCTGCCTTCCAGAAAGGGACATATGTTGACGTTGTATGCTCCTAGACGAATATTACACGCACTAAGGAAGACGCTATTGACATTCTCCAAGGATATCAGTCGCAGTTTGGTAACTCGCGGGAAAAGTTCGAAGAGCTGGCGAGTTTACATTCCGATTGTTCGTCGCATTCCCAGAAGGGAAACCTCGGTCCCTTCTCGAAGGGTCAGATGCAGAAGCCGTTTGAAGATGCTGCGTTTGCTCTGCAGGTCGGAGAGTTCAGTGACATCATCAGCACAGAGAGCGGTGTGCACATCATTTTGAGAACAGCATAGCGCGAAGAGCGGAGAATTTTATGGAGATGAAGGTGTTTGTACGTCCATTGGGTTGTAGCATTGATCATGATCACATTTGAAGTATGCGACTTTGTCGACTCTGATTCTTGAAGCTTTAGGCCCACGACAAGGGATCATATATAACTTCTTCAGATATCAGCCAGCACACCAGCCCTCTACGACACGATTTTCAGGAAGATATGTATTATGGCCGCAATTTCATTTTATTGTGAAGCTCTGTGAGATTCTGAATGTTGGCGTTGCGGTGGCATACTGCTATAGCATGGGAGCAATTTGGCCGTGTACTTCGTCATTCCGTCCCGAATATTTCCGTCGCTTGGCAACCTAGGCAGGGGGTATCCCCGCGGCTCCTTGCAAAGTATCAGACATTATTTGTGTCTAAATCATATGCCCCAGGCGGCCCTATACTTCCGTAGGAGAAGGAAGGCTGCCATTCCTCCTTTATTATGGGCTCTGTGAGGCAACCCGAGGGCATCAGTTCTTAAGCTACTACTATCATCATTTTCATTGTATCGCCAACGAATTCACCCTAGCCGGGTTTGGCCATTTTACCGACGTTCTTTCCCATCTATTATCATACACCCTCTTGCACCCGAATTCCTTGTCAATTGAACATTGCAGGGTTTTGCAGGGTTTTGCTATCAGGCGTAACGACGACAACAGCTTTTGAGGGCAAGCACCATAAACGACCAAAACACATGACGGAGCCACTCGCAATTTTGGAACAAGGTCTTGCCACGTTGCAAACTTTATGGATTCCGATCAGCCTACTCTTAGCGTCCTTTGCCTATCTGCTTCTATCGCTTTGGCAAGGATCAAAATCAGTGGGTACGCTCTGTTCCTTGGTGCTTTAGTTCATTTTTGGAAGGTCATCGGAGCTTTACTTCTATGAACTTGGTGCCTTCAGTTGCTCGAATCAATATCTGAATCGTCTTCTGGATTAGGTGGTCAATCCGACAAGGGAGAAGCCGGCTCCCATGCCCCAGATCACTTGAAGTTTGATACGACAAATATACGCGTAACAAAGATCCTCGTACACCCCATCAAGGTATGTGAGGGTGTGTGTGGGTCACGCTGATTCCCGCTAATTCGGCTGTGTTAATTTTGTAGAGCTGTAGAGGCACTTCTGTTCCAGAAGCAAAATATACTCTCGAAGGATTGGATGTCAGTGCATCAAATATCTTTTTAATCATCAGTCATTGACTGTGCAGTAGAATGATCGGAAATGGTGCATAGTAAGGGCAGATAATAATCTTGTCGTGACTGCCCGAGATGTGGGTAAGGTACGTGCTATGCCGTCAGTAGCACCCGTGGCCCATGTAGACATTGGCACAATTTTGTACAGATGGTTCTTATAAATCCTCGTATCATTCCGGACCCCTCATCTCAAGAGGGCGGACAGCTTGAGGTATCTTTCCCGAAGCAGTCGGGCTGTGAGCCCTTCTTCGTACCATTAAACCCCACTGAGGAAACGCTCCAGGATTGGCAGAAGTGAGTACAACTATGTGTCACCGCGGCCCGATATCTTTTAACTCTAACTATCTGTTCTCTAGTATCAATATATCGTTGTGGGATAAGGATGACATCGAAGGGCACATATGTCAGACCAACGGAGGAAGGTCACCCTCGGAGATACTTTCACAATATATGGGGTTGCCAGTTCACCTGGCTATAAAGGGCCCACGCCTGCGGATCTGTCCGCCTACTCAGCGGTTTCCCGACCTAGATGCACCCTCATATTTCCAGGATGGGTATCCTTTGATGATCTTGTCTGAGGAAAGTGTCGAGGCTATGCAGGAGCGGGTCAGAGGAATGGTGGGCATGCAGGGCATAGAGGAGAAGTGGTCCAATGACGCTCTACAGGTTGAAAGGTAAAGCCATCTCTATTCGGTCCGAATGTTGGGGCTCGTGCGACTTCGGATCGTTGCTCGTCTTGCTTGCTTAAATGATCTTTTGTTTGCAGGTTCCGCCCCAACATAGTGGTTAAAGGAGCCGGGGCACCCTTCTTCGAGGATATACTCACTGAGTTCACTGTCGATTCTCATCGCGACGGTGTAGACAAGGCATCACCAATAATTAAGCTTGTTTCTAAATGTACTCGTTGCATGGTGCGAATCTGCTGCCGATTTACTTTTAAAAATAGGTGCTGATCAGTTGGGTGTGCTTGTGTGTTGATTATGCCTTTCACAGCTGCCAAATGTACATCCGGAGACTGGTGAACGCGACAAGGCGGTACCGTTGAAGGTTTTAATGAAGCATCGAAGAGGCCTAGATCCCGAGCGACCCAGCCTATCGTGTATGGGGTGCAATGGGGTTCTCACTGCGGATGGCGTGGTGAAGGTCGGCGATTGGATCCATGTGTGTAAGACGGGATTCGTCTGACTCTAGTTATTTTTGAAGGTATCGTCGAGTTCCATATTTTGTGTATTTCCTGCGTATCGCGTAGTCTCATCGGCTTCAACGCCAAACAGGGATTTTGATTTAATTTATGCTGAGCGTCTTGAAATGCCTGCGATAATTTATTCTGCCACGATTTGATGGGCACACACTTGGCAGTGCTGACACGGTGAGCCTAGCTCCGCATGCTGCACAAAGGATTACCTATTGGACTCAAAATGTTGTCAAATCAAAGGGTTTGATGAGCAGGCGTGAGATAATGGGAGTATTACGAGGGGGGACAAGAGTTCAAGACAAGTCAAGACGTTGGAGCCAAACTGTCTTTCAAATTGTGTTACGCCAATGCTCTGGATTCAGAAGAGTTGTTGCAATTGTGATCAGTGGTACGAGTTTCAGGCAATGATTTCGTTGACAAATGGCTCGGAGCAGCTCAAAGCTCAAAGGAGGTAAAATGGACAAAGCCCAGCGAGGCACGGATGCACGGTCATGGATTGCAATTGAGTACGAGAGCCCAGGGGTACCGTTAGCTTATTTTGGGGAGTAAAGATGGGGCCCGTCGGCATGCCACGCTTGTGGACCAACATTAGATTACATGAAATTCGCGCATGTTTGATAGGAAGCCAGACGCAGCCACGATTAGAGTATCTGGTGAGCGCTGTGGTTGCAATCTCATCTCCTGCAGCGCATGTGAGCTGCGCCTCTGCAGTGCCTTAGTTCTGCCACGCGAGAAATTACCTATTTCGGAACCGGAGCAAGGGGGCCGGCTGTCGGTTGACGTTGGGTTGTGGAATCGGAAACCCATGTCTGTTTGATGTACTTACTCATAACGAGATTTCTTTGCCGTAGCAATCTTCCCCCAATTCCGAGTTTGAACCGCCATCATCTTCTACCACAGAGCTCGTTACCCGAGCTCTGAGTTATGGCTATAGGGAAATGGAACCCTTTTGGTCAACCTCAACTACTACCAACTGCCAGCGACATTCCTGTCCCGCAGCCGTTGCCAATTCCTTGCGCGGACGGAAAGCAGTTTGGTCTAGAGAATGTATGTCGTCTCACTACTCTCTTGATGATGATCTTCATTGCCATCAATTCTTGTAGTTTGGCAACACCTGGTACGACTCGCTTCGTTCCCACACCCCAGCCGCTCACTGACGAACCCAAAAGTTATGCCAATTCTGTTCTACAAGCCTTATATTTTTGCAGTCCCTTTCGAGATCTCGTAATTCAGCATGCAGATCCATGTGCCACTATTCAAACAGCCCTGTCCTCGCAGTTCACTCCCAGTGCCGCCCCCACTTCCCCAACCGTTGCTGCTGCCCGTCGGAAGCAAACAGACCGCAAGTCTACGCAAGACCCTCCCCAACCAACCACTGCAGACCCTCCAATACCCCCGATCCCCTCATCACCACGGACCTTGATTTCTGCACTTCGCTCCCTGTACATTCACATCTCCCAGAACCCAGCTGACAAAGGCACCGTTGCCCCCCGAGCATTCATAGACAAACTCAAAGAATTAAATGAGGCGTTTAGAAATACAATGCACCAAGATGCTCACGAATTTTTAAACTATCTCCTCAACAAGATTGTTGAGGAAATAGAAGAAGAAAAGAAGCACCTACAGGTTCCTCTCGATGATTGTATGTGGAAAAATCAGGATTCAGAACACTCGTTGTTTCCACTGACACCCCAAATTTTCCTCTTATTTTCAGCGGCTCATTCAGTCAAATCATCATCAACTACGTCACAACCGTTGGTAATGACAGCAAGCACCTCGAGCTCAGGCGGTCCATCCATGGGATCTACGTTCATACACCAGATATTCGAAGGTATACTGACTAGCGAAACTCGATGTCTGACATGCGAGAATGTGCGTTGCCTGTCATTGTTGCCGCCGCGCTTACTGATCGCGCACAGGTATCTTCACGTGACGAATCGTTTTTGGACCTCTCCATAGATATCGAACAGAACTCAAGCGTGACAGCATGTCTTCGGCAATTCAGCGCGAGCGAAATGCTCTGCCAGAGAAATAAGTTCTTCTGCGACGGGTGTTGTGATCTCCAAGAAGCGGAAAAGAGGTATTTAATATCCGCCCATCCAGATTCAATGCTGAGGCCATGTCAGGATGAAGATAAAGCGGCTGCCTAATGTTCTCGCTCTACATCTCAAGCGCTTCAAGTATCAAGAAGATGTACAAAAGTACATCAAGCTGGCTTACCGCGTTGCATTTCCCTTCGAACTTCGCTTATTCAACACTATCGATGATGCTGAGAACCCTGATCGGCTGTATGAACTCTTCGCCATAGTAGTTCACATCGGAAAGTACGTCCCTTGTTGCGTGTGATGCTCGTTATCTGTAATTGCCGCTGATACGCCTTTCTTCCCTCGTTAATCTCTGGTAATTATAGCGGGCCAAATCACGGTCACTATGTTAGCATCATTAAGACGATGGGTACCTGGCTCGTATTCGACGACGAAACAGTGGACTCGATCAAAGAATCTGACATACACAAGTACTTCGGCGAATCCAATTCGGGCTCCGCCTATGTGCTATACTACCAAGCTGTGGATCTAGACCTTGTCGCCCTTGATCTGCGTCCGACAAGTCCACACACTCCTGAGGAGCATTCACATCAACGACTCCCTACAGATTCCCCTGTATCGGTTTCACAACCTATTCCGTTGCCACCCGGGTTGTCCACAGAACCGGCAGCAGAGGCAGAAAGTGTCGAGACTGCCCCTCTACTGCCCTCACCGTCATTACCCATAGAGATTCCCGCTTCACCTGCTGAAAGGTCGCCGCGTAAAATCCCCTCGGAATATATGAAACCTAGTCCTCCCTCGGTACTCCCGAATCCTGCAACAGTTGGTCGTGGCTCGTCACCTAAGCCGACCCCGACACCTAAACCAACCCCGCCGGCTCGTAATGGCATACTCAGACATGTCCCCTCACTGAAGGTCGGTACAGACAAACGTGACGCGGCTGCAAAATCTACCGCCCCCTTCCCCAAGGTCGAGCCGTCAGAACCGCTGCCACCTGTCCCTGCTTTAGTGATTCCGAACGGCAAGGAAAAGGAAAAGGAAATAGAGAAAAAGAGCACTAACTGGTTCCGAAGAAAAAGTCTAAAATTGGGAGGGAAATCGCGTCCAACATTAGAAGCCGAGGCGGACAAGATTCCGTTGCCTCCCGATGCTCTCTTGGATGCGTCAGCATCACCGATGAGGTTCCGCACCACTGGGTCAACGCCGAGGCATTCCAAGGATGAAAGTTCTCGGCATCCTTCGGAGCCGGCGGGTCTTGATCGTCCTGTAGCGTCCTTCATGGTCAACCGCCGCCCTGTGTCTGCTTCCGGTTTTGTTCGGGCATCATCGCAAAGTGCGAGCAATCGACGAGATACTTCGCCTACCATCTCAGCCACTACGTCATATTCTTCACACACTACAAGCACCTCAGCATCGACATCTCTTGACCATCATTCACACCCCCTTCGCCCCTTGCCAACAATACCCGCCTCTCCACAAAACTCAAGGATATCACAATCCCCTCCTTCAGCTTATCCTCGAGGCCATTCATCTGATCACCCACGACCGCCCAGACGGCCAGTGGTGTCGCCCCATGACTTCGAGCCCCCGACATCACCTAAACCCCCTGCTCGGCCGACGACTGCAGGTGCTTCGCTTGGTTCACGCTCCTCTGCAACTATGCCTCGGGACCACAATCTTCCTCCATTGCCAGGTGCTGTGGATAATCTACCTAATGGGACGCATAGTAACACACCCATGACACTGCCTCGTCCAGACAAGGGCAAGACACAGGCGAAAACCAAATCGTACGAGGAAGGCGCGGCGGGCTTGTCTGGACGGCCAAAGTCAGCGCATGCGTCTACCACCCTTGGGGCAGTTTTACAATCTAGCGCTTCTACTAATGCCAGTGACAAGAAGCGGGCGAGTCGGAAGATGAGCTTCACTGCAACATTCCCGTTTGGTCGCAAGGACAAGCAGCGAGAGAAGGGGAGAGAGCAGGAATAAGTGTCCCGGCCCGGCGATCCGTTCACCTACTCCCCGCCTCTCGCTCGTCCAGAGCCTGACGCACGTTGGACTTGTATTACATGGTAAAGATGTGTTTAGCTATATCTTGTTTAATGACCTTCGTTCCCATTTTCTTGCTTTCGCAGTTGCTTCGTGGAAAGGTTCCAGTCATCTATTTTAATTACAATTGCATACGCTGTTTTTATTTGCGCAAAGTGAAGAGTTCCTTCTGTTGCGCACATCGTACCGTACCATCATAGCTCGTCATCTCTACCTCGTTGCGTCCAACTGTCTGTATCAATTCCATGTTGTATGTTAGAACGACTAGAGGGGTCATCGCAGACTGAGTATACTGGTATACAATCGGTAAATTTACAACAAGCAATTAGCTGTGGGTTCTTATGCGAGCGAGTCCAATATGTCCATTAGGTGGTATAATTCACAGATCGAGCATGCGTTCATCCTCCAGAGGGATTGGATAACGCTGCCCATCCATGGCTACGACACAATTTTGAGTGTATGCCCAACCGAGGATACGAATTTCCACTCACCTTCCAGTGGTGTCTGTGCCATATCAAGCATGTGCAGCATCGTATCGTGTGGCTTGGAATAAAAAATACGCCCAGTGCCTTCGTCCCAGGCTATCGCCGTCACACCATCGCGAAGATGATCGAGGACATATGAAGGTAGATCAAACTGTCCCAGGGTATTTTCGCGATGCTTGGGAACATTTCGGAGTACATTATACAGCGTTTCGCGCCGCATAATACTATAGGCATCGTCCCCTCGCTTCGATAGAAGATGGCCGGTGAAATTGCGGACCGAAAGCGTGTCTGAGCGTGTATCGCGGGGAATGGAGTAAAATAAAGAGCGCAGACATCCTGGGATGACGAACGTTCTGCATATCGTTTTTGAATCATCGTTCAAGTTGTTTTTGAAGGATAGACGGTGCATCATGTTGGACTTCAGGTTCGCGATGGCGTAATGTGGCTTTCCTGTAGATTTGAAAGCCTCGGGCGCACTCTCTCGTGGGGTTGGCGAGATAATCATGTGGCAGATACGACCCCCGCTATCATTCCTGTAGAAGATATTGATAGGAGGTGGCACAAAATTGCGATCAGTGTCGCCACCATGGTCATTGAGCACATGTGGGTCACTTATTTGGAAGTCTTCAATGTCTTTCCCGTAAAATGAAGCAATTGCAAGCGGGTTAAACTCCCCGGCTTCTCCGTCCCCAGGGTCGGGCGTGGGAAACATGGCAACAGTGAACATGACATCAGGAATAATCGGTGGAGCGCCAGGCGGGGGATTGGCCGGTGCTAACTGAGGACGATTTGTGGAGCGAACGACGAGAATTTGCCCTTGCAAAGGTAATAACCGGAAGTTACAAATAGGTTGCTCCTTCGAGAATTTAAGAGTAATCTTCACAGCATGAAAAAGGACTGTACCTGTTGTGAAAGAATGGTTTCACGTGCGCATTTAAAAGTAGATATGAAGCCATCAGAAGTCAGTTCCTTCATCACGATCGTTTCGGGCATCTTGGCAACTACCATGTTCGGAACGCCATCGACTTCGCCAAGATCGACATTTCGAAGCTCCGAATCGCTGCGAAGGTGTCCGAGAAAGCGAAATGGCGGGGGTTGTGATGCAGCAAAGTCGAAAAACTCCTGGGAACCAGGTACGAGGAGAGGATTTCCTAACGCATCTAGTGCGTCCAGGGAAATTTGCAAACAGGTCGCGACGTACTCCAGTGGCATTGGAGCATCGATTTGAAACCGTGGGTTGTTCAAGTACGGATTATATATGGAAGGATCAATACTGAGTCGATAGTCAGTGTAGGAAGACACTCAGCAACATAATCAGGGTTCACCTATTAGCACTTTGATGACTTTTCGATATCTTCCGGCGAATATACCCGATGAGAATGCTTGGTATGCCTTCCACATTCATATACTTGGCGCATACATTGTACGCTTTCCCCCGGACAGGTGTTTCTGCTAGAGGGACGATGCCAGAGATACGGTGATCAAGAACATATACAACCAAACTGTAGTGAGTTTTGGCAAGATTGCATGCAGAAGCGACAAGGTATTTTCCGCCGGGAAGTACGACCATTGATAATATGTGCCTATGTGCCTGCACAGGAAGGTAAGTGGCGGCAAACGGGTTTGGCAGGATCCAGCTCTTGTGGACTGTGATGGCGCGGATAACTAATCGTTCGGCCTCAAAAGAGGTCAAGAAATTAGGAGAATATCGCGTAGAAGGCGGTAGCACAGGCCCATTGGGTCCGATCCTTTGCAGAAATCGCTTCCATATTATACCATGATGCGTAAGGTTGTAAAACAGTTTGTTAACCTGAAACGATGAGCTTAGTGACAGCAGGTAGATGTAGAGCAGCCATTACCGCTCGTAAGCACAGAATATCTTCCACCATCAGGTAGTCGAAGATATGATCGACCAATATGTCGTCAGAAAGCATACTCAAACTTGGTAAACGGCTGGAATCTTGGTGGACTCGCACACCCCACGTTCCTGTTCCCGTATTGTTTCGTTCATTGGCACCAGGGTAAGAGCAAGAGAGGGCTGGAGAGATGAGGCGAGAAATCAGAGAGAATTGGCCATACATGATTGGGGAAAGAAATTGAGAACGTCATGTGGTAGTGTGATATTTACCAGTCTTCCAGTCTTGTTTTCGTTTTCGCGACACATTCAACGGAGAAGCTGACCGTTGTCATAAAAATACAACCATGGCGACGGTTAATCAAAAATACAAGGATTAGAGTAGACTAAGTAGAATGCAGCCATGATGAAAGTGCAGAAAGAGCCTATAAAGTTATGCGAACTACAACGCTTTCCTAAAACGGTTTGTCCCTAGACACGTGACCCACTGACCTCGAGAAAATGGGGATGATGTCTGTCCAGACTCCCAAGTCCGTCCCTCGCGTTGTCAAGACTGGGTAGGCACCTGGTATGTGCAGAGTGATGAATAAAAGTGTTGTTTTACAGGAATGCCATCCTTTGAAACTCAGCCTTGCTGCTGGCGAACAACGCATCAAGAATGTTCACCGGACAACATCACAAAACCCGTTCCTTCAACACATAATATTAACCGTGATATAACTTACAGTTACACCATATAGGTTTCGGTCTTGAGCAGCAACGTTCCGTCAATCGCTGACTTTGACTACAAGTTTCCCTGTAGTTTTCCCACTCGTCAGGTCGACTTGTGCCTGTTTTACCCCCTCCGCAGTGAATGGGTATTCCTTGAAGACCTGTGGCTTTAAGGTGCCGTTGGCGAGAAGGGAGAACAGGGCATTTCCGTAGTAGAACGCTTCTGCTGGGGTACATATGTAAGTGCTCATGCTGGAATACCAAAATGTCAGCCTATAAATTTAACAAAACATAGTTGTTAAGCGCACGAAGGCCGGAGAAGCTTCACGTTCTTTTGCATGAGCCTGATAGGAGGGAATGGTGGAACGGCTCCCGAAGCATTGCCCACTGAAACAAGGGTGCCTTTCCGCCTGATCATTACGAGGTCGGACTCGAACCTGCATCAAAGTCAATGTCATATCAAAAAAGCAAGAAAAATCAAGTTCGATCCTTACGTGTCTTTACCCACACCATCAAAGATCGCATGGACGCCCTCTCCATTTGTAAGTTCCAGTACACGTGCAACTGTGTTCTCGCTCTTATACAAGATAACGTGGTCCGCCCCGTTAGCTTTCGCAAGGGCGGCCTTTTCAGGCGTCGAGGTCGTTCCTATGACCGTCGCTCCTCGCGACTTGGCCAGCTGGGCCATGAGTAGTCCAAGTCCACCTGCCACAGTGTGAATGAGGATGATATCACCCTTTTGCACGTCGTATGCTTCTTCCATGAAGGAAATAGCAGTCAATCCTTGCTCGAGGCCCGAGACAGCCGTCAATGTCGACACCGACTCGGGGATCACGTATGCCGTGTTCCAAGGTGCAGAAACGTATTCCGCATATGAACCCAGATGGTCCTGAAGGCTCGTGAGTCACTGCATGGAAGTGTAGAGACAGCACACCGTACGACTGCGACACGGCAACCTTCTTTGTACCCACGCTTCTTGTAATCCGGGTCATTCAAGACAGACTCGTCTGTAGGCAGTGCGACAATAACGCCGCTAGCTTCCTGCCCATTCACGAATGGGAATTTAGGGGGCGGATATAATCCTTCTCTGCCACATACTTAACTATACCCTCGGGATGCTTGGGACGTTTGGACACTTACCTATAGTAGGTGTCGATGAAATTGACACCAAGATATTGGACCTACCCCGCAGCACAGAATTAGGTGACAACATACGCATAGAGGCTTGGTGACAATCTTACCTTCACGACCAGATGATCTGGAGCTACTTTTGAGAAAGGGATCTCGCGTTTCTCAATGACCTCGGGTCCCCCCGTCCTTGAGATCACAATGGCTTGAACTGTTGACGGATAGGACATCCTAGAAGTTTCAGTAGAGAACTGGCGGGCGAGAGGAGATAGTCAACAAGTTAAACTTATCATGCACCTGGGCGGATATGAATCGTGATACAAATTAAATTGTTTCCATGTGCAGATAAGGGTTAGCCCAGCAGCGCAAGTTACTAGCGTCTTGCAATTGCGATACTCCGGTCCTGAAACAAATAGAGAATTGACAGATAACATCCGTGACAGCATCTTCGCTCTAAACATATAGGATAGATGACGTGTTAATGATGCGGTGTCTCAGGCGCCGGTGATGGATATCGATGGATCACCGCGGGGGCTCGACAAAGCAACTATGGTCCGGCAGCCTGAACGACATCCGGCGGCAAATACCCTCAATACCAATAACGGACTTTACGCCAGTAGACCGATAAGTATGGACGACGTAACCTATGAATATCGGTGCATGGTGTACTTCTAAGGGACTGCCACGTACTTAGTATTGGGGAGTAAACGTGTCACATTCAAGGTTAAGTACACGAGCCATGATCAAGCAATACGTCTTACTTCAAGTGCTTGGTTTCGGATTCCGTAGTCAATGACATGGATTTGTTCTTCCCAGGTCTTTGCTCTTGCAAGCTGTCGATCTCTTGTGCTATCAGGTCTTCCTGAAGACCCTTTACCGTGACAGTGGAGGGACAGGCCAAGAGAACAAAGGCTATGGGGGAGATCGGGGTCAGCTAAAAACTCATTTCCCCAGCGAGTGCACGTCTCCTTCTGAAGGCGTGTGCATTATCATATCTTTGCAAAATGATACAACTTGAAAATGATACACTGTGAGCTTCGGTTATTGACTGAAACATCATAGAACGTCCCGTCAATCGCTGACTTTGACTACGAGTTTCCCTGTAGTTTTTCCACTCGTCAGGTCGATTTGCGCCTGTTTTACCCCCTCCGTAGTGAATGGATATTCTTTGAAGACCTGTGTCTTCAAGGTGCCGTTGGCGAGAAGGGAGAACAGGGCGTTTCCGTAGTGGAGCGCTTCTGCTGGGGTATATGTGTAGTTGTTCATGCTGGAATACCAAAACGTGAGCATATTAATCGAATGATATACAGGGGTTAAACGCACGTAGGCCGGAGGAGCTTCACGTTCTTTTGCACGAGCTTGATGGGAGGGAACGGTGGAACGGCTCCCGAAGCATTGCCCACTGAAACAAGGGTGCCTTTCCGCTTAATCATTACGAGGTCAGAATCGAACCTGCATCATAAGTTTATCTTACGTCAAAAAGCAAACAAAAGTCATGGGTTCGATTCTTACGTGTCTTTACCCACACCATCAAAGATTGCATCGACACCCTCTCCATTTGTAAGTTCCAATACGCGAGCAACTGTGTCCTCGCTCTTATACAAAATAACGTGATCCGTCCCGTTAGCTTTCGCAAGGGCGGCCTTTTCAGGCGTCGAGGTTGTTCCTATGACCGTCGCCCCTCGCGACTTGGCCAGCTGGGTCATGAGTAATCCAAGGCCACCTGCGACGGTGTGAATGAGGATGACGTCGCCCTTTTGCACGTTGTATGCTTCTTCCATGAAGGAAATAGCAGTCAACCCTTGCACAAGGGCCGAGACAGCCGTCAATGTCGACACCGAGTCGGGGATCACATACACCGTTTTCCAAGGTGAAGAGACGTATTCCGCGTGCGAGCCCAACCAATCCTGTAGGCTCGTGAGTCATTGCATGGAAGTGTATAGACAGCACGCCGTACGACTGCGACACGGGAACCTTCTTTGTACCCACGCTTCTTGTAATCTGGGTCATTCAAGACAGACTCGTCTGTAGGGAGCGCGACAACTACGCCGCTGGCTTCCTTCCCAATTACGAATGGGAAATGAGAGGCTGGATATATTCCTTCTCTATCACACACTTAATCACGCTCTTCAAGACGCTTGGGACACTTGGACACTTGCCTGTAGTAGGTGTCGATAAAGTTGACACCAATATATTGGACCTACAACGCAGCACAGATGAAATGTTAGCATTCGCATAGAGTCCTAGCAATATTCCTACCTTTACGACCAAATGATCTGGGGCTACTTTTGGGAAAGGGATCTCGCGTTTCTCAATGACCTCGGGTCCCCCCGTCTTTGAGATCGTGATGGCTTGAATTGTTGACGGATAGGTCATCCTAGAAGTGGCAGTAGAGAAGTGGCGGGCGAGAGTGGATAGTCGGCGAGTGAAACCTAACATGCACCTGGGAGGATGTGATGCAAAGCAACTCCTGTGGGTTGACTCGATAAGAGTCACCCTCGGCAGCGCAAGTTAGTAAGCGTCGTAATGGATGGCGACATTCTGGTCATGGGACTCATGGAAATGCGGAACACCGCACGCGGGCGGCATGCTCGACAAACCAAGTCGAAGAGGATTGAACAAAATATGATAAACTGAAGGCTATTCAAGATTTGGGGCTGAGACGACATCCGGCGGCAAGTACATTTACAGACTAATAGGCGTGTACGACATAGTAACCGATGGATATCATGGCATACTTCTAAAGGACTACCGCGTAGTGGTGGAATAAACATGTCACATTGAATTGGGCTATGTACTGCAAGAGCAGATGATCAAGCGGTACCTCTTACTCCAAACGCTTGGTTTAGGATGTCGTAAATAAGATGAATTTGTTCATCCCTTTGGACCATCCCCGGTCTTTGCTCTCGCAAGTTGTCAATCTCCTGTGCTATTAGGTCTTCCTGAAGCTCCTTTGGTAAGGGCCCCAGCGGAGGGACAGGCGAAGAGTACAAAGGCTGTGGGGGAGGTGCGAGGGTATTCAAGGGCAGGCTGTCACTCAAAAGATGGTATGCGCGTAACAATGAGGACATTGCGATGAATGATCCGGTCCGCCCTATGCCGGCAGAGCAGTTGACCATGATAGGAGGGTCTGGGTCCGCAGATGAAGGGAGTGAAGAGGTATCCTTGTTAACGCGATCCACAAGATGAACGAAAGCGAGAAGGCTAGCTCGATCCTCATCCTCAGGGACCCCGTGGTCCGGCCATGCAGCATACAGCAAATGGGTAAACACCACAGCATCCTGCGGATTTGTTGAGGTGACTGGAACAACGGAGACCTTGCTCTGCACGCAGCAGGCTTCATTGATTCGCTTGCTCTCCAGTAGCGTCACCTTCAGTACAGGTGCATCGCTTGTCTCATCTGGGTTCGATAGCATCGATTGGCCAGGGGTGGCGGGAAAATAGGCATGAGCTTTCTGTCGTCCTCTCTCTACATTTTGTGTGAGCTGAACGATAGTCCGCACACGACTGAAAGAATGCATATGGGAAGACTTGAGAGATGCTGGAAGAGTAGAAATTGGTTGTACGATGGCACTGAGGAACACATGGGCCGTGCGCGGAAGGGGTGCTTGGGTAGCAATCCATGACTTCCCGCCATAGAGCTCCCGCACCCAGCTTGCATTAAAATATCTTCCCTTGCTACCCTCTGCTCCGATACTACAGTGACTGCCCTTCAGATCACCCACAACAACGCGCGTCCGATCATATGGTTGAATGTTGGAGTAGCGATTAGCTACTATATTGTCTGGATGATGAGCTATGGTGATGGAGTAGTGTGCGACGGGATCGATCTTTCCGAGTGCAGAAGTCAATGCTTGCTGCCCGCGCGCAAGAAGTGACGTTGAAGGTGATTCTGTGAGAGATCGAGTTCGCATGTGATCGCGAGCGTATTCGCGTTTAGACAGTGCGGGGCAAACGGTTTCGGATATAAATTGTGAATCATTTGATAATGCTCTGGAAAGCCAGGAGGGTATCGATGTCGATGTTGCAGCCATTGGTAAAAGATGAAATCGATGAAAGGCGATACACTTGAAACGATATGCTGCCTTCCTGTGCGTGAGAATAACCTGCCAGTTATATCGATGGCTCCGATGCCAAAGTCCAGAGTGGCAGTTTGTTCATGAGGAGCAACGATGGATAGCAGTTATGTATCGTTGATATCAACTAATCCACACAATGTCAAGTCAGTGATTGCTTCGCAGGCCAAAATTCAGTCCTTACAACTTTGGCTACCAGAGTCAGTTCCACGTTGGAAAAATCCACGGGGAAGAAGCATTTGACAGACAATAACCCAGAAACGTGCTGGACATCACGACAGGTACAACGATGTTCCCTTGTTCTGAGACGTCATTGACCTCGGATATGGGTAGGGTCCTGGGCAGCATATCCATCTAACGTTCGAAAAGCCAGCAATACCCAAGCGTATCACCATCATCTTCCAGGGCGGATTTGTCGGGACCAAATGTAGACTTGAGGTCTCCGAGTCGTCAGATAGGCCCAAATGGCAGACATGGACATATATTCACCCCGAGGATGCCAACAGACGCCAAATTTTCGACTTGATAGCCCATAGAGACGGATTGCCAGTGGAGGGAATTCAGAGCATGAAACTGGTCTTTGAGGACAGTTCAGATTTTTACGGTAGAATCACAATCTATGACCTGAAAATTGAAGGTCTCCTGCTCTGAAATGACGAAGAGCTGGTTTGACCGAGCGCGTTCTGTGTGCACCAAGAAATTTGCCTCATGATCAAGAACTTCGGGTGCTGTCGGAGTCGTTTTCCTTCCTCCTACCCACGATGATGACCATCCAATATTCATTCAAACGTGTATCTACACCGCTGTCAACGTACGCCAAGTTCAGTGTTCACGCGAGTATAGTATCTCATCACAAACAACGTGGATTTTTGATACGCACCACCACAAGTTGTAGATGAAGGCGTATGAGAAGAATTAGGCGGTGATCATATTGTAGTACAGCCCTTCGAGCCGCACACATCTTGCGTGTGCCGCTGGATTCTATATTCTGTCCTGACGTGGATAGTACTTGTTCCTCTATTAATCTGCTTCCATGCCCCCTCCGAACACAATCTCCACCTTGAACCACGAACGATCGTGAGCGGAAATATTACTGATGAACAATGCCGAGACGACCGTTCGACGACGGAGGATCCTTCGATGGCCTTCCCGTCCTTCCGGGCCAGAAATTTGTTCTTTGTAATTGGTTTGTCTTGTTAATCTTCATAACCGCGTATACACTGACTCGGATCAGGTATAGCCTGAGGTTCTCGGTGGGGTGGCACACCTAATTGACCAATATTGCAAGATTGGTGATTTCTATAGTTTTTGAAACAGGAAAGTGAAGTTACGGTCAGTTCTATGTCTTGAGCTCTTGGCTACTTAACGTTAGAACTTACAGGCAAGTTCCGCCAGAATAGATGTTACGGTTTATCACGTAACCAAGGAAACCAAATTAAAGTGAGCACTCACAAAGATTGCACAAAGAAGTGCAATGAGAATATTCTTACCCATGATGAGCGCTTGACCCTTGGTCATGCTCGAGTCAGATGCTAGTGAGCTGTCTAAAATCATGTGCTTAGAAGCTGATACAAGATGTGTCCGTCAAGCTTTGCGTTAGGACCTGGACCAATGCCAAATCTCTTACTTGCTTTGGCCGAGTTTGTGACGTCCACTGCCACGTCGCGTATGTTCGTTCTTTGTTATCGTTGTTGAACAATTGACCGAGTAGGCTGTTCCTCCCAAAGCACCGATATGAACCACAAAAATCTGATGGATGTCGTCACACATGCGCAAGGGCCTGGATCCACAATTATTCAACCATTCGTGGAGTCAGAAAAATATACTGTGGTGGATTGTTAGCCTCAGGAGCGGAAAACATCCACAGCGTTTCTCGCCTTCATCGTGGACTTGGAACGAGAGAAAACAACTCAAGTGTGGACGCACAGCTGATTGTGTCGAGCACAAATGTCACCGTCCAGTGAATAATAGTGATCCACATGAAATGGACCACACTTTCAAAGCGGTCCTCGACAAGCATATAAATATCGCTTCGGTGACCCTCCATCCTCTATCACTTAGCCACTTCACCTCACCGCAAATAACTCTTACCTCCAGATGAACCCATCCGCCTCTACCGATCCCTCCTCAAAGTACGCTCCTAATGTTCCCAGTGCAACACACCTGCCCATTGTGTATATGGATCACTTGGCCCGGCCCCAGCATGCATACCTTCATCAGCCGCGCCCCGCCACAGCGCAAGCCGTACCACCTAACATGACACATGACGCAGCTCGCCCATCCGCGCCTGTCGCGTCCGTCCCGGGTGTGAGTTCTGGATCTGTGCATAATCCATCCCAAGCCGCACCACAATTTTATTACCCTTCTACTGTGGTGTTCAATGTGTATGTCACACAAGCCATGAATCCCAACCGACCACTACCTGCGGCTGCGCCCCCACAACATCAATCCGTGCCCACCCTGTCCAATGATCGCTTGTCTTTTCCGGGAGCCACGGCTCCTTACGCGGGTCATGGTGCTCACCAGAAAATACCTCCACCCCTATCGCTATTTATGTCTCAAGAAACTAATTTGTCGACTGGCCAAAAGCGTGTCGGGGACGACCTCGAAGACCGCAAAGTCAAGCGAACCAAAGTGGGCTCCTGCCACATATGGAAAGACACAAACTTTGTGAGTTTTCTTCTCATGCTGTGAGATCGCATTCTTAGTCCTTGGGACAGAAACCCGAACCCGAGTTAGATGAAGAAGGACGTCAGAAATTCAAATGTTCAATTGATCAGGAGGTCATACTTCCTGAAAGTTATCGCAAGCACATCAAGTCAAAGATGCATGTAGGCGACGAAGTAGAGATGTATGGATGTTCTCTTTGTTCGCGATCGTATGTATTCCCATTCTCAAATATGCGCGTCTTGTCATTAATTGTTGTGATTAGGTATACCAGATATGATGCCTTTGTACGGCACTCCAAAAAGCACGCAGAGCCATCATACTCAATTACTAGTCAAGGTTCTATGAGTGCTGCTTCTGCTTCGCCTGTGGCAGTACCCACCATGCAATTTACTTTCCGTTCCAAACCAACTGCCACGGCGATGTCCAGTGGCTCGACGACACCAAACGCCATGGAGAACGTGAAAATCGAGCCCCCAGTAGATGAAATTACGCAGTCACAAGAAACGGCCAGTTTTGCGGATCCCGTAGTGCATCCCGTCGCCTCATCATCTCAGTCACCAGACACCTTGGCCACAGAGGCAGCCCTGGAGGCCGCCCTGATTTAGATTCGCCGTTCAAGGACAGAGGACAATAATTTTTATTTATTTGGCTTCTCGCCCAAGATACCCACCCCTCTGAATTAACTTCTTTCTTCCGGTCCACCTGCCCTCATCGACCATGAGGTGTAGCGTTTGTTGCATATTTCACTTCCCATTTTAAATCTTGTATATACCGCATCCTGGGACTGAATTTTTAGCTCTACCTGTGGTCTCCATCATTTGTCCTTAGCTAGTTCATCTATTCAACGGATTTTTCTGGGCTCGCGTCCGGAAAAATCCTCTTGCTGGCCAAGTGAGACCAATGAGACGCATTTTTTGTGCTATTATTGCACGACAGCCACAATGCATGGCTGATTTGTATTCTTTGTTATGATTTTTATAGTAATTTATTGGTCGTAATAAGTATATGTACAACAATTTATGACATCAAACACCCATGGAAGTCAACAAGCGTCAATATTATACTTCGTTCGCCGGGGAAGATCTGAGGACAGTTTGTTCAAGGTTCAAATGGAGATGGCAGGCGCAAATCATTAATATGCATGAAGATCAACCAAAATAACATAACGGCACTACAACGCGAGGTAAACTATTTCAACACGGAGCGGACCCACAATTCACTCAACGTGATGACGTCCCTTCAGCGGAGGCCAGCTATGCAGTTATGGAAGATGTGCTATTACCTGTGGTGGGTGTTCCTGCGGGTCCTCTTGCCTTTGGTTGTACCAGAGGCAGTGGGCATGCCAGATGCGGCGAGGACCGGGATGGCGGCGGGAAGAGATGCTGGGAGAGAAGGAAGTGCGGCGGGAAGAGATACTGGAATGGGAGGAATTGCGGCGGGAGGAGATACTGGAAGAGGAGGAATTGCGGCGGGTAGCGGTGCTGGAAGAGTTGGGACGGGCGGCGATACAGGGAGAGAAGGAATTGGTGTTACCACAGCAAGAGCAGGCTTGGCTGAGGCAATGGCTGACGGGGCAATTGCTGGCGAGACAGGCACCGAGCCGGAAGCGCTGGTCGATGAAGCATACACCGAGCCTGAAGACAATGATGCAGGTGCTGAGGTTGTATCACGACGGTGAACATGGCGTCCACGACCCGGGTGCACATCAGCCTGCTGATGAACAGCCGACGCAGAGGCGGCGGCGGATGATGCCTGAGAAGGGGAGGCAGTCGAGCTTGCCTGAACAGTCGACGAAGAGGAGTAGGAACTGCCAAAGTCAGCCGCTTCTACTGCGCCCAATAGAACTGGCAGCCCGGGAAGGGGCAAGCTAGAGGTCAGATTCTGTACGGGGTTGATTATGGCCGGTGCTGCCAGTGTTTGCGCGGCTGGGCCCGGGAGTGAGCCAAGAAGGGCCGTCACGGCCTTAAGCAAATCAGACAAGAGGCCGCCGGTGATGTCGTCGCTCCTATGCACCTCCGCTATATATATGGAAAAGTGGTCAGAGGATGTTTGTAAATGATGCATAGGATGGAGCTGACCATGACGTGGTGATGCATTGGGATTGGAGACACTGACAGGTATGCCATGGACGCCCCCCGAAAGCAAGAGAGCGAGTGAGAACGAGACAAAGACAATATAAAGGGATAGGAAGCGCATTGTAAGGATATTGTATAAAGGTTCGTGAAAATCGTGAAATGGAGCGCTAAAGTGATCTGATAGATAGAAAGCAGGAAGAGATGTGGGTAAGGACTGTAATGACAGTGATGGGTTCTTATACCTTTGCAGAACGGCGGCTGACAGAGATAAACGCGACGATGAAACCTGTTGATGATGACGTTCGTGGAGTAATTCCAGACCAAACCGCGAGCTCAAACCCGAATCGTGACCACAGGTGAGGTGTCGATAGGCGTAGCATGTCTCAAACACAGTTCTTTCGCAGGGCATTTTGTGTCTGCCTGGTGCCGGCGACACCTTGCATTACGATTGTGAATAAGTCTGCAACACACCCCGGCTGAAGTACGGGTCGACGTCACGGTCATGATGAGAATAAAAACAATAAATGACTTGTGGGTCGTTACGTCCAAGACAAACCCAAGACCTATTTTCCATGCTGCAGCTGTGAGGGAGTTTTCACGGTCCTCTCCTGTAGTCCGTCATCTCCCATATATTATCCTCTCCGAGTGCTCTCCGTCTTCTCGAGCTGGCAGTATCAGTTACTGAACCAGACAAAATCATGACGTTCCATAGGTCAGATATGGAACGAAGAATGGGTGATCCCATGCATGATGACAGGAAACACCATCCTAGACCTGCGAAGCTGTTTGGAGAAGAACATGAGCACCGGGTAAAAGACATGTCGATTCCAAATAAACACACATGAGAACAGCAAGAATGAAGAGCAAGGTCATCAATGATGAATCGTAGCCTGTTTCCACCATGGGCTTGGAGGTCAACAAGCTTGTTGGGAGTTGTCGACAACTAAGGGAAAACTGAACCGAACCAAGATAAGCCAAGAACTTCACGGCCGCCCTCTAGTTAGTATTGTTAAGTATCCGATCACTGCACTTTTTCTCACCGAATGAAAGCTTCACCGCATACTGCGGCACACATAAGTACTGTGGAGCTCTGAGACGCCTATACATCTTGACTTTGCCCACATACCTAGAGATTTGTACAAACTCATCGTATAGCGTTGGGCTGACACCGGTTTCTCAGTTGGCTGTCTAGCACGGGCCTCTTCGCATTTCGCGGAAATCACTCAACACCGAATATTTGAAGATGTCTAATCCCAATTCAACTTCAGTGAGCCTGAGGCAAGCACAGGAGGTGACCATTTCACGCGCACGTGCCTTTCAATACCCTACTCACAGTGTCATAGAACTCCAACACACAAGTATCAAGGAGGGGCGAAGATATCGAGGTCGCACCCAAACAAGATGGCGATCTTCCCGACCCATACATGTTCCGGGTCGGTATAAAGACAGACGACGAGCTCTCGCAGCTTCGTCGTCGTCGCAGGACTGGCAAACGACTCGAAAGGTTTCACAGGAAGCAGAATGATGTGGGTTTCTCTCTTATCATGTCGTATTATTTCGATGTCGTGCTGAAGGATAAACGATAAACGATCAGCTCATTCACTCATTGTTGAAGCCCATGGAAGAACATACCCAGGAGGCGAAACAAGATGCAGAAGACCACCGTTTACCTGTAAGGAAGTGCTATGGGTTCACCCATTTCTGCTAAAACAAACACACATTCAGGTCAGGATTGCGGTCTGGGCGAGTCTTGTTGCCAACTTCATTCTCTGCGTACTCCAGCGTACGTCTTTACAATTTGTCCCTCTTGCTTTCGTTACTTATTCCACACACAAGTATATGCTGCCGTTTCCTCCGTCTCTTTGTCCCTCATCGCTACAGGGATTGATGCTACATTCGATTTTGGAAGTAACATCTTCCTATACTGGACTCACAAGAAAGCACTGTCAATGGACGTCAACAAATGGCCTGTTGGTGGTTCTCGACTTGAAACCATCGGAAATATCGTCTACGGTGATTCGTTCGTTCACTCAGCTGGCAATGATCTCACATTCTTCCAGGTTCCCTGTTTGTCTAGCTCTCAGCTCTTTAGCGCCTGATTGACATTCTCGCAGCATGGCTTCGGTCAACTTGGTTGTTATTGTTGAATCCGTCCGCGCAATTATGAGTCAAGAAAAGGACAATGGCTTTCACATTCAGGCCATCATCGCAGTTGCAGCTGCGCTCGGTACGTAGTTTGCGAGGCCCTTTGTGATCATCTAATAATCTCTCAATCAAACAGGCGTCAAGTTTGCCCTTTTCTTGTATTGTTATACCCTCCGGTCAAAGTCAAGCCAAGTGCAGGTCCTATGGGAGGATCATCGAAATGATCTCTTCATCAATGGATTCGGTAGGAAAACTCTCTGTTTCAAGCAGTTTGGTAACCTGAAGTGATCATGCTCGCCAGGTATTCTGATGTCTGCTGGAGGAAGTAGATTGCGATGGTGTTCGTGACTCAAACTCTTGGTTTCTTTTTAAACTTATATGTCAAACAGGGCTGGACCCTACCGGCGCTATCCTCGTGCGCTTCATTCATCATGTATCTCCTGTATTGTCAGCTCATATGATTGCTCCGACAGATTGGTGCTGGGGTCATCTTTGCTTGGAGCCACACTATCTATGAGCAATTTGGGTTCTTGGCCGGGAAGTCTGCGCCACACGACTTCCTGCAACTCATCATCTACAAAGCTATGACCTTCAGCGATGAAATTGAGAAAATCGATACCGTACGGGCGTATCACGTGAGTATTCAATTCCATTGTGTATGATTGCGTATTGACTTAATTCAATGACGCAGAGCGGACCCGTGCGTGCCATTGGGCTTATAATCAGATGTGTTTCGTTCACTGACACTATCATTTAGGATTACGTCGTCGAGGTGGACATCGTCATGGACGCTACTACCCCGTTATGGAAGGCACACGATATTAGCCAGCAACTGCAGGATAAGATCGAGGTGCTTCCAAATGTCGAGCGTGCCTTTGTGCACGTCGATCATGAAACAACTCATGCTCCCGTAAGTAATATTTCAAATTCATCGTTTTTAATAACTCAGTTGCGGTGTGCAGGAACATCGAAAAATTATGTAGGTGAACGGCGGTTGAATGGAACGATATATCCGCCATGCTATCAGTATATCTATGAGAATATGTTGTTTCGTTTACTGGGATACCCTGGTCTGTTTACAAGTGAGAAGATTAATATTACCGATTGCTTGCTGTTGCTGTACTCGTGTAATCATACTGCTCCAGGGCTTCCCCTCTGCAGTCTCCTTATATAGCGGCATGATTGCCCACTGGCTGATCGGACTTCATACTTGGTTGGAAGATCAGTGCTTATCACCGGCATCAGACAATCACCATCTCGCGTGTAATATCTGCATGAAACAAAATTTCAGAGATCGACAAACATGTTCGCAGCGAGCAAGTGATTTTCAACGCAGTCAAGTGCAGGCGGGCAAAAAGGTCCGACATTACGCGTCTTCCTATGCCTCCTCAACGAAAGAGAGCTTTTCTGGAGGACATTATTATAACACATGTATTCCCCATCCTGGCAAATAGTAGTATAAGATTACCACAATCTAGTTCAAAGACGGAGTCCAAGCGATGCGCTGCCATCGGAGTTGAAAAACTCCTACACGATGGGTGATCCCCTCGATGACAGGGAATCGCATTGTGGAGCGGTGATGGGTCGATCCTCTGCATTGGCAGGTAGTGATGTCATTTGCCTGAGCTGTGTTGTTCTGCAACGAGAGGCAGCATACGTGAAAAACTGATATCCTCGGAGAGGCTATTCACCCTATTAATGGTGAGTCACCGATTGACTCTGATTGGTTTTCTGTCCGGCTAAGTTTAACCTAGTGAGTTCGCGGTTACAGAAAAATGTCAATGACTTAGTGCTAAAAGGAAAGATGAAAGGTAAGAGACGACCCAACTCCCTCCATTCGACATCCGATTTGAAAAGATCTCATGGTTGTCTAGTCCTTTTGTATCCTGTTCTTCTCGATGGGGGCTGAACGAGATTTCCTGGGCCTGATCTGCCCACGATGGACCATTTTGCCGTTTGTCTTACGATTCATGCTATGCCTTTGTAATTGTGATGTCGTCATGAAGCTGATAGGACTATGCATGGTCTGCATCAGGCGTCTCCCCCAAATTGGCCAGGGTACTGGAGCATCTTCCGCGTCCTGCGAGTAGTAACCTTGCGGGGCAAGCAGGCTGACACAAGAAGTGAGACGACATTTACAGCCGTGTCTTTGGTGGTGCTGCTAAACTGCATCAGGGCCCGCAGAAAAGGGAGTGGAGTAAGACGTCGAGGCCCCTCCATAAGGTACGAGGCTAGGGATAGTGTACGTCGTAATAGGTTCACCGAGGTGGCGAAGGGCGGCGGGAGAGGTCACCGTTTAAGGAATGAGTCGGTGCTTGGGAGACAACATCAACGTATCCTTGTGATTGACACGCATGACCTAGTCAAAACTGTCAAGAGGCACCGCGGAGCCAAGGCTTCAGGCCCAGGACCGATGAATGACTTGAAACAAATATCTGCGTGTATAAAATCACTGCAAGGGAGTCATTTAATGCACAGGAAATGGAGAGGAGACCATACTTATGGGTAGTGTAGTAAAAGAGCCTTTGTGGCTTTGAGCGGTTGCAGTCCAACCAGCGTGAATATAAAATAAGGCATCCTTCAACCCCACCCTCTCTGCAACTGACACTGGAGGTCTTCCTCTCCTTATACCAAGCAACTTTGATACCACAGTCAACATCTTCTCGATATACCAGAATTATTCATAAACCCCAAACGTTCAAAACCCTTTACTCAGTTCGTGTGCGATAAATGATGGTGAGCAGGAGAAAGATGATGGTGGTAAGAAGTTAGTTCATGAGACACTATCAGGATACTCCCCATCAAGATCCAGAGGAGTTGTATGTCAAGCAAGACAGAATCGGTGCGCATCGGGTTCTGTTCCTCATCGCAGTCAACTGACCATCTGTGCCAGGGAAGGGGTCTTTCGGAGAAGTCTACAAAGGGTGTGCAATGAAGATAACAACCTCTAGAGGTCCCCCTCACGCGTTCGTCTAGATATGACAAGCGAACTATGAAGACTGTCGCCATCAAGATCATAGATCTCGAAAGCGCAGAAGATGAGATAGAGGACATTCAGCAAGAGATACAGATTCTATCACAGCTAGACTCACCACACGTTACCAAGTTCGTACCTTGCTGTATTTTGCTCTTGTCTGGATTCGACGAGGTTAACATGCAGCGTTTTTGTACGCAAGATATCATGGATCCTTCCTCAAGGGTTCCAATCTCTGGATAGTCATGGAGTGCGTTCCTCAAATCCATTTCATTACCATTTCATTACCATTTCCTCATGGTTATATAGATACTGCTCGGGCGGCTCATGTTCTGATCTGGTATGATCACAGCTAACACAGGTAATTCGCGCTTATTCAACACTACACAGATGAAACCCGGCGTATTTCGGGAAGAGTACATTGCAATCATTGTCCGAGAGCTTCTCCGCGGACTTGACTATCTGCACACGGAGGGCAAGCTCCATCGGGATATCAAAGGTCATTTTACTTCGCTCCTGCCAGTGATTCATCTGACACTTATGTCATATCACACAGCTGCCAACATACTGCTTTCCGCAGGAGGCGATGTCAAGCTTGCCGATTTTGGTGTATCTGGGCAGCTATCTGGAACTCTGTCCGCCAAGAAGAACACCTTTGTCGGCACGCCATACTGGATGTCGCCTGAGGTAATCAAGCAGAGCGGTTATGACCACAAAGCGGATATATGGAGCTTGGGTATCACTGCAATTGAGCTGGCAAAGGGAGAGCCACCGTACGCGGAGCTTCATCCGATGAAGGTAAGCGGGATTGGGCGGCTGCCTTATTCAGATATCTCGCTAACACATTGCGGCGCAGGTGCTATTCCTGATTCCCAAGAACCCTCCGCCGCAGCTGGAGGGTCACTTCTCCAAACCATTTCGGGACTTTGTTGCGTATTGTTTGCAACGAGATCCCCGCGATGTTAGTCTGCTCTCCATTCCTTGTGTTCATTTCATGCTACCGTGACTGAGATGGACAAATATAACACAGCGTCCGACAGCACGCGAGCTCTTGAAGCACAAGTTCGTTCGTATGGCAAAGAAGACTAGTTACCTCACAGAACTGATCGAGAGGCATGAACGATGGAAGGCCGAGGGTGGAGATCGCACAGAGGAAGAGGAGCAGGTAGTTAATCAGGAATTGTGAGTCCCTTCGGCTTTACTCATCCTATTTAACACATCTTCTCTAGACCCGCAAACGCTGACCTAGAAGACCTCTGGGACTTCGGCACTGTCCGACACACGGGGCGACCGGGGACGATTGGGCGCGCACAGAACTCGACCAAGGTCTCCGGTCCCCCCCTCACATGGGAAATGAACGGAACTTCTCACGAAACATCAACATCATCAACATCAACATCATCAACACCATCATCATCATCATTTTCCATTACAGCGAAAAAGGCGTCCGGATCATCCATAAGGTCTAAGACCGAGCTGCCGCCGTTGCCATCATTGCCTTCGTCCCCACCGCAGCTCCCGCCCGCACCACCGCCCGCTAAAGTACCAAGCGTGTATGAACAAGCTACTGTGAGGCACATGCCGACCGGAGGGCCCAGCAGCGAGAAACCATCGGGCCACGAGCGGGAGTCTTCTGATGAAGATTATGATGACCAATACTTGGACACTTATCCAAGAGGCGCGTCTGTTCACGAGAAACAGGATGAACCGGACGACGACGACGAGTTACCTGATACCACTATGCTTGACTCTGTCATATTACCCGCAATAGCTTCGGTAAGGGTTCCGTGCTCCTATCGAGACAGAGCTAATCAGTGTGTTCAGCTTTTCCCTCGAGTATCGACACAGGAAGCGCGAGTCGCGCTAAGCGCCCTACAGCGGGCATTTAATGAGGCTGAGCGCATCATTCCAGGCGTGACCATGGAACTCGTGAACGAGATTGTGGACTCCGTGGAGCGAGTGGAAGATGATCACCAGCAGTAGGCTACTATACCACTGACATATGTGATTTCTTGATTTGCAGTCTTGTATTCCTTGCTTTCGTCGCTGCATTCTTAGGACGCTCTCACCCCACAAATACGAACATTCATGCCTACCCCCGCACAGATGCATTCACCTCCATCTTACCATACCAATCCGAGCTGTGCATCTTGACAGCATATATATCATGTAGCTCTTATTAGCATGAATGAAGAGTGTGAAGTGCCAAGGAATATTGTCGCTTTGTACCAACTTTGTACCGACAAAATTAATGATAGGGGCTGACCAGTTCTTTCCTCGCATCCGAATCATCATGTTCACAGCTTCAACACCTCGTGCACGGCGGTCGCTGTCTTACGCTAGGCATACTGCATACAGAACAACCCAGCTCAGGCATATGACATCTCAATCTGCTACATTCCATGTGCATTACTTATTCAGAGATAGCACCAGATTCTCATGTGTCCCGAGATATACCAAGAGATGTCTAAGATGAGTATCGCGTCCAATGCTCCATCAATCCCCCCTGCCATAGCTCTTACCGTCAACAGAGGCACCACTGACAGACGTGTCGACCTGAATGTCATGTCCTTCAGGCCTTCATCTCGGTACGAATTCTCATACCAACCGCGATCGCGATGAGCTTGCAGCTGAGAGTTCGTATTGCTGCCCCCACGAGCACCTGCTCTAATTTTTTTGCTGGAGTAAGTTTATAAAGTGCTAGAAGTATCCAGTTGATTAATTGCGAGGGATCCAGAAAAGGCTACATAGTACTCACTCATCTCGGCAACGCTGCCAGCGTGTTCCGTGTGCCATGTGGCTCAAATCAAGCTCGATACATCCTTTGAGCATCACCAATGCCGTCCGAGGATTATAAGAAAATGCCTCTCGTGAAGCGGGCGGTACCCAGAATAGAAGCCGACGATTGGGTCCTAACATCCATCCATCAGGTCCCAGCGAAAAGGAGGTTGATCTGCGGTCATCATGGGAAGTGCCCTCAATAAGCTCAGCAGTGTTGTACAGACTGTGTTTTGGGTTCGATGAGAAGGAAATGATGAAGTCGTCTTTCACAGGATTAGGCGTGATGGCAGGGGTGGTTTCCACTGGGTGCCTGGTGCAACTGGAATACGAGGAGAATGCTGAGCAAGTTGCGGCGGGATCCTGCGATGGCTGCTCAACTGCTGCACACCAAACCCGAACAGTTTGATCCAGCGAGCCAGACAATATGCGAGTCCCATCCGGCGAGAATGAGACTGAGCAAATAGAACCAGTGTGCCCCCGCAAGGAATCACCCACTGGGTGCCCCGTCACTGTATCCCACAGCCGCACAGTGTCATCCGTCGAACCAGACGCGATGCGAGTCCCATCCGGCGAGAACGAGACTGAGTTAACAGGACCAGTGTGCCCCAGCAAGAGCTCACCAACTGGCTTCCCCGTCGCTACATCCCACAGCCGGACAGTCTTATCCTTCGAACCAGATACGATGCGAGTGCCATCCGGCGAGAACGAGACAGAAGAAACAGAAGAAGTGTGTCCTCGCAAGGGTTCACCTACTGGCTGCCCTGTTGCTGCATCCCACAGCTGGATTGTTCTATCCTCCGAACCAGACACAATACGAGTTCCGTTCGGCGAAAATGAGACCGAGTAAACAGAACCAGCGTGCCCCTTCAATGGCTCACCAACTGGGTAACCTGTTGCTGCATCCCACAGCCGGACAGTCTTATCCTCCGAACCAGTCACAACACGAGTTCCGTCGGGCGAGAATGAGACGAACCTAACCCAATCAGTGTGCCCACGCAAGGGCTCACCAACAGGTTGCCCCGTCGCTGCATCCCACAGCCGGACACTGTCATCCACAAAACGAGTCGCAACACGGGTCCCATGCGGCGATAACGAGATTGAGCAAACCCAACCAGTGTGCCCGCGGAAGGGCTCACCAACAGGTTTCCCTGACGCTACATCCCACAACCGGATGATGCCATGCGTCGAACCAGTCGCGATGCTGGTTCCATCCTGCGATAGCGAGACTGAACGAACCAAATCCGTGCGTTCTCGCAAGGGTTCACCGACTAGCTGCCCCGTTGCTACATCCCACAGCCGGGCAGTTTTGTCATTTGAACCAGTTGCGATGCGAGTCCCATCCGGCGAGAACGAGACTGACGTAACCGAAGAAGTGTGCCCCAGCAAGGCTTCACCAACCGGCTGCCCTGTTGCTGCATCCCACAGCCGGACAGTATTGTCATTCGAACCTGTTGCGATGCGAGTCCCATCCGGCGAGAATGAAACTGAAATAACGGAAGAAGTGTGCCCCAACAAGGGCTTCCCAACTGACTGCCCCGTCACTGCATCCCACAGCAGGACAGCGTTGTCCTTAGAAGCAGTCGCGATGCGAGTCCCATCTGGGGATAACGAGACTGAGTCAGACTCAATGTGCCCCTCCAAGGGCTCCCCGACTGGCTGCCATGTTGCTACATCCCACAGCCGGATAGTGTGGTCATTCGAACCAGTCACTATGCGAGTTCCGTTCAGCGAGAACGACACTGAGTGAACAGAACCAGTGTGCTCCTCTAAGGGCTCTCCGACTGGCTGCCCTGTTGCTGCATCCCACAGCCGGACAGTCTTATCTTTCGAACCAGACACGATGCGAGTTCCGTTCGGCGAAAATGAGACCGAGTAAACAGAACCAGTGTGTCCCTTCAATGGATCACCAACTGGGTGACCTGTTGCTGCATCCCATAGCCGGACAGTCTTATCCTCCGAACCAGATACGATGCGAGTTCCGTCCGGTGAGAATGAGACTGATCGAACCCAATCAGTGTGTCCGTAGAATGGCTCGCCAACAGGTTGCCCCGTCGCTGCATCCCACAGCCGTACAGTCGTATCGTCCGAACCAGTCACGATGCGAGTCCCATCCGGGGAGAACGAGACTGAGTTTACCGAATCGGTATGCCCACTGAGCACATTCTGAACAACTGGCCAATTCACATCACGTCCAGATGCCAGATGAAGGATATTCGGAAATTTTGCAACAAAATTTCTAGATATAGCGGAGTTGGCAGGCGAGAACGGCAGAGCTGATACATATAGATGTGGTGTGCTGTGTAACATGATGCTTCCGAAGACTTGGATGAATCTCTGCACGTCTATTGCAGTGGATGAAACATCTTTGTATTCGTCATGGCTCTGCCAGTCGCGTGAGCGCGCATATAATTATGATACTGCTTGGTAACCATGTGCTCACCTTCAGCCATTGAGCAATGAGCGGCAGGGCAGCTACTGCACTACTCAGCGCGTCGATAAGGGCGAGTACTTCGAGCCAAAAGAGCAGTCGCTCATGGTTGAAGAATAGTTTTACTTCCTGTGCGAGCTTCGCGTCGAAGGATGTTTTTCGTATGTGCGCAGGCCAGAATCGAGAGGAATAGGATAGATGTGGGGAAATGCATCTTTGAATTCGTTCTGGCAGCTCTGTGTCTTCACGATTAGGAAGATATGAAGACTTTAAACCACAGATATTCAAGGAAAGGTCGTGTTGCATCACTTTGAGTGATGCAAAAGCAATGTTGGGTTGCACCTTCGACACGTCGATGAAAAAATCCCCACTGCGTGATCGGTCCGTCAGGAAGTCACGAAAGGATGCATGAAGGGGTCGGATGGGGGTAGATGAGTTGGTGGTGCCGCTGAGGAGGGATCCCATATGTTCGACCACGACCTCAACCTTGTAATGCTCCTTCTGGTCTGGAAAATGGCTCCGCATGACATTCAAGGACTCTAAAGGGAGGGGTTCAGCTGCGCCAAGGATTTGTCCCAACACAGAACGAAACCTCGCTAGCCGTGTTTCCTGGAACTCGGCATTTGCGTATCTGTCCTGTCGCATAATCTCTGTCAACATGAAGTCATACATATCATACAACAAGTGTTCCCGTTTGGCAGGATCGCGAGACACCACGTTATTGAAGGAATCCATTGGAGAGAAGCCGGCAGGGGGTGCTTCGATAGATTCGCAAGCAAGACGTGCCCATTCGAAAAGGCCATCTGCTTTCTTAGCGAGGACTTCAAATTCTCTGCTCCCAAAATCTGACAGCCCTTCCAGCTTCGTCGACACGTAGGTATAGATATCGCCCTCTGCGATGGCTGGTGGAATTTCGTCCATAGATATTCGTTCAATATGTTGGGCATCCGCAAATGCAACTTCTATGTCACGGAGAGGGCGAGAAGTAACAATGATTCGAAAGTTCTTTGGGAGTTCCGTGATTTTGGGAACAGCTGCGTCCTGAAGTTTACCGGAAAGAATGCGGAGAAGGTCGCTTCGTGTCTTGACTGATTTTCCACTCTCGTCCAGTGCGTCGATCACGATCACGACAGGGCCTACGGTCGACTCAGAGAGCTTCCCTAGCGGTTCCATCAGAAGCTTCTGCCATTGTTGGACGATATCCACTGTGGTCTTGAGCGCATTTGCGTTTTGGACTGCGTCCGCCAATGCTCGTCTCATCTCCAGATTACGGTCGGCGAGGTCGCGCGCGATGGTGGAGAAAACCTTGTCATGGCGATGATCGGTGTTTCGGTCGAAGCAGTAACAAGAACCAAGCCCCCCCACCCCGACGAACGAGCTAGCGATCGTATGAGCAATGGCTGATTTACCTGTCCCAGCAGGGCCAGATAGCCATAGCACGCGCGGAACATCATCTCTACGGTCGTTGATCCATCCCATAACCTTGGAGAGAATATCCGTGCGCGTCCCTGATAGACATCGCTTCCTGGTATCGAGTCCTGCGCCCGCTGCATAAGCCATACCACTGAGGTTCAGTTCGTCATCTGAAGAAATATGATTGAACGTCGAATCAGAAGTACGTCTGAATCCTTACCTATACGGTGAACAACGATTGCTACATCCCGAATGACCTGGTCTCGGGCGTTTTGCATGAGCGCATCTAACACGTCATTGTACCGCTGAATCGTGTCATTTGTTTCGGCAAGAACGTTTTTCTTGAGTCTCTCCCCTGTGATGATGGTATAGGAATCAGAATCGGCAAAGCGCAATGGGCCGTGGATGACTCACAAAAGTTCTTGGTCTCCGAATAATACTTGATAAAACGAGCACATTCAAGGGTCTGCTGAGATATATCTCCAAGGATAGTGCGCATAGACAGTATCTGGTGAAGTGTCTTGTCTTCTGTCATGAAGCCGTAAACTTGACCCAACTTCTTGAGAAGGTTGAGTACAGCTTCATCGCGATACACTTGAGCAAGAATGATCTGCACGGGTAACTGTTGAGCATGACATGTGGATGAGAGTAAAACCAAACATACTCTCGATGCACAAGACAATACGCCCAGTGCCATCTTTGCATATGGATGTACCTATGGATCGGGATTAGTGCGGTTCCGATTGAGAGGAAGAACTCATACATCCACGAGCGTCCCGATAACAGAGTCGAATATCCTGAGGGGTTTGAGATAAGTGGCCTCGACATTGTTTGCCTTATCGAGATCCGCTGATGCATTTCCGCCTGCGGATACTACAGTACTCGTAGGCGAACGCGTATTCATCTGATCTGCAGCATCACGGGCATTCCGAACTTCCGTGTCCACCAAATGGGGATTAGTACCTTGTTCCACACCGGCAGAAGGGGCATCCTGAACCTGTGCGACCACAAGAAGTTAGAGAGAGCACATGGACGAAAAGACGGTGTACCTCGATATTCGGAATCGATGAAGCACCTTCACGATCAACGTTCGGTAGAACATGGTCGCGGCTGCTAGAATCCTTCAAGTTCGAGAGTTTGTGTACGATCTCAGCCTTATTACAGTGCAGCTAAGTATCTCGACTCACAGAAATCTTCTTGGTCACACCGTTCTTAACCTTGCGCAGAAACAGACGGACTTTGCTTGGAGGTCGCACCTTAATAATTTGCGCGTAGAAGTCAGTATTTCAAGTGGGATGGACAAGTGATCCTCATGAGCAACGTACAGAGCTTTCAACAGCTATTGCTTCGCTAGATGGACGAAATTCTGGAGGAGGGCCTGACCTTGAATCCCTCGATTGATTGATATGATCTTTGGTCATTGTGAATAATTAGAGGTTGAGGACCAGTCTGAGTGAAACGGTGGGTTGTGGGAGAAACGGTGAGTCCCAGTCACGTCATTCAAAACAACTTGTATTCATTCATCCAACGTTCCGTAATGACATTCGTCTATTAGGGGAAACGCTGTGTTGATCGTCACAATGCAGATAACGCATGACGTGCTGCACGCAAGTACAAAGAATTAATTCGGCCCCAGGGTATTCGGTATTAGCGATTCTACATCACCATCAGATATTTTTAGTACGAGACTGAGTCGGAAGAAAAACGGTTTACCTCGTTGAACAGTTTACTTTAAGCTCGAGTGGACAACATAGCCTAAATGTCAATTTGTGTCAGCAACACAAGGAATAACGGTAAGATGGGCTGAAGCCTCGAATGTGCTCTGCCAAATCACACACATAAGTTGACGAAAGCTCCAAGTCTCCGTTCATCGGGTCGTCAACGTTCGTCAACCTCGGTCCTCGACCACATGGTAGTCTTCAGATTCTGTGTATTTTTACCTACTCACGTTGTTGATCCACCGTGACATAGCTTCGTGGGTCTAGGATGGTATTTCCTGTCATGCATAGGAAACGCCCCTGCTTTGTTCTTTATATGCATTGACCTATAGAGCACTATGATTTTGTCTGGTTCAGTAACTGATACTGCCAGCTCGAGAAGACGGAGAGCACTTTGAAGAGAACAATGATCATGATGCACTACAAGAGAGGACCGTGAGAAATGATTCAGAAATACTCTGGTCTTGTACTTTTCTCAAACGGAAATGATTCAATGACCGACGAATGTATCTCGATGCCTCACTCTCAATTTTCAGCTTTTGCCTGAGTATCAACACAAAAAACGAGTTGGGGATGAGCGCCGAGCGCCAGTGCTATATGTATTACGTTAATGTGCAACTACTGTAGCTTCATCCCCTGTCTTCACTGTCCGTTTCTTCTTTGCTGTACTTGTTCCCTTCTTCTTTGCACGTGTGACTTTGATGGGCTCTGGAGTGCTCGTGCGGAGTTCGTCGTCAGGAACTTCGTATGATTGGAAAGAAGGAAGGGGAGGCGGAGGTGTCGCGGTAATGTCAAACGGATTTGGAGTTGGGCGCCGTGAGGGTGGCGCAGGAACTGACGATTGCGGAGTGATAACAACGCCGGCAGGCATCTCGCCCTCTCTTTCCACGACAAACGACGGAGGAGTGGATCGCATTGACGCGCTGCTTCTCAGCCCGGGAAGACGAGGTTCTTCTGCAAGGGATATCAGTCTTGTTCACATGCGTGTAGAGAAATGTACCTTTTGGCAGTGGTAAGGGACCGTCCAGTCGGACAACGGGTATTGAATCGACATCCTCTGCAGGAGGCTTTTGAGGTCGGTCATCCATAATGTAGTACGGGTCGTCCCGCATTCGTTCCAGCCGTTCCGCCTTAAGCTGTGAAACGTTAGTTTGAGTCGACGTATGTGGAGATTATGGTAAATGCTTACCCTCTCTCGCTCAGCCTTTTCTTCTGCTGTCTCCTCTTCTTGCGGTGTAAGTTCCTCCTTGTAGCCCCCCTCCTTCTGCTTCTTCTTCCCGCCCTTGACCTTCGTCCTGCTTGCAGATTCCCTCTCTTTCCCTTTCTTGCCCCTCTTGATCTTCCGCTCAGTCACATCGCCGTCGTCACCCTCTTCCGCGACGCGTTCTTGCATTGATGGCACAATCCACGCGTCCAGGTCAAGCCCGTCAGGAACGGGCACACTAGCTTGCGCAATGGATGCGACAGGATTGAGCTCGTACGATGTGAAGAGTGGTTGGATGAGGTAAAGACTCTTTGGAAAACTCGGTTCTGATACGGGGTCGAAGGCGGCTACACTCGAGTCTGAGAAGTCATTTTCCTGCTTTGGCTTGTATATCGCTACGTCGCGCTTGATGAAAATAAGCAGCTGAAGAACGTTCGCGGCCTATAAAAATAAATTGATTATTTTGCGGATCCTTGATCGCTGTGATCATCGTCACTCACACGTTCTTGGACCTCGATCTGGGTGCTCGATGCAAATTGTTCCATCTGTTCAATCATAATATCGACGGCTCTCTTGAGGTCTTCGATGAAGCTCTCCGTCCATTGCTTTGCCGCTTCAGAAGCCCAGTATCCGAAGAGTTTCGTGGCTGATTGTATGCATACGGCAGTTATGTCAGACCTCAGAGACGCAATCTCTGGCTGGAGCAAGTAGGGAATAAGTTCGTCCGGCGCAGAAAGCTCACTATTGCAAAATCGTTCAGCATATCGGAAGGGAGTGAATTCGTGAAACGCACCTGCAGTACTCTCCACATATCCAAGCCGCCGCCCACAGCACCTCGGAACAGCTACCTTGCTCACCAGCATGTAGCATAAATGTATCATCAGACAATACTTTCACCATCAACTTAACAGCGTAGCTCCTAGCTGCTCTTACGCGTCCGACAACGTCTACTAGCTGGTCACGAATTTGGGTGCCAATGTCCACGTTCGATACGTATGCGAGATCAACGAGGACTGAGAGGTACCATTCGAAATCAGTGACGTTGTCATACGTGTTCTGAGAACACATTGTCATGATCCGTTGTGAGAGGACAAGGCGGTAGGCGGTGGACTGAGATGGTGCACTCAGGGACTTTGCAGGAGTAGACGGAATGATGTGTTGAGATAGAGATTGCACTGCAGACGGAATGACGGAGGATTCGGGCTTGACAAGATGCGACAGCACCTGCTGCACAATTGATTGTAGATTGTCCCGATTGACCTGCAGAAATTGTGATCGACGGGAATAAGAAGCCTTGCGATAACTTACGAGTGCTGAAAGTAGATCTAGCGCACGCATCCGGATGCTAATATCTTCATCATCGACACTTGAAAGGATTGTATCTTGGTGCTCTGCGACCAAGTGGGGGTGCGTAGGTACAATCTTCACCATGGCAAGCAAGGCAATGTACTTCACTGTAGCTCAGTTAGTCACACCGATCTCAAGGACAACGTAAATCACAAACGATTCTGATCCGGATCCTCAATGAAGGCTGCGAGTTTGGACACACATGTCCGCGCAAGCGAGTCGCCAGTGATGCCCTGTAGCATATTACCGATGATACATGTGTGTACACACTCGTATAAAAGGGATATCGCGGAAGTCGTAGATATGAGGTCAGTGATCGGTGGTTGCAGTTTCTTTACTAGCCGCGGTTCATGAGGAGAGAGACAACCAAACTAATAAGAGTAAGCAGGGCTCGTAATAAAAGCAAGGGATGTCCATACCAACTTGACAATCTTAATGAGCATCCAGTTGTTAGATGACGTGGTTAGGAGATGGAAGAGCTGCGGGGCAAGCGGAAGGTAGTCTTGGGGGTTTCGCCGGGCGAGTTCACACAAGACATTTACAGTCGCACAGACCACACCTGGGTGTGTGCCTTGGTTAAACAGGCAGCTTGATCTCGTCTAGCTTGGGCTGACCTGGATCAGAATCTTCTAGCTTTTCCTGCAATCGACCAATACCATGATGGAGAGCCTCAGGGTACTTCTCAAAAACCCTATACATAGCAGCAACTGCTCTCTTGCGTATGTGGGGTCGGGAGTGGTTGAGCATACCGACCAAATCAGGACTGAGGTCGCGTGCAAGGTCTGCGGTCATAATAGAAGAAACGCCGTTTAGCGTGACCGCGGCGTCTGCAGGCGTTGAACTTAGATCCTAGATGTGATTCAACGGGTTGTTTCACAGTAAAGAGCTGGAGCCATTGCCTCTTACCTTCTTGAGCAAATTGGTAGTCAACATCAATACGTCCGTGTCCTCGTTGAACGACTGGACGGCACCAAGATATCCTACACTCTTGATATGAATCTTGGGGGACGACATGACCTCTACGATATGAAAGGAAGCCCAGCTCATGTCATATCCTAGCATGTCCAGCTACAAAAGGATGTCATGCTCGGAGCTGGTCGAGAGAGTAAGAGCAGCGCACATATGTAAGTTTCATGACAGCACCAGCCTTAAGCGCCATGTCCTTGCTCTTGATTTCACGCCTGATCTCGTCCATGGCCTGTCCAATGAATTTGCTTTCGTCATTCTTGTTAGCCCGCAGGCCACGAATGAGATCCTGGAGCGTGCGCTCCCACATGGCAAGAATCGACGGTTATCAGCCCTGGAAATTACGAGTAGCAGATGTTTGGCAGATGTATTGAATGACGTTGAAAGGTACGTGGACGAGACTAGCTTGAGTAGCTTGAAGGTGGGTCAACTGCAGCACTAATATATAGTCACATGATAACAGTCAGCGCGTCCACCACGAGTAGCAGCAGATACGAAGAACTCACAGAAGGGTTCGCCTGGTTCGGTCGCGATCTTTCTTTCGTTACTCACGTCGTATGTATACCGCACCCACTGGCAGGACCCTTATTCGCGGTGCTGCCCAGAACCACAGAAGTATAAATTACATAATAACTCACTGACTTATTTTGGTCTCGTGACCAGTTCGGTAGACCGCGTTGTTTATGCTCTGTTTGCATCAGCTTAGTATCATACCGTATCATCAACGTCCATCTAGTTGGTTATAAGCCCTTGCACCTTGACGATACGATCACGACGAATAATAATCATGACATTACTAGTATCAGTACATCCGTGCAATATTTATACCCCTAGGCTGATTCGTAGTTCCGCTAGCCGGCCATAGATCTATCGTCGCTTTCGAGCTCTCCAAAGATCCACAAGGTGAGCACCATATCAGCATGAAGTTCAAGAACAGAACGCATGACAACAAGTTACGCCAAATTACAATGTTTGGCAACGATAGCATCACTCTCAACATTCATCAAGGAGCTGGCTGTGAGTACTGCGTTTGCATTGTGGCCGCTCCCGGTTAATGGGGATAATAATTTTAAATCCAGTGGACTACGGTCAACTCCACGAACAATCAATGTGTCTTGTGTAACTAGACGGTCCTTCGGGGATGTTCCGTTTTCAGCAATGATTCGTTCCTACACATGTTGAGTAATGCGGCTATGGCCAGAAGGCGCTGAAGGGTGATAGGAAATTATGATGGTCATTCGGGCTTCGTTCGGGCACTAGATGACTGAGAATACACTAGTGCGTTGAACACATCAAATGATCTGCAGAGATTGTAAGCATGGTGATAGCTCCGCGCAGTATCTCGTTACCTTTGGCGCCAAATGGCCATGAGCTATGCCAGTCAGTGGGTGAGTTTGGTTAACGGGTAACTCTAGAAGGAACGTTCATATGGCACATGCATCAATGATACTTGCGATACCAAATCAAGCTGCATTAGCATTCATAAAGATTGAATTTAACTGATTCCATTAATGATGCGAACAATGGCAGTGAGAGTGAGTACAACGACAGTGATGCGGTCGCAATATATACCAAGCGTTCCAATAACAATGCAAGTCTGATATCAAGACGTAGAGGATTAATGGCGGAAGCAGTAGCAAGGAAGGGGATGGGAATATAAACCCGAGAGACAGGGGGCGATGCTATAGAAGCGCATCACCATCCCTACCTGACGCGACAAGCTTGGTCCAGTCCTGACGCCACTGCGCCATCTGTATTCGCAGCTTTTTGTCGCCGAGCATGCGTTCTATCCAGGATAGAAGTGAGTCATCGTCTTCGGGTACGAAAAAAGAGGAGAGGAGGGAGAGTATGGTTTCGAAATTGGCAGAATCGGATGTAATGTGATCTATTGATTGACGTCAGATTGAAGATCATTGCATAAATGAAGAGCGACATGCCTCGATAGACCCATACGATGGAAATTGCCACCGCAATGAAAAGGTCTTCCCCCTCTAAGAGATACGCGTCCCATAACCGGAGCTGCGTCTGAAAAGGGACGGAATTGGCAAATAGCGTGATGTACCATTTTGTCGCGTATGAAGTCGTAGAAATCATATGTTGCTTGAAAGCGGCGTACACGTCTGGCATCTTCGATTCCATGATTCGTTCCTGGACGTAAATGGCCTGCAGTAGTCCTGGAAAACCGGGGGAAAAGATGGTATGCATATTGTAGGTATCATGTAAGCGGGAAAGGGCGGCATAAACTTTTTCAGGCTCGAAGTAGCATAGGAGAGTCGCAGCAATAGGACCCATGCCCTGCACGTAGCCACATTGATGGCATCGTAACGAGAAGGAGTGCAGGACGTGAAACAGGGAACGTTGCCTGAAGTAAGGGGATCAACCTTGGCAGGATCAAAGGGGGAACCGAAACGTACCCTAGTCCGTACCGCGTGCGAAACAGGACGTGACCACTGATCGTTCTTGGCACATCCAAGTCGACCTGAATGTCGTAGCTTGAGGGCCTCTCCAAGTCTTGCCGATAGCACTCTTCGAGCTGCTCAACTGCCTCGCATCCGGATTTCGAAAACCGATTCATGAGCACCTCCCAAGCTGCCCTTCTCCACCTGTCAGGGATCCCCTTGTATACCCTCTGGCGAAGCTTGTGCGTTTTCGATGCCTTGATACCCCACGATTCTACATTTCCGCCACTGTCGCGACTACGGACTTCCAGCATCCTGTCCCACTTGGCAACCCGCATCTGTTCCTTGAGCGGAGATGAAGCTGCGGGAAGTGAGCTGACAGACACAGCATGGCTCGGGGATGATTTTTTCGAGCCAGCCCTGACTGACGCTAATCGTTTAAGCAGAGGACCAGATGGGAGTAGAACCAGTCGGTCGTGAGATGGTACGATGAAGAATCCATAGCTAGTTGCAAAAATAAGATTTCAGAGGACGTGCTCCCCCGATCGAAGCTTACCGATCTAAGCTTGATAGCACTTTGAGCTCTTCAGGTTCAAGTTCTCGGGATTTCTCCGAGGGACCAGCCAGAGCAGCCTCTGCGCGTAACTCACTTCCTCTACTGGCACGTATTCGTGCACGCGTGCGTTCGACGCCCTCCTCGTAGCCGTCGCCCTTGACACCAATCGCGTCAAGGTGTGCATACGTACTCCGCACGTGGAACGCGTCCAGATCTTCACCTTCTGAGGGCACCAGGGAGACTTTGCTAGACGGAGAACTCAATTTCGACTGCTGTTTAGTTGTGGGAGAAGAAGATGGGGTTTGAGAGGGTGGTGGGATTAAAGAAGACGTCGGCTGTGGGGGGGTGAGAACCAAAGTAGGTTCAGGGACAGGGAATTCTCTGCTTCTCAGCAGGGATGGTGAACGACTGTGGGGAGGCGTAAGATGTGATACAGGAGGTGAAACGGCGTCTAGGTCAGTCGAAGAACTATATGAAGTGAGAGCACTTTTGGGGCGAGTTGGGATGGGAGGAACGCGCTTGGAACGTGTAGGAAGTTCCAAAGTGTCTCTTCCATGAGAAGACGAACTGGTACGATCAGAAAGTGGGAGTGGATAGGACGAGTTGGCAGAACCATTCGAGGTTGCCGATAGCCGTGTCCGATCATGAGGGTTTGACAATTTGCCAAAAGGCTTCATGTCTGAGGATAGGTCGATATATGTAGTGTCGGTATTGGAAACATATGAAGTTCTTTGATTAAAAAAGTTACTGTAAGCGAAGCTGTTCCCCAGGGACAAGTCGAGTTCTTTGGAAGGATCCTCGAAGGTTGAAGAAGCAGTCCAGCTGGCTTGTTCTTCGTCGTCGCCGTACATGGAGTAGATTGTAAATATGGCAGATTCAGTTGAACTGCGTTCTCTGTCTGTCGACGATGATGAATAAAACTCTGGAACGGATGATGCTGTCGACGATGGCGATGACCTCGGATGGCGACTTGGTGATTGTTTCGGCAGCGCGAGGGTGGTGGACGACGACGGAGTCTCCATAAAATAGAGAAATCAGGCCAGAAAAGCTTGGAGAAAAAAAGGGAATCGAATTGAAGGAGCGTCGGAGGAAGAAGCTTGGGAAAAGTGGATTGGCCCTTTGAGGACTTTGGATGAGAGATTTCAATGAACGCCGCTTCAGGCGAAGTCAGTCTTAGTCCACAACAGCCACACGCTGGCTGCCAGCTGGCATGGCAATTTCAGTAACGTTACTCCACTTATCCATTAATTGCACATAGCAATCAAGTTCTGTAACAGATACTACCTTCAAAGCTTCAACGTTAGCACAAGATCTCAACACCGCCATTCCGGGCATGGACGAAACCCGGTTCTATGATTTGATCACCGGCATACCCATCATACCACTCTCCAGACTTGCATTCACAGAGTGAGATAATCTCAGAGTACTAATTTTCGTGGGCAATGGCATCTAACAGCCATTCAGGTGGTCTCCAATGGACAGAGCTTCCCACCGATAACTTATCCTCGAGCGCTTGGTTCATGCGGGGACTCAATCAATCATTCGCATACGAAGCTTCGTCCGATATCATCACTGAAACTGCACACGTTCCTCTGCTCCCGAAGTAACTACTTCGCACCAGCCGCTGCCGACGCGCAAAACGGCTGATTTATACGTGGCAATGAGATCAGTCCAACGACCGTCCAGACTCCACCCCAGTGGCAATTAACGGCCATATTCTGATATAATCCATGCTGGCAGTCTACATTTTTCCCAAAAGCACGGGCGGAATCACAGTCCCATATATGCAGCCCGAACCCCGCAATTACCGAGACCGTCATAAGACGGCATGGAAGGCGGTATTACAGGGCAAAGCGGACACGACGCTCTGGATGGTAACTTACTGTTGGGAAGAAAAGACGTTGGACAGAAGCGCATCCCACATCTCGGTTCCCTAGAGCAACAATCGCTCGGTTCGAAAGCAGTCCAGACTGCCCAATTCGAATTTTTCAGGCTCTCCATGTACTCCATGGAATAAAGTTGTACATCTCCCGGATTTCAGTACGATCGGTCTTCTTATGAAGTACGATCTTCTTCCGATGATTTTATCGTCACTGAAACTGCACACGCTCCACGCTGTCAAAGAAGTTATCGCAAATGCTTCGCGCCAGTCGCTATCAACACGCAAAATGGTCGTTCTATATGTGGCGATGGACTCAGTCCATAGACCACCTCTCTGATATAACCTGCACTGGCAACCTGTATTTGTGTTCGACGATCAGAAGCAAAAACAGAAACGATCGAAAATAGTCGGCGCCGGAAAGTTCTGGTTAGTTGCAAGTTTGTCACGGTCCGTTATGAGCTCACACGAGAGAATATAGTAAAACTGTCCGGCGGCTCTATGGAAAGAACGACCGTCTTACTTCCTTCTATTGGTCTACCTAGCGGAGACTAAGCGCCTTCGGATTAGCCATCCGCCTGATTACCCAGGCCACCATTGACGTCGTGGAAGGCGGCCATATATGACTGGCGGAAAGCTACCTCTAAATAAGCACTGTATCTCAGCCCCTTAGCAATAGCTATGTCGCTCTATTTGAGCAGAGATCTGTCCAATTCGAATTCGAAGGCTGCAGCTCCATATACTCCACGGAATTCGAAATGCCACATTCTGTTAATTGGATCATTGATTATCCCTATACCGGAATCGGATGGTCCTCGGTCGAGCTCATGCTATGTCGCCGAGGATGTTGGGGGTGTTACAAGAATAGGTGACGAGCTGGGCTATCACATATTGTTTCTAACCTGATCGCAGTTAGCTCGCGAATCGCCGCAACTACGGTGACCACTACTACTCGAACAGCTAATTTTTCCCGCTGTCTTTCGCAACCTATTCTTCACGCTGAGCATGGGCTCAACTGAATTGCTCTTCAGGGTGATTCCTGGCTGTGCTTTAATGACGCCGAAAGCCAATGCCCCGGTCAGGGTAGCTGACATATACCGAGGAGAATTAGTGTTTGACCTAGCGGTGTCGATACTCGATTTTTTGAAAACACACCCTGGCCGTCCGGTTCAGTGACCCCGTAGCCCTGATCTACTGTTTTTTCTCCGTGGGCTCAAGCAACACTAAACACGCATTGGCGCGCGCAACTTCCTTCGATTTGACAGAGACGGTGATTTCGGGCCTTCAGCCCATAGATCTTCAAAACCGGTGCGTCATTAAGTAATCGGCCAGGATTGACGCTGCATGTCATATGAATGAATAATACCACTAAAATGCTTTAGGACTCGGCAACGCTGATCAGTAGTCGCGCCCACTGCACTTATTCAGCTAGTCGCTCTCCAACTAGATCTTTGTTTAAGGAATCGGAGAAAACTTGTGCGCGAGCGCTTCTCGGATTCCTCCGGTGGTCCCATGATTTGCCCATGACAGAACTTAGACGGCGGTGTCTCGCCTATTAATTATCAGGTTCTTTGCAAGCTGTGTGGCTTGTCTAGGGTAACAAAAATAACCAAAGACTTTGTGTCTGTTTATTAGTAGAAAAATAAAAGATTCATAAGAGGTACGAGACTCAGTGATCTACGTACTTCCAGCAAGCGTGTCAATGCAATATGGATTGAAATGCTAGAGGAAATATTAGCTACTAGCCGATGCATTTGTATTCAAAGGGACTCTGCAAAAGGCAGGGAGCGATAATTTAGCGGCGAGCTGGAGGGCATCGACGGGATGAACGAGGGAATGCAACAATACCGCGTTGACAACAAAAAAAATTCGTTCGTCAGGAAACTGAGTTAATTCATTGTTTCGCAAGTACGCAAATGTGCACAGTACGTCAGGAATATTTCTTCCTTCTTCCTTCTGTACAACCAAGAGGAATTATAGCACCGAGTAGAACTATGAAGCGTGAAAAGTAGACAATGGGCACATTCAACTTCAACTTCATCAGAGTCGACGGTGCTGATCACTGCCGATTATCAGATTCAATCAGGGGATATTATATAACAGTCACGGACCCACATACCGAGCCTACATCTTGAAAACGCGAAGTGACAATTGTGATTCTATAGGTCCTCCTGAATTAAAGTCTCGAGTTCTAAGGGCTCTCGCGCGACGCGCGCATGCCTCGTTATGAACCTTACACTAGAGATCTATTGAAAAAGACTGCCGAGGACTGTTGGCTAGCCTGGGAGCGGCCGGTTCGGCGTTCGCCGAATGCCGTCCGTCCTCTTGAATTCTGTCAACGAACCCCTCTCTGGCAACCTACACACAACAATGAGCTCCCACGATAATGAGGAACTCCTCAATTACGAGGACGAGCATGACGTTATCCCTAATAGCGCAGCTCCAGCGACTTCTACCAACGGAGCAGCAGCGTCAGCAGTGGACGGCGAGGTTGATAAAGACAAGAAAAACTTTACCGGAATACATGTAGCAGGCTTCAGGTTCGTTTATTCTACGTGTTGTCACAAACCATGCTCATCTTGAAAATGGTCTACCCCTTTTCACAGGGATTTCGTGTTGAGACCTGAAATTCTGAGCTCCATTAGTCACTTGGGTTTTGAGCACCCCTCAAAATTTGGTTTGCTTTAGTTACGTTCAAAATGGTATCCTGGACTCACCAAACTCTTTTCAACAGTCCAACACGAGCGCATACTTCAGGATGTTCTAGGAATAGACTTCCTCTGCCAGGCAAAGTCAGGACATGATAAGACAGCGGTCTTGACTTTGGGGCACCGCAAAGTCCAGATAATTTACAAGTCATAAAATGAAGTCTAGCAGATTCACTGACCTGAAAAGCGTCCTTTGACTTACCAGTCCCAAATTTGCAAAAAGTCAGCTGCTCCACCATGTGCTTTGTTGACGTTTTTGAACAAAATGACACAATAATACCCGAAAATCGAGGATTTCGGAGCGTAAGGGCTGAAGGGCTCCACGTCGATTGCCCTCGCGACAGCAGATGCAGCTTCAGGATGGACTTCATCCTCTGAGAGTGATCTGAAAATGACTCGGACATCGTAACCTGTCTAGAATACAACTTGAAAGAATCAATGCTCTGGCAAGGACAATCACGAGATCCTGCGGGGGCGGAAATTTGTAATGTGACACTACCCTGTTGATTTTACAGCCCCACTGACTGGCAAGATCGGGGTATTGGAGCTATCTGCTAGTTGGGGCTGGAAAAACAATATTTGTTGTAGACGCTCCACTGGGAACCATAACGCCGCGAGACCATCGGTACATATTCGGAGGGTTCGGAATGGGGTCCGGGATGGCAATTATTGAATATCGTGCTTTCTGCCATGCAGATTCGCTTTGTTGAAGCGACTGGCGAAGTTTTCGGACGTCAGTACGGACTGAACTAGGAAAAGGGACCGAGATCGCATTGAAGTATTTGAGGTTCATCGAATACAACAGCTCCAAGGAAGAGTCGATAACTTATCGAACACCGTTGCATATCTGGAGAGACCGAGTTAATAATTTGTACACATGCGATTTTGTCCTTACTGGACGGCCGAGTATGTCTAACAAAAGTTCGACAGGGACTCCAGTCTAATAGTCTTAGGGTGGCGTGGTGAACTTGGCTCATTGTTGATGATTTGGCACTTTAAATGACTCGAAGATGATATTCATTTGCAAGACTTGTAGAAGATATCAAACGAACCTTGTTGACTTGCAACTTTCGACAGAATAAATGACGAGGGTCAACTTGAAGGAGATATGCGGTTCAGAAATTGAGTGGACAGCGACGACAACTGGAAAGCGTTTCCCGTGCAGGCGGAGACAGAATGTGAGTGTGTCTCCAGCCGCGATGTCCAATGTAAACGCAGATAACCGTTAACAGTCGATTGTGTATCCGCACACCTTGGTAGCGGCTGACGCCACAGGGGATAACAACACGTGAGCGTACACACCCAAACCGTTCCGGTCCTGCCTTTGCTCAGATCCGAAGCTCGAGCAATACTCAGAGTCTTCTAGGGGCGTAAGCGGTATGGTTGGAGGCCCAGAGGCTTGCATTGTTGGTTTCCAGCTGAGTATCATTACATATCTATGACTTCTTTTGTTATTCAGTAGACGTTCTATATGCGAACGATCTCCAGCTGGAAAAGAGCCCATCCTCTCAAGTGGGTGATGTAACATAAAGTTTAATATGTGCTTCCACAAGCGTATCTAGAGCTCGCGCACTAACAGGAGATTTCTTTATCGTGGCTCTCTGAAAGTGCAAATATAAGTATAAATCACACATCCGCGAAGATGAATATATTCACGCACAAGAGCGAACGCAGTACCACGATACACGAACCCAAAGAGTTCTTTAAACTCTACATGCGTCTTGGACACACCGACTCCATCAAGGTGTCTCACAGCGAATTTCTTGATGATCTGTACAATATCACGTTTGAGCGCAACGCAGGGACACGAAGGAAGAGGGTTGGACAGACAGATTTATTCTCCTGCTCTGTATCGCCAATTCCTTCGTCTGCCGCGCGTGTTTTGCCTTTAGAATTGCTTACAGGTCCGAAAACGTCTGCGTCTGTGGCGTGATTGATTTTCTTTGCTGGGAGCGCAGGTACTTTGAACACAGCGCCGCCTCTTTCCTTGTCCTTTCCTCGCCCTCGCGGTTTCGAATTCGGTAAATGCAGCATCACCTCTCTTGCGCGTCTCACCACCTCTGAATCATCTCCTTTGACTTTGATCCTCGTGTTGGCAGCGAGTTCTCCGATAGATTGTGTGCGCGTAAGAAGATGCTGAGGCGGTTTTCGGGGTGTAGGGTCGTCTGGACGGGGGGCACGAGCAGCGGGAGTGATGCGTGCCACATGTATTGTTAGGGATGGAGTGGTAAGCGAAGAATGGGTCTTTCCGAATATTAGTATTTCGGTCGTTGCGGGACCATCTACAAATGACAATCGTGGTCCGGATCAAACGGAAGAATGAAGAAGTGAATGTACCAGTATCTCCCAAGGCGACACGCACACCTATTTCCGTCCGTCCATCAGGGGAGAGACGCGATAGGCAGAGTATGTTTTCAAAGTAGACGCGAGAGAGGGTGGCGGATGGATGAATGTCCCTGTTGGGTGTAAATAGGGTGTGATGAGATTTAATGGATCCACATACATACAGACGTCATCTGAAGGGTCTATGCATAGATTCTTGAGCGATTCCGTGCCTTTAAGTCTGAGGGAAGGCCGACCACGCATGCTTTCGAGTGCCAGTGCTAGTGGATTATGGAGGAGGTCTTTGTTGGTGAGAAGGTTTGCTGAGAATGTGAGTCCATCTAGGAGGATGTAAGAGTCTGGCAGAGAGAGCGAGCCACGATATAGGAGACGAGAGCTCGACGCTTCTGACATTCGATTGGGCGCTGTTCGACCGCGTTGTTGATGCTTGTTTACGCGTTTTTGTTGTTGAGCCTGATGACTTATTTTGGAATGTGCATGCAGACTATGCAGCTCTGGCTGGTTTAGCTGTCCCTAACACGAACATGGGCGCTTCGTCCCGATCGCGGTGGCGGACATTTGTTTTTCTTTCTTTTTGAATTGAGCGTTGCTGTGTATAAGTTGGCAGGACACGGTCACCCGAAGTACTGCCGCCCTAACGAGTCTCTGAAGCCATAATTTCAGGTATTTGTCATGCCCGGCAGTCGCGCTTCAGAAGGTTGTTTTAATTGACTTGTGACTTACCGTCTTATCTCAGGTTGAAAGCTTGAAGCCGCTGAGTGGCCGCTGGCTTCCTTTGGCTCCACGCAAAACCCCGCAATTCTTTTTCTGGCAACATGCGTGACTGTCTTCCTTCTCCGAGTCTGGTGTATGACGGTATGGTTAACTCCGTATCAGTGTACCAAAGTGTCAGGGATTCTCAAATTCACGGAAATGATGAGCTCCAGCTTCGTGTGTGAGTGAGGCTGAATGTTGTAGGCAGAAGTATCAGCGTGGGGTGGGATTGCACCTCTCCTTCTGAAGAGTCAATACACATACGATGTCAACTTCATCAATGGCAACTTGGAGTTCACGGGTTTCCACCCCTTCTTGGCTTTTTGGGATATATTCGAGGTGAGGCATCTCCTAAATTTATTCTCAATATATGGAGAAGGGGGGTGTAGCGATGGATTTTCAGAACCTTCATGTATCAGCGATTCAGATGAGTCTCAACTAAAGAATTTACAGCAGCTTGCAGGTCCGTACTAATTGAAAGGTTGCAGATCGCGGCGGCCAGTGTAATTTCAAGTTGTGTTTATATTGATATTTTTATAGGTTGCATCTTCTGGACTGTATATCCGCTGGCCCTGGATTTCTGCCGGATAATGCCTACCATCTCGCTGCAAAGTTCTGGCATCATCTTCCATCCTCCAGCGCAACCATTTAGCCAAACCGGTTACCAGAGCCACCGATCCAGGGCATCGCTAGTATGACTGTTATGGTCAATTGACGGTATCATTCTTATCCCCCGCATGTCGCCAAGATATATAAGCCTCCCTGTTGCGTCCATCCCTCCCCCTGGCGATGCCTTCTCTCGACGATACAAAAACGGTTGACATCATCGACGAGATCAACGACTTGCCCACTGGTGTACCCTGTCATACCCGCGATGAGCTTGAGAGAAGATTACTGAGGAAGCTTGATTTGCACATGTGCATGATACCGGTTTTGTATACCCTGAACCTAGTGTGTCTAGATTTTTTTGAACTCTATTCTGGTACTCACTGCGCACCTTAGATCGACAGATCGAATTATAGGTGTGTTACACATCGTTGTACTCGAATTAATCTCGTAACGTCCACAGCAATGTTCGGTTACAAGGTTTTGAGAAAGACCTGCACCTGCAGGGGCAACAATTCGCCACGATCTTGTCTGTCCTATTTGTTGGATTCATTATCATGGAAGTCCCAGGGTGAGTTTCATCCCTCATCGAGAGACAGCTGGACGTGACTTTTCTTTAGAAACATGTTCCTGCACTGGCTGCAGAGACCTGCTGTCTTTATTCCATCTTGTATGATAGTATGGGGTACAATATCAGTATTAACAGGTTTGTCGACACAGGTCGTTCATGAAGATGGCTGCTAATCATACCCAGGGATCACAACAAAGTACATATTCTTGTTTTGCATCATTCTAGTCTGATGGTTCGGTCCAAGTTATACTGGGGTTCTTTTTGCCCGCTTATTTCTTGGCTTTGCCGAAGCGCCCTTCTACCCTGGTGTTATTTTTCTTGTATCTAGATGGTACAAGCGGAACGAGCTCGCCTCTAGACTAGCTCTCGTTTCTTATGGAATTCCCCTTAGCTCTGCATTCGGATCCTTGTTTGCATCTGGTATACTTCGCGAAATGCAGGGCAAACTTGGTCAAGCTGCATGGAGGCAAGCAACGATCGTCTCTGCCACTCCCTCGAGCTGAATGATCTATAGATGGTTGTTTTTCATTGAAGGCGGCATCACCATCTTAGTCGCAATTTGCGCGATATTCATACTCCCAGATTTCCCACACAACACCAGGTGGCTCACCCCTGAAGAAAGAGCACTTGCTATTTCCCGCCTTGCAGAAGATGGCTCAGGTATGGCTGATGAGCTTGGGAAACACAGCACCATCCAAGGACTGCGGGATGCTGTATCTGACTGGAAGGTATGGTGGTTTTCAGTTGCGCTCATGTTCCAGTTGTTAGCGCAGTCTTTCACCGCTTACTTCCCGACGCTGTGCGCGACATTGGGATATAACACAACTGAAACGTTGCTGCTCTGCGCTCCTCCTTGGGTGTTCGCGGGTATAGTCGCATGTGCTCTTACATGGTCAGTGGACCATTCTATCGAAAACTCGCATCTCACGGAGATCAGGTACTCTGACAAGAAGCAAAGGCGTTTCAAATACTTAGCTGCCTCCAATGCACTCAGTGCCCTTGCATTCATTATGTCAATGTTTACGATGAACAAGGCTGTGCGCTACATTTCGTTGTAAGTGGTGTCACCTCTCATAAAGCGCCATTCCCGTACTCAGAGACGCACAGGTTCCTGATGACTCCGATCCTCAGTGGATATCTGGTGCTCTGGGGGTGGATCAACAATACTTTCGCCAGAGAACCTGCGAAGCGAGCCGTTGTTATTGCTTTGATTAACGCAGTGGGGCAGATAGGCAATGTTGTTGGATCGTAAGTGACATTATCATCGATCTTTCGCTCTTGCTAATGATCTACGACTGCATTTTTTGATAGGTACATATGGCCGTCCAACTAGGGCCCGACATATCGTTATTCCTATGCCATCTCCATCGCAGCAATTGGGGTTTCGACAGCTATGTTCGGTGGGATGCATCTGTATTTGAAGCATTTGAATGAGCAGATTGAGAGGAACGAGCGAGATGCGAAGGATATAAAGGAGCTTCGGGACCCGATCGGGTTTAGATATCTGGTGTAGTCGAGGATTGATTGTGCTGCTTGACCGCGTCGTTGATGGTTGTTCACCTGTTCGGAGGACACTTCTCGAACCTTGCCAACAGACCACATGCTGGCAATCTGATTATCCATCGGCGCTCAGCGCTAGCACTAGTACTGGCCCGAGACATACCTCGGAAGTCAGACAAAGACACTTTTCATTTTGAGTAATCTGTACTGATGTACTGTATTCATATCCAAAAGTTATAAATAACAGACCAGCTGTTGTTAAATTTTTATGTTTTCCCCCAGCCCAAATCTAAAGCACGTTCCCTTTGCTTCTCTAGTACTACATGGATACTCTTCTTAAACTTTGGCTCCCAAGCGTCTCTCGTGTCACACACTGTCGCTAGTCACCACGTGCACGCGCTCCCCGAAAACAATTGAATTCATGCCAGTTGCTGCATCGGGGTTGGACTCGGCCACGAGCTTTGCGTAATATTCTCGAACACTAAGGATTAGGCGTGGCCCCAGCACAAATATCTGCACAAACTGGAAAATGTCGAGCAATCCAAAAAAAACTAGAGATTCCAGGGAATATAGGTCCTATAGAATGATTAAACGTGCTCGCGTACCGAGGTCAGCGACAGATCAACATACCGCTGATATCGTTGGAGACAGATAACCGAGCCTGAAGCCAGAAACAACAATAAAACTAATGTGTGCGGAACGTCAACGCAAAAAGGGGACTGCATTCACATTATGAGCTCACCTCATAAAGTAAATCGCGTGAGATTTCAGTAACATCGTGAAAGAGTTCCCGAAAACCCCTCCTACCGATGATCGTTGCAGTTCACGGAAGTGTTTTACCACAATCCAGGCTGCGAGAAACATTGCGAGGACCTCCCATACCGTGCCAAGTATCCAGGTCACGGAAGCCAGAAGTATGCTATCTCCTTCGTACTTAACAGTGCACCGATAGGTGCCAAAGAGAATCTGCTCCTCTGGTATTTGTCAACCTCGAGTCTTTCATCCATGATTAAACTCACCTGCTGAAATATCCATCATTGATATTGCCGCGAGCACTCCGGTGGCAATGTTGACAACCAGGAAGACGAGACCGAGAAGTAACAGCACCTTTCTGGATCGCTGATACATGGCATGTAACCGAGCAATCACAATGACTTGCACGATGTTTCAGCATCACTAAAATATTACAGCTGCATAACTCACCGCCTAGTACTGTACTTCCAACGATACTCATCCAAACTAATGCGAACCACATAATCTGGCCTGACAAATCCAATTAGTGATCAATATCGGAGGATCACATGCTTGAAACAAACTCACAGCTATGACAGTCATGACTCAATCACGCTGAACCACGAAGCTGGTCAAGAATCTGACTCACCTCTATATGGGAGTGCAGTTAATTAGACGGGAACAACAGGCATTGGTGCAGAGTACTCACTACATCTGTCCCAGAGATTGTCGGAACACTGACTGTATGCTGCTGGTCAGAAGAAACAAACACAGCGCATGTCAGGAACATACCCAGAATGTTGATGCTGAATGTGAGAGATGGTTGATTAGAACAACACTGGCAACATAGCCTTGACATACATAACATATAACATTCCAAAATAGCGCATCTAGGATATTTTAGAGTCAGTACAACTTGCCGATCATAATTGAAACACAAACTACGCACAATCAGATACAGAACAGTCATGAGGGACCAGCGTTGCCTCTGCCGCGAATTAATTGTATTGACAAGTTGCTCTTATGAAGTGAGACTTTGCTCACCCAGACTAGTTCAATCTATTGAAACTATTTTGAGTGAAATAGCTACTCTGGTAATGGCACAGACCTACCTCTTGTCCCAAAGTCAGTGCTGGAAAAACCATCAAGACATCAATAGTTTTTGAACACTATTTTTACTCACCCCAATCGTACATCATCCCAGCAGAAGCAGCAACTGCGATACCACAGGCAAGGTTAGATCGAATCATCGCGGCCGTCATCCGACTAGCTCTCCACGAACCTGTAACATAGCTAGAAATACGATGCGAATAAATCAATGGCCACCATCTAGGATCATTCGAGACCAGGGTCATAATGAGAGGCGAACTTGGGGACGTATAGCGACGGTGTTCGTGCGGGATATGATATCAACATCCAGCGTTTTATGTTCGGAACGAGCATTACAGGGATGATACCCGGCGCCCGCGCTGTTTTGATGCATGCTCCTGTACGTCTGCATGACCGGCTTCTTGTAAGGCTAGCGCCACTTACAATTAGAAGGGAATGGAAGTGAAAATATTTAGTAAACAGTGACCAACTCGGAGCAGCTCGACGGGAAAGGCGTCCGAATAATTACGTACACCCAGCGAGAATCCGTTTCATAGCAGTTTCAGATCTCAGACGACACTAGTGCGCCCAAATATCTATTCATTCCACAGCCTGAGCGAAGAGAATAAGTAGCCGCTATCCGTACCATTCTTTTTGCTTCTTATTGTGTCTTGATCAAACGGCGGAAACGTGTCACAGTGGGCAGCCTAGGTACGGATGAGGTTGTTGGAAGCACAGGGATTCTGTTGTGGTCCTGGAACGAGGCAGTTTGGAATTCAGACTATCTTGGGCTGGATAGGTATGTTTTGGTGAAGATGTAACTGCCCATTTACTATTACTTGACTTACAGTGGTGGTGGTCGACGTGCATGATGATGAACCAGACGTCTCGGAAGCTATCGCGATCGGATTCTTCCGACTCTCAACAGCTCGTTTCTCCCTCAATAGTCTCCCCTAGGCAGTCCTTAGTTGAATGACTTAGGGCAGTCGTTCCTTCTCCACGATAGAGTCTTCCGCAGTATCAGTGCAAGCAATATGTATCTCCACGGACTCAGGCTGGCATGTCGAAAGGTGCCACCTCCGAGTCGGGAGGCTTCTTCTGCTTCCAGGTTTACCTCTATCCTTGCGTACTATGAGCGTCGGACCCCGGTGTCATACCACCCAGTTCAACGTTCAACCCCTGGTCAGCCCACATTTTGTAATCCAGACATTCGCTGGCACGATAGTTTAGATGTAACAGGGTGCCCCACGCAAGGGGTAGAAGAAGTGATCAAGCCTCGAGATGCGCATGGCTGGGTACGATGGGTGCGACCCGCCGATACTCGGATATGTGGTGTTTCTCGATGCCGACACTGGTCCTCTTGAGGCAGCGTTCGTTAGCTCGGTGGATATTTACCGTCGGGTGAGTGAACGGCATATATTGACTCCTAGTGAAAATCTGGTCCTTGTGTGACATGTTTATCACGCTATCTCCTCACTTGTTTGATGATCTGACTAGGGGGGAATCACACATCCTTCTCTTGTCAGATCACCTACATTGTTACGGTTCAAATAAACAAAGGAATTAACGCACGCAGCATTCACCTTGTGCATTTTTTTCGGCAAAATGCATCGACACGGATTCTATGGTGTGCTATATGCAAGCAATACCGCCTGGGCGATATGATCGATGGTACTGTCCATGCTCCGCGTTGTGACGATGCCGTAAAGAGGATGGGTCGTCACACGACGACTTTATAGTTCGCCCCACTCGACTAGGCGCATTACGTCGATGTAATGCACAAATGGTACCTTAGCATCATGATCATCACCGACGATGAGTGAACATACTCCAAATAAGTTGTCCGGGTCCGAGTTGGGCGTATCTCGTCACAGTGAACAAAGAGGCTATGCGCGTGACCTGCTACAATATTAATGAAAGACGACATTGTGCCACGGACTCGTTGCACGCGGGTTAGTCGATCGATCGACCGGTCGCGATTTTCAGCGACTAGGCAGTTCAGTTCAAAGGCATTTTGTACCTCACGGCGTAGTAGCTACGGTATTTTCTTTATGGCGTTTTCCCGAGGTTTCAATTTACGATTTTGCGAGCTTTGATTATACCACTGCGGCATATTCAATTAATTTATACCTTCCACTCACTTGGCAATGGACACACAAAATATGAATACATAAGAGTAAGTAATACAAGGGCGGCGGGCGTACAAAATATGGAAACATCAAGAAGTATGTACTGCTACAATAATCATCGAAAGTTAATTTCGACGACTCTAATCATACAAAATCATCCGAGCCCAGTAGCGATACATTCCCATACATCCACAACGTCGAGTATTAAAAAACGAGTTGCGGGCAGTTAGGGCTCAAGCAGCGATAGGAACGGTATGCCCCTCGGCCTCTAATAATTCAATGGTTTTCTGAGCGGCTGCCTCCTTCGCAACTTTCTTGCTCGTCGCCGACCCTTCGCCGTATTTCATATCGTCGACTAGAAGTATGTGGTAAGCAAAAAAATACGACTGAACATTTATCAAGACCACACCACGCACTCAAATAAGTGCCCGTCCACATAGTATTGTTCTGTGGGCCGCTGCTTGTTTCCTCGTACTTGACGCGAGTGGCGGCGGACGAGCCGTACCGACCCTGGAGGAAGTTGTTGAGACGTAAGGCGAAGTCTGTTCATTGCGGACGGTCAACAAAATATAGGTAGTGGCATGGCTGCCTCGGATAAAAGAGTAACGCACGATTCATTATGAATGGCCTGAGATTTGAACTTGAAAGTAATACAGTGGAGTGTCTGTTGTTCAGGTGGAACTGTCTGTCTGCTGGTCAAAAACACCAGATTCATGCTCGTATAAATCCCCCCCATGAGCTTGCAGGCATCAGTTAGCAGTGCCTGCACGAACAAGAGTCACCGTTCAAAGGAGTATAGGTCATCAGACACCGGGACACACGACGAACAAAAATGTACACAACAGCTTTGGCATATCGATAACTTACCGGCCTTTACTAGCGGGCTTTGCAGATTCGATACGCCATGGGTGTTGGAACGGAATTTGATGATCGAGCTTGCTCGATCTGACCCTCGGGAGCCAAAGGTGTTGCACTAGATGACCGGCCGGGATACTTGGAAACATGACATCGTCAGCTCCGGCCTTGACACTGCGTCCACCCTCCGATTGAATGCAGATGATCATGATGGTAGAACGGACAATATGGATCAGATAGGCTTGCATGAGAAGTTTCGAGGTCCAGGAACAAGGTCAAAGCAGGCTGTGAGTCCATGATGACATATCATCGCTGGTGGAGCAGAAAACAAAACAAGTGTGGCTGCTGTGCAAACGTTCCGTTATTGACCTCCGACGCGAGTGTCTGGCAGATGGTAAGAATAAAGTGGTGTTGTAGACATTTTGTCAACTTGATCGCGGGGCCGACAGGTGCATGTGGGGTATGACGACAGATACGGAAAAGATGTCAATTGCGAAGATCGGTGGTAAGCGCGCGTCTAAGTGCTACCTCGTTTCCAGTTTTCGTCCTCTGGCTTCGCGAGAAGTGAGATAGATGCAAGGAGATAGATGCAAGATGCCGTATAAAAATGGCATAAGACATAAATCTAATAAACCTCACGTATGGTACGCGGCGCGAAGACTTCATTATTAAAGACGCGTTCAAGTTGTATTTTTAGTAGATGGAGGTTCGACTTGTGAACAAGCAAGTGCATGACCCGACCGCCTGAAGAAACGGATGGACAATTTGCATGTTGATAGGCACAAGTTAGGAGATGCTGAGTAACAGGTGATAGGCGATGACAAGTCTGTGTGTGCCCCAAGAAGAACACAATCAAGTCGAACGGATGATTCATGATCCGCTTCCGAGCTTCGGAGTTGTTGTCGAAGATAGAAATTGGACCCGTGGTGGTCACATCAAATCTTCGTTCCATGAATCATCTTCCGAATAGTACGAGCGGAGGACAGATACATCCGAGCATTCGATGAGGCCGATAGCATCTGCTGATTAGACGCTGTGTATTTGTATTGAGGAGCATACATGAGGCACTAGAACACTGAAAGCCGAAACAATCAAGGTCTATACGTTCTCTGGGCTGACACGGAGAGATTGGTCGACTCTTTTTGAAATTGTGATGAGGAATGGCCAGAGTGGATCAAGATTTCTTGAGTGGTTACGTCAATAAGAATGAACACTGCATCTCAGATCTGTGAGCTTGAACAACGCAGAGACACGTAGCTGATTTAGATCCCTTGTGTAGACATACCTTGAGTGAGTTGCTAATGCTAATTGATAGCGTGATGGAATCAACCCACCCCGAGCACGATAGTTGGCAATTGCACCCAGTCAAGTATTTTTTGGTTGGGTTCTGTCGACGTCCAAGTTTAAAGTTAAAATTATGTAACGGTTGCTTGCAACTGTTAGGATCCAAACCTTTTGGTAAATAAACGTACACAAATATGCGCTCACCGAGGGTGGTCCGACCTTCAAATATTCAAAGCTCACGCGCACGTTCCGCTATGTGCCTCACAAGCCATTTGTGTCTGAACCGGTGCTTTGTTTTGGGCACAAGGTAAACTGAACAACAAACTTGGGCAGTTACAAATTATCCGAGGCAGTCGGCACCCTCTGATTGTGGTCAATGGCAGCCAACAGATTTCATCATGATCTACTAAACCTTGCAACTCCAAAATGTACCTTATCGTTTCGTAAATCAAACACCACGTACACTCTAACACTGCTCTTGATCAATGCTGGAATTAAAAACAACGAGCTTACAATAATATGGCAGTCCATACATTTTACTTCCCCGAGCCCGAGCAGGAACAAGATCGATACTGGTAGGTAGTGTAGCGCTGCCCATGCATATCCTCGCAACCCCTTCGTATCAGAAAAGCTTCGCTCACGCGCAAGAACAATCACAACACAACTACTTGCGTTTCTTGGTAGTGCTTTCGTTCTTCTTCTCGCCTCCTGCAGGTGCAACGGGTGTGCTGTCAGCCTTTTGTTTGTCATCGGGGGTAGATGTGTCTGTCTTCTTTGCCTGGTGATAATTTAATTCAGCAAGGGAAGCCAGGGAAGATGTTGTGCAAACCTTGGCGATAGGCTTCTTCTGCTGCGAGCCAACGAGGCCAAATAGAACAGCAAGCATACCGAAAAGAGTGGCGACGACACCAGCGAGACCAAGACCGGTCTCTGGGTGGGTTTGGATTGCTGATAAGGGGTCCTCCCGAGCAGCGTCAAGGAACTGAGCAATTTTACCGCGGATATGGGAGATAGGATCCTCCAAGAAGGGGGGGATGTAGTAGTCGCTTTCATCATCGACATCCTTCTGAGCAGAGAGAGCCGCCTCGAGGGTCTTCTTGACGTCGTAGGTCTCGGCAGCCAAAGCCTTGGCGTCATCGACGGAGTGACCGACGTAGATGTTACTGAATAGGATGTCCTCAGTCATGGTCCAGAGTTCGATACCAACACCACCCTGAGTGCATCAGTTAAGAGGGCTGATACAGGAGGGATGAAGCAAAAACACTAACAATATTGTTTAGGTGCTTGACTGGCTCCAGATCCTCAAAGAAGTTGGGGTTGGGGATCTTGCGCGGGGCCCACTCGCCGATGTAGACAGGGTTATCAATCATAGGCGCGTACCACTTGCCCTTGTATTCGGGGTTGGCCTTGTTGGGGCGTTTCCATTCACCACATCCAGGAGCCTCATCACAAGCCGGGTTGCGGACAGTGGGCGCAATCCAGTCACCATCTTCCTCGTCATCCCACTCCTCGGGCTTCTCAGCATCAGGGTCAGGAATGTTCGGAGGTGCATCATCCAACCAGCCCTCAGGCTTCACAGCATCCTCATCAGGGATCTCGTAAGGCGCAGTCTCATCCCAGTCCGCAGGCTATATAGTAACATGAGCGCCTTAGTTCAATAATACACGGGGCAACATACCTTCACAGCGTCGGGATCACTAATTCGCTTCTCGTTAACCCAGTCTTCAGGCTTCTTGTCTTCGGGGTCGTCGATCTCCTTCGCAGGGTTGACAGCAGGAGTGAAGTCCTCAAGAAGGTTGCCCGAACGCTGACTTTCTCCGTTGAAAAGTACATCATACGTGTTGTCAGGGCTGCATACATGCGTAAGTTTTGGCCAGATAAACATTGTGAATGAAAATTACTTGACGATGAGGGTGTAAAGGTTAGTGTCCTTGCCAAAGGTGGGCTTGGGAGGGACGGAAAGGTGCTTCTCTTCGAATTCGCCAGAAATTGGGTTTTGGTGGCGGAAGATAAAGTGTAGCTACACAACATACAAAGCCTTGTCAGAAAAAAATGACAGTCGAACGGTTATTGCTTCACCTTAGTGCCAGGGCAAGTGTTGTCAGGTCCGAACATGACAACCCAAGGGGTGTTATCCGAGAACTCCTTGCCGCTGGTCTGGAAGCCATCCTCGAGAAGTTTGATGTAACCACCACCACAGTTGCCACCCTTCTGGTACTTCACCTCGTACTGAACGACGAGGGGCTTGTCCTTGAAGTCGACAGGGGCGGCGAAAGGTGCAGAGATAGCGTGGTGAGCAGCCTTAGACTTGGCAACGAGACCCTTCTCGCCCTCAATGAGGATCGTCTCGGGTTCCTCCACCTCCCATTTACCGACGTAAGAGAATATCTCGCCACCGACTGGTGTCTTCTTGGTCGCCTCTGAAGGCGTCCAGCGTTCAACATAGTCGTCAGTGAATTGCTCAATGAATGGAGCTTTAATCTCTGTTGCCTACAAACGAAGGGTCAGTTATGAGTTTCAGGTTGCATGTATTGCGTCATGAACACGTATGCAAGAAACGTGAACGAACCTTGAATACAGGTTTTGAATCCTCTGACGCTGATGCGCTAGCAGCAACTGCGACGAGGATAACGGAAAGCGCTACGCTTCGCATTTTAAGAATACGAAGGACCAAAGACAGTTGATAGAAACGAGCGAGGACGATATGAGGTTGTGTCGAAGTACAAACGACCCGCGTGCTCTTATCCTTCCCGGCTAACTCCTGCCACGTATGCTCTCCCACGGCCAACGACATTCCTTGACCTTCCAAATACTCGCGCTCTGTCACCTCAAATGTACACTGAACAGCATTGATCATATAGTAGCTACGTTACACACAGGTACACTACCCAAGTAGATCAGCATGCCCAGACGCAGACAGCGCCAGCTATTTTTCGTCCGTCAGCAAACATAGGTTTCAGTGTTGCAACAAGGAAGAACTCACCACGAACTCATCGTCCAGGTATTTGGACACGGCAATCTGATCACCCAGACCCTTGCGCCGCCGCGTCTTCAACACGAGGTCACGAGCCAACGCTTGTCCTGATGCAGGCTCCAATGGCCGAAGTTTGATGCTCGTGTCGGTGGGATCACCTACACGCAAATAATATAGCCACTTTGATAGGGGAATATCCACCGTTACACTCACCAGGAACTATTGACCAGTGATCGAACACCTGCAAGCAGAACGCCTGACCTTGCGTGGCAGTTCGAAGGTCGGCCTCGAACCCGTTTGCATCTATCACAGGAATCAGGGCTTTAACCGTATATAACGGCGAGCCGGCCTTAGGGATGTCTTGCGTAACATGCCCCCGGCGTCGGGCCAGAACAGTGTATACAGCTGATATACAATCAGCTGGTGCCTGCACTTCAACATAGTAAATCGGCTCCATGAGGCGTGGCGTGGCCTAATATCCCATTAATAATTACAGTGGAGCAAATCATAGGAGCCTCACCATCAAAAATGAGGAGTAGCACACACGGCGCGCAGTGGGGACAATCTGTCCGCCACCACGGAAGATTGGTTCTTGAGCTAGACTTGCATCAAGTATCCGGAACTTCACATTACGCATAGCTATCGCAATAAGCATTGTGAGAGAATGATTAAGTCATGCAACAGCCGATACGTACGTTCATCGCACAAAGGACCCTCGCGAGCTCCCCATTGGAAACCTTGCTTGATATGCTCCTTCACAGTTCCAAGCAATTTTTTATCAACCTGCATTACGACGATGAGTAAAATGAAGCAGTGCAAGGCTAGCACACTTTACCTGAGAAGGCAAGGTATCATCGAGTAAGATGTTCGGCCCGCTATCGTCGGGACCGAATGCCCATATTGACCTTGACGCCAACAGATCCCACTGGTATTTGTCCTGGAAGAATGTACCACGTTCCTTCGGGGTCATCCGCATGGTGACCCTCCCCCGTTCGATGTCTTCAGCGATACCTCTTTCCAAAGGCTCCGCGATCATGGTAAGTTTGTTCCTGTAGTACATTAGAGAGGGAAAGAAGTTACAAATGCTGATACCTACTTCTTATTTGGCGTGTCCGCATAGCACTTCAGTGCACTCGTCTCCAATACAGTTTCGCAGAACTTGGTGACTGGATCCGACACCTTGATCTCGATCTCAGCAAATAGCCTCCGAAGGTCATGCATGACACAGTCCAGATACAATTCGCCTGTACCAATGAGCACGTGTTCACCACTTTCCTCGACCTTCGTGGCGGCGAGAGGGTAGCTCTTGTTGATGCTTCGTAGTCCAGACAGCATCTTGGGTAGCTCAGATGGCGCTATTGGTTCAATGGCAATTTTAAGCACTGACTCTGTCATGTGCTTAATGGGCCGGAAAATGTAGAGATCGTCGTCGATCGATGGGTCAGCGAGAGTGGCGGTCTTGGAAATGGATGCGTCGACTCCTGCAATAAGAACAAGATTGCCTGCAGGAACCTCGTCCGCTGGGATAAAGTATCTAAGAGGAACAAGCTTACTCAAATGGAGTGATCGAATGTAAGGAGCTTACCGAGCTTCGCTTATCCATATGTCCTCCACAGTAGCCCTTGCCATGTCTTCCTCGTCTTCTGGTGAATACCCCTCACCAAGCACTTTGATTGGTGTGCCCTTCCTCAGGGTACCACTCATGACGCGACCGAAGGCCCTAAATGACTGGGCGTCTGTTGTATGATACAACTTCGTGATCTGGACCATCGCGGGCGCTTCAGTGTCGCAAGCTTTCATTGCTACAGCGATCTCAGACGTTTGTGGGCCGGTGTATGTCCGCTCGACCTGTACCAGACTCAATTCGACCCATCAATAGCACTGGGAGACGCATACCTTGCTGGCTGCTCCCTCCATAGGTGACGGGATATGCTCCGCAATCATGTCAATTAGTCCAGTGGCAGGTCCAAAGAACTGATCCAAAATAGCCTTCAGCAGAGGCCTCACATCCATCTTGTACATGACTGGCTTTAGAGAGATCTTCAGCGACGCAAGGGTATTTTTCAGGTCTTCCGTGTCCTCGCTCAGCACGTGACTGTAGAGCTTATACAGGGGATCAAGGATGAAGTGCACGAATGTACGGGACTGCTCGGGGTCAGCAGCTTTCCTAGTGAACTTCCGAGTCTCAGCGTTAAAGTATATGTCGCCCCAAAGACGGTCGGCGAATGATGCAACGTCGAGGGAACCAAAGGTGTCCGCATACATCTGGGCGAAAGAACGGAGAGTGAAACACCAACTCATGTCGGTGCTAGCGAACACGACGTTTCCATTTTCGGGACTGAGTCGTAGTTCCGGGCTTGGATCAATTCCACTGAAGAGACTTCTGAGTCAACAAGAATGAACAAACATAGGGTGAGTATAAACCTGATGAAGGTGTTGATTTCTTCAATTGTATGCTTGATTTTATAGTAGGCGTCTGCAGGCTTGATACGTAATTCGAGGATAAGCCTATCAATTTTGTTCACGACGAGGGTGATTTTGACGCCCTCTTGCAGGGCGTGCCGAATTATTGCTTCGGTATTAACCATCATCTGTGTCAGCGGTCCGATTCATCAATTCGCAGTTACGCGTAGCAAGAGTCAAGAAATCTGCTGACCCCTTCGACAACATCCACAACTAGCAGTATTCCATCAACCAGACGAATTGCAGAAGCAACTTCGTCGACAAAATTCACATGTCCCGGAGTATCAATAAGGTGCACCAGATGTGACTTGCCGCTCGTCGTGGACAAAATGAGAGACATCGGCGAAGACTTGATCGAGATTTCCCGCTCACGCGACAAAATATGGGTGTCCGTATATCTTGTCTAGGCGAACGAAACATAAGCAGTAGCAACCTAGAGAAGCCAACTCACAAACCGGTTTATCCGCATCCCACGCGAGTTTATGCGTCTCGAAAACCAGCATATCCATGAGCGCGGTCTTTCCGTGGTGTAAGTGGCCCACCACAGCGATATTACGAATCATTTCCGGGAACGACATCATATTCAGCAAAAAACTACATCTCTGTTGAGTGTAAGCCGCGTAAGTTCTTAAGAAGTGCGCACCCCTTGTCAAAGCGCGTCTGTGGCATGTCCTTCTCCTCCACCGTCCATTTCCGCACTTTGATAGGTGCAACGATAGGTTCTGTTAGTGGCTGAGCATCTTCTTCCTGAACGAGAGTCTCTACGTCTGGGCCGTAAACATCCTCTGCTGATGGATAGTATTGCTTGTCCTCGTGCAGAACAACAGCATTATGGACGGGCTCTGGGAGTTCCATGAGATACATACAGAGAACATGCTTCATCACAGACCATCAATCTCCATCAGTGCACCTTCCGCAGACGGCATAGGCTCGTCATCGTATCCCTCCAATGTTGCAGGCTGTTGGGGTACTTGACGAAAGTCCTGCTGCAGAATCTCCTCCTCCTCTTCATCTGAGCCCAAGTCCGCGCCTATATAGTTTCCAAATTCATCGTAATCCTCGAAGGAAGCCATGGTAGAGGAGTAATTTTAATGTCAATGACGGGGGTCGACGTTGGACGCTTCAACGGACGCGTTCAAGTGAGAATAAATTTGGAACTCCGGTCCAGCTCTAAACTTCCTTTCTTGAAATGCTCGACGATCATGGAACACTGAGCTAGCAAGTACTGTCATTGCCAAAATGTCTGCCCTACCGGACGACACGCTACGAAAGGTGCGCCTTTGATCGCCGTTCCTCGCGTACTCTCAGATGACTTGACCAGCCATTCGGTAGATCTTGGTCCAGATTCAACAAACCGCTGTCCAGTCGCAACGTGCTCTTAACATATCTAGACAGCAATCTGCCTCGAAAGATCGCGAGCGGAGGATTCTCCAGCTCACTATTGATGAGATCCAAAGCATTGAAGGAGATGTCAACTTGTACAAGGGCGTTGGCAAAATGTGCGTTTAGATGGGTCTTACGACAGGACCATTAATCAACTCGTCGCTAAAGGTTTATGATGGTTCCCCGGAAAACGATGGAGCAAGAATTCAAAACCCAGGAGAAGGAGCTGACGGATGACATCAATAACTTGAACAAGAAGGTAAAGTGCTCAGTCGTCGTGCAAGGGCAATTGAGTTGACCCTGTGATGCGTCAGGCAAAATACCTTGAAAAGCAATTTAATGACGCACAATCTCAACTGCGCGATATTGTATGTTCCACTGTTTTCTCTGTTATCAGATAAAGATTTGCTTATCATTTTCGTTTTAGTTCCACCATAGCCCGAAGCAATGAGGTCTAATGTGACATTTATCCAGCACCCACTACTGTAATATCAACAAATTCAACTGTACAAGATAACACATGATATGAGTCCCGCAAGTAGCTGAGCGCCCGACAGTTGTGTTCCAACACTACCGTCATTCGCAGCCCAATTTCCTTCTCGCCTTAGTCTCCCCCAGCCAGACCATAGACGAAGGGGGAAGTCAGTTTCATCTCTTGATGTCATTTATTCTCACAAGGTTTTCTATCGTCGATCGTCCCTTGTTATAGGGAAGCTCAAAGTTAAAATGCCCAACGCCCATGCCCAATACCCGAGCCCAACGTCTAACATCCAACTTCGTGACCGAAATGGAGTATACCGAGATGGGCTCCCTATTATTCCCACCGCAGCTGGAGGTCGGAGCGGTCTGCCGTCAAGCTTGGGGCCCAAGACATCCTGAAGCTTACTACTGCGGCCTGACATGCCACGTATCGCCCACTAATCTTCATGCTGTCGCCATGGCTCGCGACATATTCATATTAGTGATTATACAGCGACCCATGGCGTGTTTCTCGTGTTTTTTCGGCTCATTTATTTGGTGCTTTCAACTAGCGTGTTCAAGAAATGGACCTCGAAGACTTACCAAACACAATCCACCCGCTCTCGTCTGGTCGTGAGAGTCAGACAAGCGACGATGAAGAGGAATTCAAGCTTCCGAACATGGCGTCCCTCGTCATCATGTTGGTGATGAATTTCCTTCTTCAAGTAGGACTCATCTGTTGCATGTGACGTTGCAAAGGTCACTCACATAATCTGTTCCGGCTCTTATAGATATCATTTTTCATCATCGTTTCATCGGCAAACAAGTATGCAGACTACTTGGGAGGAAATGCCACTTTCTCTGGTATTGTCATCGGCATTCCAACTGGCATTGCTGGACTTTCTTTGATACCTTTGACGCAGTACGATAAAGGTGCGTCCAGGTCTCTTCCTCGCGTTGGACGGTAATTCAACCTCGTCCCGTCATAGGGATGTACAAAATGCCCCTTCATGTCAGTTGCTGCTTTGCCATTCTAGGTCACGTCGCCTACGCTGTTGCGTATCGGGCCAACTTCTTATACCTGATTCTGATCGGCCGGTGCCTTACCGGCGTGTCATTTTCTCTGTTCATGTACTGCAAGCGGTACTGCACGGACCCTCGAATTGTTGGAATCAGACGAAGGACGACGCTTGCTACTTGGCAGGTCGTCTGCCAATGTTTGGGCCTGAGCCTTGGCCCATTCTTTGGTGGATTGTTATACAAGATTGGGTTCTCGAACTCAACTTTCAACGGTGACACAAGTCCGGGTTGGATCATGGCTGGTATCTATGCTGGCTTCTGGGTTTTGGTGACAAAATATTTCAAGGACGTCCCTCCACCACCAACCGTGACAGAGTTGTCTCTACCAATCTCGAAGGATCTCGAGGCGGAGCCTTGTCCCGATTATCCATCAGTGCCTGCCACATCCCCTTCCTTGCCCATTGACGAATCATTCAGAGCGCAGCTCTCGCTGATCACATTGACCCAATGGGGTGTCATTGTATGCATGTGCTGGTGCTCTATGGTCTGCTTTTTTATCCTAGGCTCCTGGGAAGCCAACTTGCCTGTGTTTGGAGCTGCCACTGCACACCTTCACTGGTCTCCGTTTGATGCAGGAAATTTCATCGCTCTCGGTGGAATAACATGTTTCCCCTTCCTCCTCGCCAACCTCTTAGCTGCGCGTCGTATGCAAGATCGCAAACTCCTCGCTTTCGGGACGACTCTCGGCCTTGCAGGCCTTCTCGCATTTCTTTCCATCCTTCGCACCGGGAAAGTCAACTACGGCTCATTGTTCGCATGTTGGTTCACGGTGGCGCTCGGGTTTAACATGGCGACTGCAATAACCCTTAGTCTCCTCAGCAAGCAGCTCCCGCCCCAGTGGAACGGGCGCACTTCGGTCATGATTCAATGTAGTAATTACACTGGTCGCGTGACCGGTGCAATTTGGGGTGGTTCGGGCGTTTCAGTTGGGATGCTGAACTACGTAGGATTGGAGATTGCTATGGTTGGTATTGGAGCTATTATGTTTACGACGTTGTGGAAGGAGCTGAAGACGAAGAATGGATAAGCTGTCCAAGTGGAAGTGCATTTTCTGTCTTTGCACTTGGGCTCTATGAGCCTTCGAATAGAACGCAACCCCATGTACATACTTACGGCGTACTTGCTAAGCAGTTTCGTACCATGAACAAGGTTTCCTTATTATATATGAAGCCACTGGTGAGTCAGTGGTGACGGCATGCGCAGCTCATGAACTGGGTCCAGTTGAGAATCTCACATATGCAACAAACGTCCTCTGAGGAGGAGCTTCATTGCTCATTCTATGGGCAGTCGGTGTCGCTGACCTCTCTCACCAGGGTAGACGGTGGTCAGCGAAGACTGCGCGCGCATGGCCCTCAGTATGGAAAGCCGACGTGCACGGAGTTCATAGGTCGTGACTACCTTTTATGGTTCGTGTCACGAGCAACGGTGCTCCGGTTTTCCACACTGACGCCTTTCTCATTGATTCGCAATCACATTAATATTAGCTATGATCTTGCAGGGACCCATCGTGTGGTTTTCGCCTTTAATAGGTGCGGCATTAAGTTCGTGACCTCGACGTCTGGCGTGTTCGTGCAGATGGCAGTCTTCAAACAGCTACTAAACAAAATTCACCTATTCTCGTCTCGCCATGAGAGCCAGACGAGCGACGATGAAGAGGAATTCAAGCTTCCGAACATGGCGTCCCTCGTCATCATGATCTCGATGAATCTCCTTCTTCAGGTAGGACATCGCTGTCTAGGATGGCTAGCTGTCACTCACATTGTCTGTTTTGACCCTCGTAGGTATCATTTTTCATTGTCGTTTCATCGTCAAACAAATATGCGGAGTACTTGGGAGGAAATGCCACTTTCTCTGGTATTATCATCGGTATACCGACGGCCTTTGCTGGGCTTTCTTTGATTCCATTGACAAAGTATGATAAAGGTATGTTTAGATCATGTCTTCCTCTCGTTGGACGCCATTTTAACATTCATTCTTTCATCTTGTCCTTAGGGGTGTACAAAATGCCCCTTCATGTCAGTTGCTTCTTCGCCATCCTAGGCCACGTCGCCTACGCTCTTGCTTACCGGGCCAACTTCTTGTATTTGATTCTGATCGGCCGTTGCCTCAATGGTGTTGCATTCTCCATGTTCATGTACTGCAAACGGTACTGCACAGACCCTCGAATTGTTGGCATCAGACGAAGGACGACACTTGCCAGCTGGTTAGTCATTTGTCAAGGGATGGGCATGAGCCTTGGTCCATTCCTTGGTGGGGTGTTGTACAACATCGGGTTCTCAAACTCAGTTTTCAACGGTTATACAAGCCCGGGATGGATCATGGCTGGTATTTACGTCGTCTTCTGGGTTTTGGTGACGAAATACTTTGAGGACATCCCTCAACCACCAACCATGATGGAATTGCAGTCAGCGAGCGATTCAAATGATATCCCGATGGTGGTCGTAGAAGCGAAAGGTCGAGACGCCGAGGCTTCTCCCAATTATTCATCAGCGCCTACCACCCGCCCTCCCTCACCCGTCGACGAATCGTTCAGAGCACAGCTCTCGCTGATAACGCGGTCTCAGTGGGGTGTCATTGCAACCATGTGCTGGTTCGCGATGCTCTGTTTTTTCATCCTAGGTTCTTGGGAAGCCAACTTGCCTGTATTTGGTGCTGCCGCTGGAAACCTTCACTGGTCTCCATTCGCCGCAGGAAATTTCATCGCTCTCGGCGGAATAACATGTTTCCCCTTCCTTCTCGCCAACCTCTTAGCTGCGCGTCGTATACAAGATCGCAAGCTCCTCGCTGTCGGTACGATTCTCGGCCTTGCAGGCCTTCTCATATTTGTCTCCATCCTTCGCACCGGCACAGTCAATTACGGCTCGCTATTTGCATGTTGGTGGACCGTGGCGCTCGGTTTTAACCTTGCGACCACTGTGACCCTTAGTCTACTCAGCAAGCAGCTCCCACCCGAGTGGAACGGGCGCACTTCGATGGCAATTCAATACAGTAATTACACTGGTCGTGTTACGGGCGCAATCTGGGGTGGTTCGGGTGTTTCAGTTGGGATGTTGAACTTTGTGGGATTGGAGATTGCTATGGTCGGTATTGGAGCTGTTTTGTTTACCACTTTGTGGAGGGATCTGAAGACGAAGACGGGATGACCTACCCATGGAAGAGGGCAATTTGTATATAGAGGCTTTTTCATTTGTAACTACTGCACATTTGTTGTTTTTGTAACAGAGTTTATGGGGTCTTACATATATGAGGTGGCTGCGGGGTCCTTGTCTCCTACAACAAGTTGGAGAACTTCAAGTTGTGTCACCTGTGACACAAGTTCCGCCCTACCATGAAGGTCTTGACCGCACTCTCCGTTCATATTCTCTTCGTGTTGCTCGTCTCAGCACACGGTGGCCATGAAGACTCAGAAGAGAGCGCAAAACTTGCTGATGCAGGTTACGCCATTCGACACGTATGGGAGGCCCGCACATTGATTCTGACCGGTGCTAATTCTCCGTTGTTAATAGATGGCTACAGAACACCATATGTGCGCAACCGAAAGATATCACAATGTTCTGTTCTGATATGCTGATACAGTGATTCCTTCGACCTGGAGAGTTTCTTCCAGCTTCATGATCTGAACAGGTAATGAAACACAGCCCAGGCGGAAGATTATTAACGCGTATTTTTTGCTTTAGAGATGGTGTATGGGACCGGGAAGAAATTGAAGCTATATACGGTGTCCATCATGTGTACTCACAGAAAAAGTCGAAGGTCTGGTAGCTGAACCTCCTTCACTTGTTGCGTGTTAACGTCATCATAGGACGACATTGAGCATCAGAAGAAGGCCGACCACGTCGCGGACACTGTACTCAAACTCTTAGACAAAGACGAGGACGGCAAGGTCACGCCGGAGGAGTTTGCCGCTGTTGGGACAACTGGCCTTCCCAGTTTTGACGATATAGGCGCAGAGGGACACCATTACGACGTTGAAAGCGGTGAGCATCAACTAACCTCCCACGTCATAATGATTGCTGAGCTCGCAACAAGAGTTTTTCTTACATCACGAAGGTTTGTTTGACGCACAGTGCATGCTGTCGTGATTTGTAGCTCAAAGAATGCTCCAGAACAATATCACTCGACGCCTGAGACACAAACCGACGCATCATATGTTCACCCCGAAGACCACGAACACTTTGCACAGCATGAAGCCATTGAACGCGAAGAAGTAGAGCGAGAGGCAAAATTCCAAGGGATCACAGTTGAGGAAGCTATTGCGGCACATGACGAGCACCCCGCACCCCCTGCTGAGAGCGCGCCGAAGCCCAAAATTACCCGCGGTGTCCCACCAGAGAAACAAGATCCGGTAGTCAAGTACAAAGATATTGGCAAGGAGAGCGACAGTCAGTCAGAATGGGGGACCGGAGAACAAGGCTACAAGCAACCTAACACACCGGTAGAGAAAACGAGGTTAGTTTCACGCTTAACGTCGATTCGTACGTTCTGACCAGTTTCGGCATTACAGGAAGAACCTCCCATACAAGGTACGCTCTGAATCTCCTCAGAAGCTACACGTACAGCTGCTAACTCATAGGAACGTGTCCAGTATAAATTCCGACGGAATTGGGGAGATTTCTGACGAGACATTTGCTGATTTTTGTTCACTGCTTTCATTAGGAATCATTCGCATCTATATATACCTATGTGTTTTGCGTATAGAACAGCGAACAGAATCCATGTACATCCTAGAGACAACCAAAAACGGTTCATCCTCTCACCGGCTATCAAACATATCGTCTAAAACTCCCTGCTCAACCGCCTCCCAGTCGATGTTCCCACTACTTGCATACACACTCTCGTACGACGAGATACTCACATGAGAGAAGAATGGGAAAAGGTCCCTAATCGAGTCAATCTGACGGATGGACTTTAGCATGGGCTTCCGTAGAGCACGATTAGAATGGGCAGGGAAAGTAAGGGAGGTTGATGTTGGCAGTGGTAGCCCTATGCTGGGATCCTAGCGAGATTTAAATGAGCAACGTTCAGATGATCAGGAGAAGATAGCATACTCGAGGCTCGGGAATAGGCAAACTGCCAACTACTTCGGCGAGCTGGTCAAACATTGCTTCTGGGGACCAATCATCAGATCGAAACACGGCATCCACAGTATCGGTAATGAATATCCACTGATGTCTAAGTGATTTGTCAATAGCCATACTTACACGGAGAGGAGGGAGAAAGTACATCTGGAACTCTTCTGTCTGAAGGGTAAGCAATAAATCAAGGCATTTGCTGGCTGAAAGGATGAGTTGTAGATCTTCTGAGCCATCTGAAGGTATCGAATCAATTATTTGCTCAAATATTCGGTACTAGAAATCATGTCAAGTTTTGAATAGTATATATAGCATGTTAATCTTACTAGTTCAGTGAGGATCACGGGCCAAAAGCTCGTCATGCTATGCGCAGCTAGGCGGCACAACAACACTCGTATGCAAAGGTAGACTTCACACTGAACAATCGGAGATGGAACGTTGCGCAGGATATCCACCAATTTCTCCTGTATAGCTGGAAGCTGGGTTAAGAAGTGATTTTTCTCCCCTGTGAAGAGGACTAATGCAAGTCGTCGCAAGTTAAGCGACCGCAGAAGCATCTCGTGCTCTCTGTTCGTGAAAATATTGGCCGAGGGTGAGGTGGCGACGCGACCTAAACCAAATGGTCAGTAGCGCCAGATGGATCGTATGATGCGCATTTACTAAGAAGGTCGGGGAAGGAAGTTTTATCGGCATCAAATACTGCCTTGATGACGGGTTTCCACTTGGTAGCAACGCTGGAGTTCGAGTTGAAGATGCGATTATCGTATAGGACATCGATCACTGCGCTTCGCCAAACCTTTATCGCAGGGGGGATTTTAATCATCTCCCGAAAGATGTCGACCACAACCACATCAGCATCAAGAGGCCTGTCATTGAGTTGAGAGTGTTTGACATTCATCGTCAAGGACAAAACTCACCTGGCCTTTATCTTGATGTTTGGGCTCACAATGTAATACACAATGTTACTGCAAGCATTCGCTACCTTGTCGTTATCCATCAAAAACCTGCGCAAGTCCGGAACAGCTGTCGATGCTATGAAAGTAGTGATCTGACAAGATGATTTCAACTGACAAAATCACCCGAAGTCAACAGGCAACTTACCTGGGTGGGCAACTCTGCTCCCCAAGTCGGTTTGACATTGTCTGAAAGCGTTACAGTACTGGAATCGGGTTTCTCATCTAGCTTCAAATCTGAGACTGAAGACTTATCAGATACTAGAGAAAGCAGGAACAAGTGTGAATGACTAACCACCACCACGAAGAGCAGGGGAGGATCGGCCGTTCGTGACCATCGACTCCTTTGTGGTACGTCTGATCCAATTTGGTGAATCCGTCGATCTACCCACAAAAGAAACGCATGCTTCAAGGAGTTTTCCAAATGTCTCCTACGAACAGAAGCGATCAGCCATTGACTCGTATGATAAGATTTTAAAGTACCAGACCTGGAGATCTTTCTTGATGCGCTTGTCGTCCATGGCGGTGGTCTGAGTAACTTTGTCTCCTAACACGCATAAGCACCTGATAAACTGTGAGCAACGAAGTATAATTTCGAGAAATACATACTTCAATGCTAAGAAAACTTGGACCTTGAAATCTCGACTTGACGCCAGGTCCTTCGCGAGCTGCATAAATCGACCCCATACTTGAAGTGCAAGGGGCCCTTCAAGCCGTTGGAAATATTGCTCCAAGAAATTGAATAGGACGACATCCGATCTGTCAAGTGATACGTTTGGTAAGTCACTCGTCAGCAGGGTTCATAGCTCACAGATTCGCATTTGCGGGTCTCCTACTACGCTCCGAGGTGTTGGAGATACGTACTGATATACTGTCGCAGATCATATGCACCGCACTTTGCGCGTTAGCGATCAAGACATCGACCAGGCCGAAGACACCTGTCGCAGGCTGATCAGAGCCCTTGGAGCGTAGCAATGCATCATGATCCCAGCATTCAATGACAGACTCCAAGACTTCCGTTGGGTGAGCGCGGAACAGGTGTTCCAGGACTCTTCGACAACGAGCATGCGTCCGATTATAAATCATAGAAAGCGAATCCGCTTCTGGCCGCAGGCCGGTGGTGTCATGCCACACCATGTTGACCCATATTGCAAGCAACACACGGATACCATCATGTAGGGATTTATACCCAGGTGAGAGTGACTGTATGGCTGTCAGCCATGGTAGATTAGACATCGGACATGATCAAATTACTCGCCGTCAGCTGATCTTCGACAGTAAGAGATGCGTTGTCCGTAGTGAACACATTTGAGACATATCCTAGGATACCTCCCGATTCAGGCCCAGGTTTTTCCTGAACTGGAGTATCGTCCTCTTGTGAATTGGCGTCTGACTTGTGAGTCAATCCAAGGACAAGCAACCGCTCAAGTGCATTGAGAAGCATGATAAATTCAGCGTCAGTCGCAACCCGAGGATATTTCTCGTTGGCCATTGGCTGGTTCGCCTTTAGTACATCGGAGAGTTGCAAGCGTAGTTGTCGGCAAAGACAATCAGCAATAGGGGAAATAACGCTCTGGAGGGCAGGTTGGAACTGGGGAACTGCCATGAGCACAAAATCTAACCAGTGTTGCATCACAGGACGATTTTGCGGGATCGCAATACCATCTATGATAGTTTGTGTTAGTAGGGAGTTGACAGTGTAGCCCCTTTTCCCGTCCTGCGAGCCTTCTGCACTTCGATCCTCAGAAGGCGGGTTTCCGTTGTAGGCGTGAGACGTCGAGGCAGATATGATGGAGTGGAGGAACCGCAGCAACTTATTTTGCAAGTCCAACCGATGTAAATGGACGCAGAGGAAAAGTTTGCCAATGACAGCTGGTTCGAGAATTTCAACGGCGAGCATCTCAATTTCTCCACGAGCGACAATAGTTTGGAGAAGGTCGATGGCGGAAGATTGTATGGCTGTGTTCAGTGGCTGCATAACTAGAGCATCTTGATCTTTGGGTTCGGACTGGAGGAACCTGTACGAGAATGAAGCGCGATGAAAGGTTAGGGGGTGTAACTCACCTTGACAATACCTCGATGAGCGCATCGAGGTAGCTTGTCTCGGCGTCTATCCCGGCTGGTGGTAGATTGTTAAAAACTACAACGCAAAATTGCATCAAAACCTTTACCTAAGCTAAGCCTCTGGAGCAGCACATGGTCTTGTGAACGCCTAATGAAAGTACCGCGGGCAGACTTGGAAAATCCTTGACCACCGAATTGGACGATCGAGAGTAAAATATCGAGAAGGTGAGCGACATAGCGCTGGTCAAACGGCCTCTCGTAAACATAGCCCCTGATTTCTTTGCCGCTCACTCTGCTAGCTCTGGGTATTCGACGGATAGAAGGGTCCAAAAGGTCGCGGAGGACAGGTTCCAAGACCCTTTGTGACCAGTGTAAGCCTTTCACTCAGCCAAGTGTTCAAAAAGTAGTGTTACCTGATATACGACCTCAAATTGCATCGCATCCACGTTTCTCCTACGCGTCGCAGGCTTGGATCATCATGTTTCAAGGTCTCCAAGACTATCATCAACGGCACCTTCAGGCGCACTCCCGGAAGTGAGTCGTCCTCTATCGAAATTCAGTCAGCATAATAATGACATAACTCATGTCCACCCACCTGACAGTCGCCAAAGTACTCCAAAAGCCTCGTGCGCCTCGAAAACGTTTCTCGACTCGGGAGAACACATGCTCTGCGCTATTATCGATTCAACTTCATGGGGCCGCGACACTGATTCTATGGACCATATGAGGTTGACAGCTCGCACATGACAAGTAGCCAGGTCTGCGTGGAGGTATCTGAAAAGCTGCGAAACCAGTCTTTATTGGATTGGCTCCAAATGTAGTTAAACGTACGAACCTTCTTGACCATGCGACTAACGACTGGTCTTTTATCCATCGACAGCTTTGGGCTGAGCTTCTGCGCACCATCCAAAGATAATATCAAAGACACTACCTGGTCTACCAGGGTGAAACTGACGGCCTGAAGTAGATAGATAAGTTCTCGATCACAGCCAGAACGTATTAATGACACACCTCCAGGTCAAGACAATCGAGCATAGAGTATAGCCACTCAGAAGGTTTCCATGACAAACTGAGAGTCGTATCACAACTTCTCTCCGCCGCACGCACAACACTCGACAAGACTCGCAACACCTGTGAGAATGCTGCTCGAAGTTCTATTGAACCCCCTTGCTGAGTCGAGAGCAATCGTGCCAACGCTTGACTTATGCAGAACATGTGCTCTAAAACAGCCGCTAAAGGATTAAGCACACTGCTCGGTCTCGATTCGGTGAATTCGAGTCCGTAAAATGCATGGGCGAATGCGAGTGAACTAAGAGACGAGGCTGATGTCTGAAGTGCCGCATTTAGCCCAGGCCGCTGACTGAGAGATTCCAGAGGTATATGTTGGAAGATTTCCTCTTGAAGAGCTAAACATTCTCGAATAGAAGGGGAAGCCTTGGACGGGTCGTTGTTGATTTCACGCTGTATCGTGGGTCAGTTCTGCATCATGTCCTAGACATAGCGATTGCACCTGTAGCTTGTCCGTTATGGCGGCAAAAATGACTGGTAGGTGAATGCTGCGAACTTCGTCATCTTGCATAGGGAGTGAGCGGAGTAGGAATAAGGTCAAGTCAATTGCCTAGAGATTGTGTGAGCTTCAGCTACCCGATACCCAAGTTGCAGCGAAGCCCACCCCAGTTTTATTGTCTTCGGTCAAATCTTTCATCATCGCTGCCAATAGCTGTTTCCAAAGAATACTGGGCTCGACAGCCTCGTACAGCGTACTGGCAGTCATAGAAATCTGGAAAAAGATACATAAGGTGTTAGACCTTTCCAAGCAAGAAATAGAACGTACATCCTCATTCCGTTCCTCCGCATCCCGCTGCATCAAAAATCGGATTGCTTTAAGAGCGTCCAGTACAAGAACATCAGTCAAGGCTGATCCTATCTCCCACTTGTCCAACAGCGAGATAAAAATCTTGAACGGTCTTGATTCGGAGTACTCCCCTGAAGGCGCAAACATTTCATCCTAATGACAATTGTTAAAGTCTCGAGACATTCTGAATTACAACCTACCTTGAGCGTGGTATTCAATAGCTGTAGAGCATGCTGTCGCAGAAACACGGTTTGGTTCTCGCTCTTCTCGTCCGGTCCCAGCAGCCAGGTATAAAGCCGGCGATTGAGCGATAGATCCCGACGGAGGACTACACCAGTCGCAGCTCTCATAAGAATGACAGTGTCTTCTGAATGTGCTCGTTTGATAGCGGCACTATCGATCCGCACCGACTGCAACAGAATATCAAGAGCGCCTCTTCGAACTAACAAATTGTCGTCCTCGAGCGCAGCTGCGAATGCACGGATCATAAGCCCTATATCTCTACCTACTATCTGAGTGATATCTAAAGAATACTAAGCAGTGGAAGATTCTACTTAAAATAAACCTTACCTTCGTCCGCGTGCAATCGCGGTAGTCGGCGAGAGAGGAAGTTCAGAGCGGTTCCACGTGCAGAGGACATTGTTATCATGATGAGCCATATGTTCTGGATGAAGAATACGGGAGAGACAGTCCCGGACAGCCGATCGAGTAGGCTTAGCACCTATACCAGTTGCATCAACCGCACCAATCAGCGACATGTGAAAGCAACACACCTTTTCGAAGAACTCGCCAGTCTCCTCTTCAAGACCCGGAAGTAGCGCAAGGATGAATGACTTCATCACAGGGCGCAGATCAGCTTGTAAAGGCAAGTAATGTGTGTCATATATGGCCAGTAGTATCGGCTGTCTCGATCAGTACTAGATGAAGCTAAACACGGATTAAGTCATACCTTGACTGATGTAGCAGCATACTCGAAGAACGGGAATAGGCCGGACGACCATAATGGCAGGTCCCGTTTTAGACCCTCGGTCTGGCATCACCCACGTTAGAGGTTACTACATAGCGACCAGATCACACTCACTCCAAGCACAGAAAGTATGTGCGTATAAACATCAAGAGCACGTTGATGCACGCCAGTCGGTAGAGCAGGATTCAAGCACTGAGCTAACCGTTTGGCAACAATAAGCTTGTACGGGATCTCCTTGAATTGCATGTAGGATTGAAACGTCTGTGAATGCGCAACCGCGCTGAATTAATGCTCCCAACTCAGGTGGAAGAAAGTACCTTCAACAACTGCTTCAGAAACGCGATGCAGTCCGCCCACTCGTGTACATTATCGAATGCGTTGAGACATTTCTCCACTTGTTGTGTGTACTTCTTGTATTTTGGATCAGAAGCGTATGTTTGATGCACTGTAATGACCCAAGTCAGTCGTTCGAAGGAAGACCATTGGAACCTGCATTAATGCGTACATTTCTCTCTGATACTCGATTTCGAGTGGTCTAGTACCGCAGCCGCATTCGTGCCTGGGGTTCCACCAGTGCTAGTCTGCGCGACAGCAGGGCTTTTGCTGGACATGATCGGTTGCGACGCGGCTGGTATATCGTTGTATGTCCTGACCCTAGAAATGGCCTCCTGCGAAGCACCACAGGCTGCGAACTCAAGTAGACAGCGCGCTCAGCGAGGTACGGTATGAACGTTACAAGCTACGTATTAGCAGTGGTACCAAATTAAGTCATGGTCACAGCTTTGTCACATGAAGGTAGCCCGTCACACAACATATGCAGATTGCGCAGAACGAATCATATTAACAAAAGGAAAGGCATGGACAAGGGGTATGGTATGGTATAACATTAATGCAAAAAGTAAGAAACATAATCGAAACATAATTACACGAATAAAACCTCCTATGGCTCCACCTGCTCCGGCGCGTTCTGTACGAGAGCATCATTACCCTCTTCAGACGCCGGCCCAGCAACAATATTACGCATCTTCGAAGGCGCTTTCACAGGGTGATGATCAGCATTAATAGATCCTGCTCGTGAAGGCGCAGCCGATATGCCCGACATGGCACGGGCCGCCTTAGATTTGCTGGATGCTTTTCCGAGCAGCGGCGCAGATATTGAACCACCGCCTTTTGGTGTCACAATCTTGTCTGCGTCACCGTTTTTATGCGAAGCTGCAGCTGCAGCTGTTGCGTTGGCAAATTCAGACTCTTTGTCGCCAACCCATGATCTCGCGAACCATCGCCCGCCTGCGATGCCACGTATTTCACGGTTTGCAGTTCTCCAACGACGTATTTTGTTTCCGCTTCGGTCAAGGGGCAACATGGGTGCGAAGCCTGCTCCAATTTTGGGGGGTGGTTGCACAGGGAATGGCTTGGATGGTAAAGGGTAGACAGGGAGGGGTGCAATTTCTGTTATACCCTCAGCTGGAGGAGCAATTTCGACTTCCTCATGCTCCGAGCCCCCCTCACGAGTGCTAGTGAGGGGAAGTGGTGATGATGGTGCAGTGCCAGCGTAGGCTAATGCAGAGCGGGTTATTTCGAATCTATGGGAAGCATTATTTAGTACTTACATTCACTGAGTGCTCCTTCATCCAACGAAGGCACTGCTAAGCTCTTTACCACCCTGAAACATATTGATTCGTTGAAATATTCTTAACTCTGGTACACGTACTTGGGGGGAGCCTTGGCTCTGGACCGCTGAGCAGCAGCGGGCCTGCGGGGTGCCGCTCTTTTCTTCGGAGGCGGTTTATCGGGAACTGCTGGTGTACTGACATCGTGGGCATCGGCTTGCTCGCCTGTTTCTGTTCATACTGTTTCATAGCATTCGGTAGAGTAGGAAGATGGGACTGACCAATTGGCTTTTTGTCGAGATCCTTGTCCTGCTTTTCACTCTTTCGTGGCCTTGGCTTCCTCGCTGGTGCCTTCCGCTTGGTACCACTGGTTGACGCACTAACGGCAGGGGCAGAAGCGGACTGTTGTATTTCGTCTTCGTCATCAATGAGTTGGTCCTCCTCGTCCTCCTCTTCAACGTCATCATCGCTGTGTGCCCGTGTTGTCGGGGCAGGCGGAGGTGGTAGAGGCGGGGGTGGCAATGGAACGGCCTTTTTGTTGGTAGCGGTAACACTAGGTGAAGACGATTTTCCCTTGCCCTTCTTCTCGGTTACCAGCAACTTTACTCGGAATTTGGAACGAGAGGGCGGAGGAGTGGTCTCTTCCCTGAGTGTTGAAATCTGAGGAGCATCCATGTCCACATCCTCGTCCATGTTTTATCCCCGAAAAGCTTGCTAAATGTTGCGCTGTTTGTCGCAAGCGTTGGCGCGGTGGGTAACTGATGATGGTAGGAGAGAAAGGTCAAGCAGTGCATATTGGTCAGTTGCTCAGCCTGAGTTATTCGGGACGGCGCCTTGCTCCGTGTCATTTCGAATAACGAGCTCGTCATTAACATTGGTATCTAATCCAGTTTTTCTGATTTCAATTCATATCCTTCCCATTTACTCAAATCATCATTAACATCCAGCATCCGTGTTCCATAGAACTGGTGAGCAGTCGGCTTGGCAATGTCCCAGCCGACTATCTTCCCCTCCTCATTCCTATTCAAAGTTGCACCCCATATACTAACGCGGCTGGTCTGGGAGTTGACGGACGCAACCCCAACACCGCAGGATTTGCACCTGTACCGTCGCTTGTATGGCTTGAGGAAATTGTCGTAGGAATCTAATTGAGACTCGTGGGGTTCTTGATGGGTCCATGTAAATGCAGCAGCGTCGAAATGTATAGTATGAACGAATGGACACGCTGTGATTCGAGGATTATTACTCTTCCTCCAAACCGACGTGGTCCCACCTCACAAGTCAATCTCTGGCAGCTCGTACAATGACAATACGCGCTCAAAACTGGACGAGCAGAGACGGTATATGAAACGGCCTGGCAAAAACAACTGCCTTGCAAGAGTGCGACGTGCATCATAAGTTCGGGATATCGATGTGACTGTAGTGCACCGACGGGAACAGCGTCTCACCAATGCAATGGATTACGTCAGCGGCAAACGCCGACTTGCTCCGCTACTTTGTAAACTCGCAAAGCAGCTTTTCTATAAGCATAACTCCAGGTAAGTCTTCTGAGCTTTCAGTCTACTTGGTTTGTTCTCTAAAGTGCACCCAGCCTTTCTTTAATAAATTACTTTCTTATTGAAGGTCAAAAAAGGTCGAATCATGTCCTCCACACTTAACGTGCGCCGTTCTTCGTATTCACAGTCTATTAAACTCAAGCTGCATGCATGCTGCCATGAACTAGGTTGCTCGCTATACCGCTCTCCTTTCAGGTGTTTTCTACGGCATCTACCACCGTCGGTCACTCCAAAAAGCCCATGACCAAGACAAGGAACACCACGCAATACATCAACGTACTCAGTTGATAGCACAGGCAAAGGATGCATGGAAACACAAGCAGGAGAGTGCAAAGGGTTCGGACGGTGGTGAGTCTTCACCCGTGATCTTCCTTAAATCAAATTTTGCTTTTGTTCTGGCGCTCATGGGATGCGTTCCGCTTTTTCACACTCCCATTCTTCCTCATGCGCGTTTCCTATGTATGTACTAACTTTACGCCATAGTCATCACAAACCCAGAAGACCCACGGTTCGACCTGGAGAAGCTCGTTGCCAAATGGGAGAAAGATCTATAGTGTGGCCTTTAGTTCTGCTTTCGACTGTCAACTATAGATTATAGATCGCCACTGCCGTCTGCAATCTCACTTTTGGTGCAGAGGTAACTTAAGCATATGAGCAATATCATCCGAGCTGCCCCAGTTTGTTCCTGAAACGCGTTTTATCTGAGGCTTTATATCAATGAATTTGAATGACTGCATGGTATGCGTATACGTAGCGCCGGATAGCGCTTAAAATGTGTGATTGTTTGGGATACACAATCCGTAGGCGCGGACGCGACGCGCCTTGTTATCTTCCTCTTTGTTTCCATCGCGTTCTCGATTGACGCAGACCTGCTATACACCTCATTGCTCATCTGTTCTATACGACCTATTATCTGAGATGAAGCCCACCGTACAAGATGAGGATATGGAAGATGATCTCGCTGCTGAGGAGGAGAACAAGTTGATAAATGAGGTCAGTTAACAATCTGCCTCCTCAATTCCTTCTCCAATTTAGCAGGACGGTCATTTTCCAGGAGTACAAAACATGGTAGATAATCCTACTCTTCCTTAGTGAAAAGCTTTCCAAATCGCTGAACCTCTACAGGAAAAAGAATGCACCGTATCTATATGACCTAGTCATCACGCACGCACTCGATTGGCCAAGTCTAACGTGTCAATGGTTCCCCGACAAAGACACGTAAGAGTTCCATATCCCCATATCCCAATCTCCATCTAATCTAGCAAAAAAGACCGGCCAACAAGCCCTACACAACCCACCGCCTCCTCCTCGGAACCCATACCTCCGGCCAAGCACAAGACTACCTCCAAATCGCAACCGTCCAAATACCCAAACGCGACGAAAAACTCGACCGTGACAACTACGATGAGCAGCGCGGCGAACTCGGAGGACACACCATCCCTCCCCAACCCCGCATCCAAATCATCCAGAAATTCAACCACGATGGCGAGGTCAACCGCGCGCGGTATATGCCTCAAAACCCGGATTTACTTGCGACGAAGGCCATCTCGGGCCAGGTGCTCATCTTTGATCGAACGAAGCATTCGTCTGAACCTCCGAGAGGCGGGGTGTGTAAACCTGATATCAGATTAGTTGGGCAAACGAAGGAAGGGTGGGTGGTTTGATTGACTAGGATGGATTCAGGGCTTATTGCAAGCAGATTTGGCTTATCCTGGAACCCGGTGAAGGGCGGACATATCCTTGGTGCTTCGGAAGATATGACGGTGTGCCACTGGTGAGAGGAATATATTTGAGCGTAGAGTTTTTGCTGATGTTCTTCAGGGATATTAACTCGTACACCAAGGGCAATGGCACCATCGAGCCGACAACTATTTTCAAGGGGCACAACTCTGTTGTCGGGGTTCGTGCCATCCTTCACGTTTGTCAACAAGCTACTGACCAGTTTGTTGAAAAGGATGTAGATTGGCATGCGACCAAAGAAAACGTATTAGCTAGCGTTGGAGATGATAAGATGCTTTTGATGTGAGTGATTCTGGTTCATTTTTATCCAACCAGTCTCATTGCTTCCTCAGCTGGGACACCCGAGCTCCAACCGAAGCTTCAACGAAAATCCAAGCACATGACAGGGAAATTTTATCATGCGCGTTCAGCCCAGCAAATGAACATCTCATCATCACCGGCAGTGCAGACAAGGTACGTATACACCCCAATGATTCATCTGTGTAGAGTTTACTTGCGGCGTTATCTAGACTGTTGCGCTGCACGATATCAGATCGCCTACTAAAAAGTTGCACACTTTTGAGTCACACACGGACGAAGTGCTCCATCTCGCATGGTCTCCCCACTCCCCTACAGTCTTTGCATCTGCTTCAGGAGATCGAAGAATCAATATCTGGGATCTTTCCCTGATTGGCGTGGAGCAGTCACCAGATGACCAGGAAGATGGCCCTCCGGAGCTTATGTTCATTCATGGAGGTGTGTCACACTTAACGAATCCCTACTCATATTGTTGATACTCGGTCCCAGGCCACACCGCACGGCCCACAGATTTCTGCTGGGCACCAGGAGAATCCGAGAACTGGACTGCATCTACCACTTCCGAAGATAACGTGGTGATGGTATGGCAACCCACTATGCGTATCTGGGCCGGCGACGAAGTGAAAATCGATGAGAAGGAACTCGAAGGCGACGCTATGGAGGGCGTCGAAGTCACTCCTGAAGCTGGCCCCTCTAAGGCTGTAGCAGCTAGTGGCGCCAATAGCGCGCGCAGCCAAAGTATGAGTATCAGTGCAAGCGTTAGTAATTCTGGTGTGGATGTGGAAGCAGAGGATAGTTGAGTATTCGGTGTAGATGGAGACGAATGGTGCTGGAATCCGAAAGCTGATGATGATGAATACAATATTTGTAACGTATGCCTTTTGAAATCCTAGCTGCGGATAACATGGGGTAGTGTGTATATATTTCCCTCATCTGAGAGTTTCCGCGTTACAGGAATACCAATCTGGCGAGCTCGAATAACACTGCAGCATTATCAGATTCTCCGTCAGAGCTTGATTGGACAAGTTGTACTCACCGCCACCTATAACAACAAACAGGACGACGCCCAGAGCCCAGAGGCTGAGAGGACTTCTTTTTGCCATCTTATCCTGGCGTGAAGGCTTCACTGCTTTCTTGCCCGACCGGACTGCATTGGCGAATTGAGCATTCTTCCTTCGTAGGTCAAACTCGGTGGGCTAGATGAGCGTATGTCGTCAGGATCAATACAAGCATCGTATTTTAAACACAAGTACCATTGGTTCAAGTGTAAACAAAGACGAAAGAGTGGTGTGATGCTCGTAGAGGAGAATAAGTATGAACAGTTGTATGCGTGACGTTGACAAGAACCAATTAATAACTTCAGTACGTGTCAGCTGGTCCCAAAAGGGGAGTGGTTGTTTGGCAAAAGCTTGGGATCCAAACAACCGTTAGGGAGGAACCTTGTTGGGGCGACGACATTCCACAAAGTTGATTCAAAGTATGTGCATTACATTTAAAATGACAGCGACAAGAATCAGTCTCTACCTTCACTAGATATCATGGGACACAAGAAGAAAACATCCCTGAAAGTGACGCTGCAATCGCAGCAGACTCGGCTCAAGAACAAAGAAAAGGCCGCACATGCTGCTGAAGCTGCAGAACTCAAGACGAAGCATAAAGGCAAGGGGAAAGCTCCAGCTCTCCGACCCACTATCCCGTTCACGCCTACCGATAAAATACTCTTGATCGGCGAGGGTAATTTCTCGTTTGCACATGCGCTCGTTATCGATCCTCCTTCTTCGCTGGAACATCTCCCGCCATCGAACATCACAGCTACTTCTTATGATTCCGAGGAGGAATGCTATGATAAATACCCAGATGCGAGAAGTAAAGTGGATGTTCTCCGGGAGCGCGGCGTGGAGGTTTTTTTTGGCGTAGATGGAACTAGACTCGAGAAAATCCATGCTTTGAAAGGGAAGCGGTTTAATCGCGTCGTTTTCAACTTTCCTCATGCAGGTATGTTGATTGCGATTCAAGTCATATCTGAAAGGTTGAGGAGACATTGTGTAGGAAAGGGTATAACAGACCAAGACAGAAATATACTATCTAATCAGATGCTTATCCTGGGGTTTCTTCGTTCTGTTGTTGGCTGCCTTGCAGAAGGCTCCATTCCAACGCCTAACCTGCCACGAAAACGAAACAGGCCTGCAGACGACGACGACGACGACGACGTGAACGACGATGCGGCAGATGACTATATGGATGCCTCGTCGCCTTCTGCAACGCAGGGCGCAAGGGGAACAGTGCTCATCACCCTGCGCAACGTTCCGCCATACACCAACTGGCAAGCGCACCTTTCATATAATTAATTGGCTGCTGCTTATGCACACCTAGGGACGTGCCAAGACTGGCAAAGACACCTCCAAAACCTACATCATTAGGGACTCTACCGAACCCAAACTATAAGCTTCTGCGGTCGTTTGTATTTCACAGGAATACATGGAAGGGATATGAACACCGCATGACAAAGGGCGAGAGAGCTCATGGTCGAGGTACAACAGGTGAAGGAGGGGAGGATCGGACATGGGAATTTTGCCTCAAAGACTGATATTAACCATTCTTCTATGAAAGTGCGTGGTGCGTGAACTATGTGAAGTCAGTCGACAAACGAAGGTGCAATGGTGGAGTAGATGCTATGATGAAGCTTCTGCACCCTGGCTTTCTTCCAAACCCTTCTTCAACCCCTCCAGTGTCCTCGCCAACTTCCCTCCACTTGCCTCGCTGAGGATTGCAGCCAACTGTACAGCTGGTGAGCTCAGCAACCCAACGATTTGCGCCCGCAGAGTGTCCAAGGTTGGTAGTTTCGATACGTCCCGTACATCCTCCATTCCAAACACCCGCCTCTCAATGAGAGCACCCATTACGACCAGTTCTGGGGTCAATATGGGTTTCACCCTCTGCGTCTTTCTTCCAGGGATAAAACTCGGATCATCTTGAGGCTTTATCGGTTTTGGCTGCTCTACCCCTGGTTTCTTGGGAGGGACTGAGCGATCAAGAGCACGGAGGATGGCATCAAGTTGGGGAGGGTTGAATGATGGAAGTGTTAAGATAGCAAGACCGCCTTTGACCAATTCTGCAATTTGAGATGACTTTTCCGCGTCTAAAGGCGCAAAATCTCGTAATGCAACGCCAAAAAGCGAAGTCCGCATCACGGCTAGCGTTGGGGCACCGAGTTCGACTGAGGTAGGTGTCGGAGAGGATAGCGAGACTGAAAATTTGGCGTTTGCATCTGCAATATCCCGCCTCAGCTTCTGAAACCGCTGAGCCGCGAAGTTTGTGTGTTGGAGGAATATTATGGGGGAATTATCGCTGGCTTCAAGCATGCGGGTGTATTGGTTGTATAAGAATGTTTTCTCCACACCGTAGCGGCGGGGTGTCGGTTTGCCCTCGTAGACGCGAGGAGGCTTCACGGACACGACATATCCTCGAGCTGTTCGCGGTATTGATGAAGCAATAACAGGCTTCACACAGATCATGGCTAACGTCTTGAGCAGACCAGAATAATTTGTAGCGCTTGTTACAGTAGTCACGTGGCCATCAGTCACGACTTGTCACAACGTCACCGCATTCAATTGGTGTTCTCTTGACTTCGAGGTGGTTAACTTTTGGGCGGACTGGACCTGTGAAAGGTTGCAAAAATCGTTGCAATGTTAGTTCATCCCATGAGGCTGCAAGAAAATAATTAACATGCACCTCGATAGGGACGACGACGATGCATTTCTGTATGGCGAGCCCAGCTTCCAAGCAGATGCACCAAAGGCAGATTTGGCAACAAATTCTGGTGAGAACAGCTCAAATACGTTTGAGACTCTTCCCAGAGTCTCTACTTGCTGTATTTCGTTTGCCTAATATCATGCAACATGAACTTATCATTCGTCGTCTGATGTGCGATCAGTGGTGCAAGCGTAAGTCGTCAAAAGTGCGTGAAACTTGTCGTTGTTGAATTCCTTGTTGCAGAATATCGTTCGAAGTTGTGAAGGCAGTTTCAAACGGCGTTGTCAAGGACCTTGAAGCCAAGGCTGAAGAAGAAGACGAAGAACCGCCCTTTGGTCTGGGTGCTGACGAGTCCGAAACTGGGGAGGATAATGCTGTTGGGGAGGAAGAGTCGAGCGACGAAGATGTAAGTGAAGCATGAACCTGCAGGGCTCTAGCAATTAACAGCCTTTCAGGACATTGAGATCATTATGGACCAGCCTTCGCGGTCTATAGACAACCGGTGAGCTCTATGTTGGATTGGTCGCTTCACCCTCAACTTGTTTCAGGCCAAATGTTCCTCCTCGACCTCCTGCTTTAAACCGCTCTACAGGCGGTCCGCAGTCCACTCCGAACAGACGTTCGTTTATTCCAATTGTTTCCTCTCGCAGGAGAATTGACACCTCCCAAAGCTCCTCCCACACACTCGCAGTTGACCACGGAGTATACACCTCGTGACAGGAATGTACCGCCTTCAAAAGCACCTCTTCCTCATTCAGGAGGCACACCCCAAACGCCCTCCGTGCCCCGAGAATCGGTCTCTGCTGCACCAGAACAGCCGGTGTTTCATGAAGGTCTGGATCCAATAACTCTCCCTCCCGTCATTGCACCACCTTCACATCCTTCTATAAATCTGGATATACCTGGCATTCTTGATGGCCATTCGATACTTGAAGTTGACATCGGCGCAATGGCAGAAAAGCCGTGGCGACTTCCCGGGTCTGATATCAGCGACTGGTTCAACTACGGATTTGATGAAATCTCTTGGGAAGCATACTGCTACAGAAGACGCGACTTGGGCGAACTTGCAAATGTCCTCAAGACCAATGTACTTGTACGTTATATCGTGAATTATTTGATCTGTAGTCCTCACGTTCCCCTTAGAATTTCGCGGCTATGCCAGAAGACCAGCTAATAGCCTTGCCTCCGGAACTCCGTACGATGGTCGTGACGGGCGCCAACGCCATGATGAACACTGCCAGCCAGGGCATGATGGGACCCAATGTCGGGATGAATCCTATGATGGAAATGCCCGGTATGGGACCAATGAACATGGGACCGATGGGCATGGGTATGAATGGCGATATGGGCATGCAGATGCAGCCGGGGGGTCCGTTGATGCAAGATGGCCCCGTCCCCGGCCAGGGTCCGGTAGGGCAGAACGGCACGCCGGAGCAGGGTGTGCAGATGGGCATGCAGGACGGCTTCGGGCCGGGGATGATGGGCATGGGCGGCGACTTTGGTATGCAGGTATGGGTTAACCCTTCTTACTCTAGATACGTACAGCAAATGATATGAACATCGCATGAATGTGTTTGTTTTTCTAAGCAGGAGCAAGGGCCGATGGGGCAGCCTATGTATCCCAGCATGGAGGGCAGTGCGACTCCGGTGCCGGTCCCCGTGCAGACACCAGTGCCTACGCCAGCTCCCACAGCGCCTACGCACATGGGTCGTGGGGCACCACCAGCACAATTCAGAGGTCGTGCAATGGCTCAAGGCCTGCGCGGAAGAGGCGGCTTCGTTGGACGGGGAAGAGGAGGATATGGCGGAGGTGGGATTGTCTGATACGGTTGTTCGCGGTGTATTAACCATCATTTCAGCTCCAGTAGGACCTGTCCGCCCAGCTTCACCATTGCCGCCCGGCGTGCCGACTGGCCCACGAAACCAGAACAGGTACAAAGACAGAGATAACAATGCGCCTGCAGTTGAAGGTCTCGACTATGGAGGCACGATAAAAGACGTTGCAGGAAGGACGCCGTCAGGGGAGCCCGAAGATCGCCTCGGCCGGTGAGTGGATTTGCATTCATCCATGACCTCGACGCTCACACCTCCTATAGGAAGCGGCGCATTTCACCAAGTTTGGATGACACTCGGGGATCTAAAAGGCGCTGAGATGCGCGCATATGTATACGCTCTCATTATTGTATCTCTTGACACTGTGCATGCTGTTAATGCTGACGTTTCTCTGCTAACATGACGGAAGGCGAGTGATTATAGTTGCAAGACATTAAGTAACTTGTTTATAGTATAAAGCTGGAACATGAGTGTTTCAATGAAACCTACAACCACTCCTTGTTTCCTTTATGTGAGATGAACGCGCCAGTGTCATTGACAGTGAGTCGATTGATGACCTCAAGCTGCATTCGGACAGAGGTCTCTGGCGTAATTGGCCCCGTGAAATCGGGGGCGACGTTTCTGAAATTTCCAAGCATCGCCTTGAACTGTTCCAGTTCTTTTTCAGTGGCTAGATTAGGATTTATCAGCTGTGAGTTACTCAGAGAAGATCGCGACAACATACGGGCCCTGGTGCTAGTGTCTACAAGTCCTGGGCTCAGTGCCAAGAAGACGAAGCCCTCTGGCTTGTATTGAGTAGCATACTTGGCATTCACCATGTTAACAGCAGCTTTCGAGATGGAATACGGTGCAGAGTTGGCGAATTCGGCGACCATCGTCATATCGAGGTCTCCCAATCCGCTACTGAGGGTGACGACCGTCTTTGCCTTCCCATTCTTAAGTAGCGGGAGGAAGATGTTGATTGTGTGGATGATAGCGATGACATTGATATTGAACTGCAGAGATGCGTGAGCTCTACTTTTGCATGCGAAGAACTGTTCGAGAGACATACCGAATCGAGGAGATCCTTGGTGAGCAACTCTGCTGAGGAACTAGTCGCGACTCAGTGCCATTCGAGAATTCAAAGAAGACAATAAATCTTACTACGAATCAAGAGTCAATCCATCTCTTTCTGGCTCTACGAAGGCAGCGTTGTTGATCAGATAATCAAGCGAGCTTCCTGTGCGCGAAGAAACCTCTGCAGCAGCGTCCTAGATAAAGCACCCATTCAGCCCCTGACCGAAATAGACACTGTCAGGCACCTACCTTCAAAGCCTTGGTATCAGTGATATCGGCCTCGATGATGTGAACATTATGCCTTCCCAGCTCCTCGAGCTTGGTCGCAGTAGCTTTATTGCGTACAAGGGCGAAAACGGTGTTGCCAGAGTCAGCAGAGAGTTGATTGACGTATTCGAACTGGTCAGAATCAAAGACGTCAGAAACTTTGTATGATAGCCGATTGGGCTGGACGTACGCCAATTCCCCGGGCTGCGCCTGTGATAGCGTATGATGGCATCCTTGTTGGTTTGGATTAGTGACTGGAGAGAATTGAGATGAGCTTTAGACTTAGATCACGGTGTATCCCTTGATGCATTTTATATCCTGAAAGTGTCACCGGTGCACGTGTGTGCTTGCCTATCTAACAGTAATAGCGAGATCCGGAATTACAAAACCCTTTGTCTTGTTTCTGTCAGCAGCTGAATAAGGCGCTACGCGTCCAATCTGCGGTTGCTCTTGCATGATTGAAGATACCACGTCCAGGAATATAACCTGGATACACCTATTAATCATCGCGATTGCGACTTCTTCACAATCACCCGGTGAGTTCGTTCAACTAGTGCAGAAAGTGGCGTCCTAAGAAAGGAAGGCGTAGACGGTTCGCCGCATCAGCGTTTAGTGGGTGGAGCTAATTATAGACAGCAAGCGTAAATGACCAAGCCAGAGGTGCACTGGTAGAAGAACAAACAAAAACTCGTTATCCGTTGTTAGCAGCTTTACCCCCCGACCGCGTGCTGCCGCCGCCCGAACGCTTTTTATTTGCCCTCGACCCACGTTTCGCATTCTTCTTCTGCCTGCAAGCTTCGCAGAACCACGTTCCGTCTGGAGGCACCGTGAGGCCAATGCATGCAAGATGGAACTGCGGGTTTTGTGAATACACCGTATCATGACAAAGAGAAACGCAACGTACCCATTCTCTCTCGCAATTCACGTCGTCACATGCAATCATTTCCCCGTAGCTTATACCCTCACAGAAGCAGTAGGTCCTATCATCACCTTCCCCGTCACCTTCGCCAACTTCGGTGGCCGTGTCTCCCGCGGCATTGGCAGCATGGGTTTCACTTGGAGATACCAGAGGCAGGTTAGGGGTTAGGATGGTAGCAGAACTAATCGATAGGCCGGTGTGTGTGTTCCGTGTCACAGGCATGCCTGGACCTTCGAGTTGTCCATGAGGAGGGGCTCCCCAGTCATTGGCAAGTGTGTGAGTACCAGGAATATCATAAGTATGTATACCGTTCGATCCATAAGGCATAGGTAAAGAGGGGTGAGAGACTGATGATGAAGGTGGTGCGGGGAAGATGTCACGTCGGCCGTTGACAGATCCATTGACATGCGAATCATCATAGGTGTTAGGATTCGGCTTGGAACGCCTATTCGAGGGGTTGATAGCGCGACTCGATGAACCACCAGCTCTTGAGCTCCCTGCATAGGCTTGAGACACCGGTGCTACAGTGTGCGAGATGACAGAGAGAACTGATTCTGTGGGAGAGACAGCACGTTCTTGTCTAAAGTGGCATATCAATATATGAATACATACCCTTAAAAATGACTCACTTTCGTGAACGAGCACCATTTCGAGCTCGCGAAATATTGCTATCCCCATTCCTCTCCTTGCGCGGCGATTTACCGCCTCCGATATCCAAGTCGTCTTCCCTCACTGCCCGTTTCCGTTTAGAAGGGCTGGATTCATGATTCGCCGTATTCATGATTGATCCGTAGTTGCCTCTTCTACGACGCGAGTTCTCGATGGTCGGCATATATGACCGAACAGCGACATGGGGGTAAGTTGTCTTGCGGTTCAATGCGGACGCATCGAATGATGGCAAGAGAGTGAGAAGCGTCCTCATATGTAATGTATGGCTTTTGAGGTTGTCAGCGGCTTGACATGCGACACGAATCTTGTCTTCGCCGCCCAGTTTCAAACGTGCAGCCTCCTCTGCTATATCTGTGAGCAGGAAAAGACGCTCCTGCTTTCCCATCGTGCCATCTTCGATCATCTGTGTTAGACATTGTATTTTTGCGGTGATGGATGTCATAGACGACGACAAAACTGCGTCGAGTTCACGGAGGTCTGCAAAGTTGCGAGAGAGGTCGAGTGGGAGGGAGTCAAGAGTGTGAGTATACTCAGAAAGCAAGGAGAGCGCGTATACGTTGTTGACATTGCTTTCTTGTGATATTGGTGCTCTTGAGGGTGCCATGACAGACGTCGCTGTCTCTAGAAGTGTTGACTATCCAAGTGCGTGAAGTTGCGCCAAGCGATCTGCTCAGCGTCGGCGTTTGCCGGCGGTCCGGTCTTCAAAAAGCCGCTTTTGAATGAGTTGCCGGGCGTCACCAAGCCTCGATCCTTTCCTCATGGCATGCATTTGGCTTGCATTATTGTCTTCATGTGTCAATTTTTGAATGATAGGAGAGGGCGAAATGTATAGCATCCAGGATGAAACAATAGAGATACAATATGTGCGTTCTATGCGTACGAGATATGGACACAGGGGTTTGATGGAGAAGTAAGTGTGTAATCGAACGAAGTCGTGAAGAAGATTCAGATGCCCTGCACCCCTCATTCAGCACGTATTTTGGCGCGCTCCACCTCCCATCTCCCTAGCCACAAAAAATAACCGCTCCGCTCCAGTACTATCGATACAGTGGGTTTGGGGACACGTGGCCCCGTCGTGATGTATACAATTGACGATCAGGATGATCACTTTCTATAGAACTTCATGAGCGGGTTTGAACTCCCGCTGTTGCTCTGTCTGCGCTGGCTACTTGATTGGAAGCCCATGGATGAGCCCAGCGCCGCGTACATGTTGTGGGAGTCACGCGGGTTCCCCTGCATGGTGGAGAACGCGTGTGGGGCAGAGGGCGCAGTGGGGAAGAAGCCGAAGGTGGGCGATCGGGGGGGAGTAGTGTAGTAGCGAGACATTATGAGGCGTGAATGAGTGATGATGTGATATTATAGGATGTGCAGCACACAAAGACAAGTGTGATAATGATTGTTCTGCTTGATTGCGGATGGTTATGCGCGCTAGAACTGCTCTGCGAATATGTCACAGTGCACAAATGGTAGCCTCCGTCGACGTCGTCAATGGGTTCGTTCAAGGATGTATATGGTCAAACAACGGTTGCTAGAACAGCGGAAGTACGTCTTCTTGCAGGGGTTGTTAAGGGTATTGGACCAAACTGGTCGTGTTGATAAAGCAAGAACTCACGCATAGCTATTATATACCAAAGGAGGGATGTTCAAGGAGAAGGAGCCCCATACCTGGACTGACCCAAGGAGGACAAGGTAGCGACCCAAATAGGCAGCTGTGTTGTCCCCATTCGGAACATATCAGCGGATCGGCTGTCGTCGCTTGTTCTCAAATCAGTATGTGCGGGAAAAAATTACGGAACTGCCTATCGTGGTACAAGGGAATGGATACATCCAGCCTGATCCAGGTGACGGGCCCCTGAGGGCCCCCGAATGAGCGTTCCCTTGATCTATGGTCCGGACATTGGTAGAGTATTTGTGGGAGACCCAGATACAACCCAGATAGCATCCCGCTTGGCAGTCTCTTCAAGATCACATGACTTGAGGAGGTGAAAATGCGTTTGGCTCGCGTCAATTTAAAGTTGTCTATCACAGAGCATGTACTACGGTATCAAACCAGTCTACTAACTCAAAATCTAGACTGGAAAATTTACAACTATGATCTACGCGTAACCCCTTTGGACATTGTCGAGTTTCGCAATCACTGCAAGCCTGCAAGGACTACTCATCCCTAAAATAGTGCAGCAAAGTTACATGCTAGGTCATGTGATAACCCCAACCACCTGTTAACGCCACTACTGTCTCTTAAGCTTCCTTCCATTAAGGCCTGACTATTGGAGACTATGAATAACACTCTGAGCAGGAGATAGCATGAGAGTACTTGCTATCGCCGCGTTTATGGTCATGACATATACTTCTGTCCAACTTGAACCTTCCTATATATTCTCATCTGTTTTCCATGGCGCCCCAGACTCGATCATCTTGCCCCAAAGGGCTTCGTAGCTATGGCCACTTCTCTGAAGCATGCGGAACAGGATCCTGAAGTACAGAGCGAAACCAAGTCGCCCGAAAATCACTGGACAGGACGTCTGTATCATGTAGGATTGACAATATGTCATCATGCACAGAACTATACAGGTGTCGGCATCGTGTGCTCCGTTGCATACTTTGACCCGTAAGTGTCAACGCCCGACTGATGGCAATCACGTTCTAAATCCGAAGCTGCATCAAAGAGGGAGTTGGGGCGTCGATCTTCAGGCGGGATCTCAATATGGGTATAAACTTCTCTTTGTTGTTCTTTTGGCAGGCTTGTTCGCTGCTTTTCTTCAAGTAAGCATGTCTATGAGGTTGTGGTTACCCGAGTGACTTACACCGAATTTCTACAGGTTCTTGCATGTCGGCTCGGTGTGGTCACCGGTCTTGGTATTAATCCCCCCCTATACATGTTTGTTCACTCATTATTTCTGCAGATCTTGCATCCCACTGTCGCGTTCTTTTGCACAACCGACCACGCCATACGAAACTTTGGCGATGGGGAGCCCTGTATCCACTTTATGCCCTCTCCGAGATAGCCATCGTCAGTACCGATCTTAGTGAGCTCCTTGGCTCCGCAACAGCACTTTCTCTACTCTTTCCAGCCCTTCCACTCTGGGCTGGTGTTCTGATTACTGGAGCCGACGTCTTATTGATACTTGCCCTCGGCAACCCTCTTCGCGATAGACCAGTGAAGATATTTGAATGGATCATCGCTGCACTGGTAAGCTCCCAATCGCTTGCGTACTTCATAGAATTTTGATTGGGCGAATCTAGGTGTTCGCTGTGCTCATCTGTATTGCAATCATTATCGCGAAGATCAATGTCGTCTGGGGTCAAGCCTTCGATGGATTCGTTCCTTCTCAGGCACTCTTTATCAATGGCGCTCTTTATACATGTATGTGGACTGCATGCGGCGGAATGCAAAAATGCGGACAGGCGCTGACATGACTTTATTGTAGCCGTCGGAATTCTGGGCGCTACTGTCATGCCCCACAGTTTATTCTTGGGTTCGCATCTCGCAACCCAAGATAGGCTATCCAAACAATCACTTGCCCCAGTCTCTCCGCTTTCCGACAAGATTTTGGAAGGAGAATTAGCAGGGGTCGCATCAAGACGCAAGCGCCTACGATGCTTGGGACAAGCGTTCTTGCGAAATTGCAGATCCTCGTTCATAGTATCTCGTGCCGAATTAGACGAGCTGAATGCCCGTCCGACGTCTCATGAAGGGAGAGAGAATAATGCCTTAGAATTCGTGCAATCCCACCTGTATCACGGCATGGTCGATGTGGTCTCCAGTCTGCTGGGCTTCGCCGTCATCATCAATGCACTGTAAGCATCTAGCATAACCTACTACCACTGAAGCTAAGTCTCCTTCCAAGTATTCTAATCCTAGCCAGTGCCGTCTTTTACTACGGATCAGGGGCTTATGGCTCTGAATCTCCTGCTAGCTTGTTCGATACGCACAGTCTCATCAACGACACGATTGGCAAAGGTACGTCATATTTCATGTTCTGTGTTTCTCTAATCCTGCGCACTAGCTGCTGCATTAATATTCGCGCTCGCCCTCCTTGCATCGGGCCAAAGTGCTTCTATTGTTGCCACTGTAGCAGGGCAAAGCGTCTCGGAAGGATTCCTGAACTGGAAAGTCTCGGTCGGCTCTATCCTTTGCTCCAATGAAAGTTATCGCTCACTAATGTGATAGCCCGTCGTACGGCGCCTCGCGACGCGCCTACTGGGTTTGATACCTTCTATGACTGTTGCCATCGTCGTTGGACCAAGCGGCATCAGCTTCTTGCTTGTCGCAAGTCAGGTCATCCTGTCAATAGTCCTCCCGTTCATCACCTTTCCGCTGATATACCTCACCTCATCGTCGCGCATCATGCGAGTGCGTAAAACGTCTTCAAGCCACAAGGATATCAGTCCACTCGACAACCTAGAAGTTTCCTCCCTCCCTGCGGTCACATCAGTACATTCTGACCCGGAGATAATTCAGAAAGAGGACTTTGTGGACTTCAGCAGTGGGAAGCTCATGACGTCGCTCGGGTGCCTTATATGGCTTGTGATTGTGGTAGCCAATGTCTATGTGCTTGTAACTTTAGGAATGGGGCAAGGTGGGTGAGTTTGGCGCGCTCAGATATGTAGATATGTACGTACTTAAACATAATCCTCTATGAGAATCAGTACGAAGGTTCAAACGTCCCTATCTCATCCTACAGTTTAGTTAGGTCATGAAGGAGCGACAAACCCTAACCCTAGTCTAGGTGCAACACCAAAACGCGTCTCTGTGGCTTTCAAGCCACCGCGAGCCTGACTCGATATCGAGACTGGTTCTATCTAGGTTCAATCAAATTCACCAATCCTGGCTAAGATCTTTCCGTTCAGAGCGTGCGTTATCGCGAATCCATCGTGCGGAGTTGGACCGTCTTCAATAAAAGCTGTTCTGCTTACAAGATCGAGACCCTTCAACACTACCAGCTCCCAGTCCGACGGTATGCCTAAAGCTCAGAAAACAGCATATTATGCCGTGCGCAAAGGACGTACGCCAGGGGTTTACCCAACGTGGTCAGTCGACTGCACGATAATGCTCATCTTGTACTCAGCTTCCTTCCTGAAGGGAAGAATGCGAGCTCCAAGTGAAAAACTTCCATGGAGCTATTTACAAGAAACTCAACACTGAGACGGAAGCCCTTGCATTTATTGCCGGAGAGTCGTCTCTCAAGCCGCCTTCTGAACCGTCCTCGTCAAAGGTATCGCCTACTACCATGAGTAGCGTGGCGTCGACATTCCGTCCTATGGCTGTTGTGAATGTCAAAGAAGACGAGCCTGGGTACGATGTTGTTTATTCTGACGGTGCATGTAAAGGAAATGGACAAGTTGGTTCGGTTGCGGGCGTAGGTGTATGGTGGGGTTGGAACGATTCCAGGCGAGAAATCTCATCTGAGCGACGACACATGACAACTCATCATTATTTCAGAAACATTGCCGAACGATGTCCTGGAGATCAAACAAATAATAGGGCAGAACTCATCGCGAGTTGTGTTCCATATATTTGATAACATACTATGCTCATGCTCGCATTGCTTTTGCAGGCAATCGTTCGGGCATTGGAGACCGCGCCATTCTCCCAGCAACCACTCATGATCAAAACAGACTCAAAGTATGCTATACAATGTACGATGCGCTGATCTATGTGATGCATTCCTCTCATCCCGTTGCAGGCTTTGAATCCTGGTTGCCAAAGTGGAGCGCGAACGGCTTTCGAACGTCCACTGGCCAACCCGTCAAGAATGTGGAACTCATCACGTACTTGGCAGCATTGCTATATGCCCGTGAAAGGGCAGGACCAAAAGTCGTGTTTAAGCATGTCAGAGGTCACGTTGGAATCGAGGGTAACGAGGGTGCTGACCGATTGGCTAATGACGGAGCTCTCAAACCACAGCTGCCGGAGCGGGATTGGTTGCGGCTAACCCGTGATTTGGAGAAGAAGCCAATCACATCGAGGACAATACCTGCGCCAGTCAAGGTAATTGGCCACCTAGTCGCAATGTATGACATGGCTAAGCCAATTCCATTGAAGTTGAACGTGAACGCATCTGTGCCGCGACGGGCCGCTACCTCTGCTAGTGGCTCCTCCAGCAGTACTAGGCCTCCACAGCCACCCATAACAATGCGTGTTTCATATCCTCCAACATCCAAACCGGAGTCCCTCAGCAAAGCAGAATTAGATGTCAGTAATCGCAATTTCGGGCTTTCATTATGCTCACAAGTAATGCGGTCAGGCATATGCGAGCTGCCTTCTTGATGCCGACCAACTCACCAATCTGGAGACGGACGATTTGGAATCGGATTTCTAGGCTGATTCACGGAGTACCGGAGTCCGAGATATTGATATCGCCTGACCATAGTAAATACGGCACATAGTTATCGATTCAGCTATGAATAAATCTATACCGAGGACGTTCGACTGGTACGGTACACGAGAACTTCCCGAGCAGCCAATGGCTAGCTCTCGAAATTCATTGAATGTGGACCAATTTGCCACGCCTGTGGCAATAATATATATATTTCTCTTTCCTGCCTTCTTACCATATCTTCTAATCGTGATCAACTGTATCATAGAAAGATTCAATCGTCTGGTGTCGTAGTCTCTTGCTTTCAATTGCTTTGACTTGATGATCACATCTCCAACTCAAGCGGATCAAGACCTTGTGGGCGAAACCACGACCACTAAAAAGCACTGGATAGATCGTCTGCATGATGTGGGATGGACAATATTTCGTCACGCACAGAAACATACAGGCGTAGGCATCGTGTGCTCCGTCGCATACTTCGACCCGTAAGTGTCAATCATTTGACTGATGGTAACTACGTTCTCACTCCGAAGCTGCATCAAAGTGGGAATTGGGGAGTTGACCTTCAGGCAGGATCTCAATATGGCTATAAACTCCTCTTCGTCGTACTTTTGGCAGGCTTGTTCGCTGCGTTTCTTCAAGTGAGTGGGATGTATGATGTAGTGATTGTCCGAGTGACTTACCGCGAATTTCGCAGGTTCTTGCCTGTCGGCTTGGGGTAGTCACTGGTCTTGGTAAATCCCCTTTTCCCTGGCAGATTAACATGTATATTGACTCGTCTTTTGCAGACCTCGCATCTCATTGCCGCATTCTCTTCCACGATCGACCACGTCATACGAAACTTTGGCGATGGGGAGTCCTTTACCCTCTTTACGTCCTCGCCGAGGTAGCCATCGTCAGCACCGATCTTGCTGAGCTCCTTGGCTCCGCAATAGCACTCACTCTTCTCTTTCCGGCCCTTCCACTCTGGGCTGGTGTTCTGGTGACTGGAGCCGATGTCTTATTGATACTTGCCCTCGGCAACCCTCTTCACGCTAGGCCAGTGAAGGTATTTGAGTGGATCATCGCTGCGCTTGTAAGCCCCCAACCACTTGCGCACCTCGTTTGGTTCAATAAGACGCGCTTAGGTGTTTTCTGTGCTCATCTGCATGGCAATGATCATCGCAAGGATCAGTGTCGACTGGGGCCAAGCCTTTATTGGATTCGTTCCTTCTAAGACACTTTTTGCCAGTGGTGCTCTCTATACATGTACGTGATAAAATGCAAGAACGCGAACAAGAGTTGACACAACTTTGTTGTAGCCGTTGGAATCCTGGGCGCTACTGTCATGCCTCATAGTCTATTCTTGGGTTCACATCTCGCAACCCAAGATAGGCTATCCAAAACACCACTTGCCCCAGTCTCTTCGCTTTCCGACAAGGTTCGAGAGCGAGAACCAATGAGGTTCACGTCAAGGAGCGAGCACCTGCGATACTTTGGACGAGCAATCTGGCAAAAATGCTGGTCATTGTTCGTAATACCTCGTGCCGAGTTAGAAGCGCTGAATGCCCGTCCGAAGTCTCATGAACATAGAGAGAATAATGCCTTGGAGTTCGTACAAGCCCATGTCTATCACGGCATGGTCGATATGGTCTCCAGTCTGCTAGGCTTCGCTGTCATTATCAATGCCCTGTAAGTTTCTGGCATTCCTTGCTACCATTGAGGCTAACACCTCCTTCGAAGTATCCTAATCCTCGCCAGTGCTGTCTTCTATTACGGATCAGGGGCGCATGGATCTGAATCTCCAGCTAGCTTATTCGACGCCCACACTCTCATCAACGACACGATTGGTACAGGTAAGTCATATCCTTCAGGTTACTGTAAGCTTTTCACATCCTTGGCAATAGGTGCCGCGTTACTCTTTGCGCTCGCCCTACTTGCAGCGGGCCAAAGTGCTTCTATTGTCGCCACTGTAGCAGGGCAAAGCGTCTCGGAAGGATTCCTGAACTGGAAAGTTTCGGTTAGCTTTACCTTTTGTTCCGGCGAAAGTCATCACTCACAAATGTGACAGCCCATTGTACGGCGTCTTGTGACGCGCATGCTAGGTCTGATACCTTCTATGGCCGTCGCCATCGTCGTTGGACCAAGCGGCATCGACTTTTTGCTTGTCGCAAGTCAGGTCACCTTGTCGATAGTCCTCCCATTCATAACGTTCCCGCTGATATACCTCACCTCATCGTCGCGCATCATGCGAGTACGCAAACCGTCTCCAGGCCACCCGGTCATGAGTCCTGGTGAAGAAGGTTCCTCTCTACCTGCTATCACAACATTGGATACGGATCCGGAGATGACCCAGACAGAGGACTTTGTGGATTTTAGCAGCGGGAAGATCATGACGTCGCTTGGGTGCTTGATATGGCTTGTGATTTTGGCAGCTAATGTCTACGTGCTTGTAACCCTAGGCATGGGACAAGGTGGCTGATCCTCAGACACAAACCAAATATAAGTCTGCTTCATATCATTCCATGTGCATGACGAGATATGTCTCTATACTTCTCTAGTTGTGCACACCAAAGCTTTCGGGATATTCACTCGCTCATCTCAGGCGGTGTTGAAATGCTACATGCGCATTCTGTATATTAGCAATTTTGCATAATGCCCTGCGACAATTAGACATAGGTTCATCCTGGCTTGGTGTGAATTATATAGCGCGAAAGAAGATATTGTCATTAACAGGTTTCGTACGGGCGCACACCGGGAGGAACTGTTGTGGTACCCACCGCATGAGGTAGACCTTTGAGGGAACTATTATGAGTGAATATTTAAATGTTTAGGGTGTAATAAGAGGAAAAGACCTCCAAGAGAACATATTTCTAATTTGTTGTGTAACGCCACGAGTCCTTGAGTTGGATTCCCAAGGGTTAGTACATGAGATAATGTCCAGGGTGTTATCGTGCACTGTTGTTGGTAGGGTTTGAATCTGTCGTGCTACATATTTCGCTAAGACAAGTTAAGATGGACCAAAGTTTTGGAGGAAATGTGCAGGTGTTGTAACAGTAAAAAAAATGCTCGCAGGCAAGTTTCGAACTCGCACCGTGAACCCAGCGGAACAGATTTCAAATCTGCTACGATACCCGCATGGCTATAAGACCTTGTGAACATGGAAAGGCATTAAATATATGTATGCTTACCTGGTGTGATCATCATCGACAAAAACTTTGGTAGGGTTTGAATCTGTCGTGCTAAACATTTCACTAAGGGTGAGTTAACGTTAAGATGGACCTAGGTCTTTGGAGTGAATGTGCAAGTGTTATAACAGAAAAAATTGTTCGCAGGCAGGTTTCAAACATGCACCGCGAACTCAGCGGAACAGATTTCAAATCTGTTATGATACCCGCATGGCTATATAACCTTACGAACACAGTAAGGCATTAAAAGTATGTATGCTTACCTCGTATGATCATCATCGACAAAAACTGTTGGTAGGTTTTGAATCCGTCGTGCTAAACATTTCGCCAAGGTGAGTCTAGATGGACCTAGGTCTTTGGAGTGAATATTGTGCAAGTGTTGCAACAGAAAAAAATGATCACAGGCAGATTTCGAACCTACACCATGAACCTAGCGGAACAGATTTCAAATCTGTTATGTATGATACCCGCATGGCCACAAGACCTTACATATGAACATCGAAAGGCACTAAAAGTATGTCTGCTTACCTCGTATGATCATCATCGACAAAAACTGTTGGTAGGTTTTGAATCTGTCGTGCTAAATATTTCGCTAAGGTGAATTAAGATGGACCTAGGTCTTTGGAGTGAATATTGTGCAAGTGTTGCAACAGAAAAAAGCGTTCACAGGCAGGTTTCGAACCGACCCATGAACCTAGCGGAACAGATTTCAAATCTGTTGTGATACCCGCATGGCTATATAACCTTGAACGTAGAAAGGCATTAAAAGTATGTATGCTTATTTGGTGTGATCATCATCGAAAAAACTGTTGATAGGTTTTGAATCTGTCGTGCTAAGCATTTCGCTAAGGTGAGTTAAGATGGACCTAGGTCTTTGGAGTGAGTATTGTGCAAGTGTTGCAACAGAAAAAAGCGTTCACAGGCAGGTTTCGAACCGACCCATGAACCTAGCGGAACAGATTTCAAATCTGTTATGATACCCGCATGGCTATATAACCTTGAACGTAGAAAGGCATTAAAAGTATGTATGCTTATTTGGTGTGATCATCATCGAAAAAACTGTTGGTAGGTTTTGAATCTGTCGTGCTAAACATTTCACTAAGGGTGGGTTAAGATGGACCTAGGTCTTTGGAGTGAATATTGTGCAAGTGTTGCAACAGAAAAAAATGTTCACAGGCAGGTTTCGAACCGACCCATGAACCCAGCGGAACAGATTTCAAATCTGTAATGATGCCCGCATGGCTATATAACCTTGTGAACATAGAAAGGCAATAACAATATGTATGCCTATACGTATCAGTGAATGTAGACTTCGAGGATGTATCTGTCCATACTCCGAGATTTGACTTCGTTGGTTTCATCAGGTCGGCATCCTCGGTGATATGATCTAATTGCAGTTCTTTTGCGAAGTAGCCTGTCACGCTCTGGGAGCGCAAGTGGGGGTAATCGAGACAGCTGCATATGGAACGGCAGAAGTAGAACGCGTCTGAGTAGTACTACTAGAGGTCATTCCAATTAACAACTATCAGTCTATTGGTAACCACATTTTACTCACCAGGTTCAACGGCCAACGTCATGGTTGTAATGAAGCTGTCTTGCCGTTCTCCACTGAACGGCACTTGGGATGTTATTACATAAACGATACTCTGAAAATCGTTTAGTGGCGAAGCAGCACCGCAATCCATGCCGGCGTACCTCACAAAAACTGCCTATGCATAATGGAAGTCGCAGTCCGAGCATGAGTGACGTACGATCGAGGACCTGGACCTGCATTCAGGATATCAGTACAAGTCTTTTGATATCCTAATGTCTGAATGTACTTAGCAGTTGAGCGGACATTTCGAGTAGCGCCGAGTTTGCACTTGGATGCGTGCACTACTTTACATGGCCAGGAACCAACATCGTAGAAGCTCAGAATCAAATACGTAGCATCCAGCGGTGCCGAATTCGTTGTCGGCACCGCTGAGCACTGAGGAACGACAGTCTGCATGCATGTACACAACATAATACGTATCTATACGGCATTTTACGACAAGTGCAACAAGGGAAACGACCTGAAAGAAATAAATGACGCAGAAAAATAGTAGCATAAAGCACAAGAACAGACAAGCAATAGTTCAAGAAGTCATCGGTTGCATAAGTTAGGATCTTTTCTGCGAAGCCTTGATGTCAAGTAGTCAGGATAAGGACACATAGGGGGTTCATCCAGACTCACAAGTATAGCCATTAGTTGTTGGTAATTCGGAGTTCCTGGCTGGGGTGCACCGGGTGGCATACTAGACATGGGAGGTGGGGACATCATGGACTGAGGTGGCGGGGGAGGCATTCCGTATTGCGATTGCATTTGTTGGGGAGCATTGCCTTGACCCTGCTGACCCTGTGACTGTTGTAACAATGCAAGGATATTTGGAGGTAAGCCAGGCATTCCAGTGTGAATCTGCCCTGGTTGAGGGGTGGATGTCTGAGAAGGCACCTGAGCATATGGGTTAGAGCTAGGGCCAGACGGAGGATAGGGCGCTGCGGGTTGTTGAACGGGCGGTGGTGCATAGTATGGGTTTTGATGTTGGGGTGGAGGGGGCATTCCAAGCGTGCTCTGGGGAGGTCCTGGTGCTGGCGGTCCCGATTGCATCGTGGGAGGTGGTGCAGTGTTATTCTGAGGTTGTTTCAGTGCCGCAAGGAGCTGTTGAACTTTGCGAGCCTGCTCCAACCGATCCCCTGTGCCCTGATGGACTGTCAGCCGTGTGGGGCACTAGTGAGGAACAAATACGTACAGTTGGTGTACCAGATGGTGGGGGCTGATGGTACTGAGTGGCCACTGGCTGGGGCGGGGGCTGATTATACTGAGTGACTGCTGGCGGGGGCGGGTTGTACTGGGTGGCTGGTGGCGGGGGGTGGTTGTACTGAGTGGCTGCTGGCGGGGGCTGGTTGTACTGAGAGATTGCTGGCGGGGATTGGTTATACGGAGGCACGTTCGCCGGCTCGTTATACGAACCAGAACCCGAACCAAGCCCACTCGAGAGAGAACCGCGGGAATCAAATCTGTCTCCGTAGCCACCTCGGCCGCCGCCGCGCCCACCACCCCTGAAATCATCTTCAAATCGGCCGCGATCACGGTCCCTGCCAAAGTCATCACGCCGGTCCCAATCGTCAAACGAGCCGCGGCCTCGGCCACCACCGCCGCGGCCCCTGCCCCGACCCCGGCCTCGAAATCCACGCCCACCGCCATCATCCCAGTCCCGTCCACCACCGTCAAATCTTTGCTCACGGCTGACGTAACATGTAAGCAAAAACAACAATGAATTACACGTGATGAAGCATACCGCTGAGTAGGAGGACCAGAAATCTCAGACTCTTCCCATGCATAGGTGACATCCATGGTTCCGTCTTGCAACCCTTGGTGACGGAGACGATCGAAGGCCTCGTCGCATGCCTAAAGGCGGTGAATATTACGTTATTCCAACTTACAGTAAGACTGACCCTTATATCATAGAATTCAACATAACGCTGACTGCTCAGGTTCGTCAGTAAACTAGGCGATTGGAGAAAGATCCAACATACTCAGATCGATCACCGACAGGCGTGACAGACTTGACGTCGCCAAACTGTTGAAATTTACGTCTGACTTCGTTGTCATCGATAGCCTGCACAGAGTCCTTAAGTGTGACGATCAGGTTGCCCTGAAATTGCTGAACAAAATTCAGCTATCAATCGTGAAAACGAGTGTGATATTACCAACCTGATTTTTGTCACGATCGCCGCCCTGCTTTTGGTCATCGCGCGGAAGAGAATAATGGACATCGATCTGAGGGACGACAACTCCATTGATGATTATCGAAGTGGGTGCATCAAAACTTACGGGCCGTCCACTTATCTCAGAACCCTGCAGACGATCCCTAGCACGCTCGGCTGCGCGAATATCGTACTGAACCGATGCCTTAGTGATGATGGAGTGGGTTCCATTTAAAACTCACGAAGGTCACGAAAACCATTCCCCGCGTTGCAATGAGATCGAAAAAAGTCTTGATATCTCCATGCTCTTCGAATGAACGACGGACGTCCTCACTATTCGTCTCATACTACAAAAGTAGCTCATTATTAGCAAATCAAACTCGTACCAGAACACGTGGAGCTGCCTCCAACTCATCGACTCGCCTTAATGTTGCGTATAAACAAAGTACGGCAGGGACGCTCGCGTTGGATTCGCTCTTCAATTATCGAATCGTGGACTTTGTCATCCCGTTCTCGACGCACAGTTCGCTTCTGAGGTCGCATACCAAATCCACCATCGTCAAAGTTGCCGTCGGAACCGTCTGACAAAGAATCGGATACCAGTGAGATCAAGTCCTTGCAACGTGCCAGAAAACCAAGCTGAGGATAAGGCAGAACAAGAGACGTAGCGCAGCAAATTAGGAGAGGCGGAGATGACCCCAACTCAGCCGAAACATATGAGCTCCCACTCGTAAAATTCGGATGAGTACATTCCCTGGGCGATCTCAGATTTCCATCGTCTGTAGTTTTTCTTCCGACTTCACTGCTCTCGCTAAAGAATAGCTTAAGCTCGCGAGTACGTCTTAATGTCTGAGATGCCTCCATGAAAGGTTTCGCCGTTGGCAATATGAGCCAGTCAAATTTTCGTCGCTAAAATTTGCATCCCATGCGAAGCTGCGCCGCCAAAGTTCTGCCTGTATTCGCGCATTTTTTCAGTCTTAGCTTCAAGCGCACCTTCATAATTACCATAGCCCTGGGCAAAACCATCTGACTGGGTTGGGGCATTGAACTGAGCGGAGGGCATTCCACTACCATAATTACCACTGCCGTTCTGGTAGAAGGGATCTTGCGAGCCAGTGTCGTAATTATTGTAGAGGCCCATATCGCCTTGAGGCGGCCCTTGATCATATGCGTTGGAGACACCGCCATCGTAATTGCCAAAGTGGCCGCCTTGACCACTTTGAGCACCTTGGCCGCCCTGACCACCTTGGCCTCCTCGGCCACGGCCGAATCCTCTTCCACGAGGCGCCCCACCTCCTCTGTGATGATAAGATCTATCCGGCCCAGGCCCTGGTGGGCCGCCTCTTCTGTTGGCGGAATTATCGTAAACTCCTCCATATGGATGGTGACGGTTCATTTTTCTTTTACTGAGGGTGGAGGGTAAGGCGAGCTGATATGTGAACGCTTAAAGATCCGGTGGAAAAACACGTGTACGGGAAGGTAGAGAAAAACTGCTGAAGAATAACTCTGAATGAACTTTCTGAAAGTATGACTCAACTCAAGAGGAATACGCTGAAAGCGAAAACCAACAGAGGAGCTGCCTGATGATGGTGGTGGTTTGGGTCAAAGTCGTTGTCAACGCCGAACAAATTTTTCTGGCCCTGGGTGAGAAAAATACACGTAATCATGTCTTCCAAATGCGGATCATCGACATTCCTTGCTCGCAGTCAAGTCGTCTGTGTCTACTTACCCTGTGTATTTCTCCACGATGTCGAAGCAGTTTCAGTTCAAGCTCGTTCTTCTAGGTAAAGAAATGTCGTTTTAAAACGAGGACAATTAAGCTCATATTACTTCTTAAGGCGAGTCAGCCGTAGGGAAATCCAGGTAAAGCGGAGCAACGTTACTATCTCGTGCGCAAGACCCCAGCTCACTCGCGACAGCTTGGTCTTAAGGTTCGTGAAAGACCAGTTTGACGACTACCGGGAAAGTACAATTGGCGGTATGTATCCTTTAAAAAGCTATTTTCTTCTACTGAGCTCCTGGACCCACAGCGGCGTTCTTGACACAAACGGTTACCCTAGAGGACCAGACAACTGTCAAATTTGAAATATGGTGATTCGTGTACATTTCTGGTGTTTCCGCACACTAACATATGGCTTAGGGATACAGCGGGTCAAGAGCGATACAAAGTAAGTACCCAAAATTGCATGCATCACGTATCGCGAATTAACGGTGTGGCGTGCCTTTTAGTCCCTTGTATGTCTTATACCTCTTTGTGGAGTTACGTTTGATTGAGAGGATCTTAGGCGCCAATGTATTATCGCAACGCAAACTGTGCAGTTGTCGTGTATGACATCACCCAAACTGCCTCCTTGGAGAAGGCGAAGACATGGATTCGTGAACTGCAACGCCAAGCAGACCCATCGATAGTAATAGCTCTGTGCGGCAACAAATTGGATCTCTCCGAACGGAGGCAAGTCACGGAGGAGGAAGCTAGGAAATACGCCAACGAAGAAGGCCTTCTGTGGAGCGAGACTAGCGCAAAGACAGGAGAGGGCGTAAATCTTATCTTCAATGCTATTGGTGCGCTCGTTCTTTGCTTGGATCATTTCGCTCTCTAACCCGTTGAATCCACAGCCAAGAAGCTTCCATTGACCGCACCGCCCGCAGCCCGTGGTGCTCGCGTTGCAGCACCTGGTACCTCGCGACAAAGTGTAGACCTTAACAGGCAATCAACCGCTCAGGGTGGCGAAGCATGCAATTGCTAGATTTTATGTACAACCCCTACACATGCCTCATGAAACTCCTCCTTACCTTTATCTGACTTAGTCTGTTCCCACCCTTACTAGCCGTAATCACGACCTACTTCAATGCTGAACTTTCTAGGATACATATTCATTGTGACACATATCAGGCCAGAAGTTGGGGACAGGGTCAGCCCGGGATGATGAATCTATTATGAGTCAGTTTTGATGAATGCAACCTGTGCACTACGGGTAATATGATATGCTACACGTATGGTCCAGGCCAAAAATACAAGCCAGTCGAGATCTAATACTGAATACAGCTGTGATGAGGAGGTAGAGAGGAGTATGGGTATCATAGAAACTCAAGAAATCAACTTCCCGTGCACCTCCTGTTGAATGCGTCAAACGTCTCTTTCACCTGCGGACTGTCAAATGCATGGAAAACAGGGGAATGTTCCTTGTCGATGATAGCAGAAAGGCACGACAAAGATTCGCGGTCATTAACAAGCACCGCAAGACGGCGGGGACGGTTGGGATAAGGCGACAATGGAAGAGAGCGTCCTGTATCGATACTGAAGCATGATAATTGTAGGTCGTTGAGTTTGCCGAGCGGTTTAGTCGGGACTTCGGACACTGGGCTAGGCGGGGTGGCCGGGGGTTGTGATATGCTGTGCAAAGGAGAAGGGCAGGGACGGGTTAAACCGTGTGGTGAGGGCTCATCATCGGACAAGCTGAAGAAAGAGTCATAGATCTCGTTGCTCCGTCGTAAATCACGGTGACCCAGTTGGTTACTGGGTAGCAACAGGGGCTGAATCAAACATCAGCCATCGGGATATGTTCATCATAACATACTTGTCAACTCACTTTCACCACATCCGACACAGAGTTCAACGTGTCCCCGACTTGTATGCATTCCGAATCAGTCTCTGATTCGGATATTCTCGCGTTGTCTTCGTCGTGATTACGAATCCAGGTGTGGATATCCTCCTTATCTTGCTCTTCTACGGCTGTTTCTGTGAGACGCTCTACGAAAGAGCTTGGAATCCACCCGAGACGGTCCCCCTTGGGACGCATAGCAGCCCACCAACCTGATTCTTCCATCTTCACGACGGTGAGAATCTCGTTGCGGGTGAACGAGAGATGATCTGGATCGTCTGACTCGAAGTCAAACATACATATCACGTTGCAGATGAACCAGTCTGGAACGCCTGTGCTTGGCGTCAAACCCGATGATGTTAAACTGGATTCGGACGAGGGAGAAGAAGTAGGTTCAGGGGAGGTCGAACTATGAACCAGAGGAAACGAGGAGTCTATCAACAGTCGAAGAGGCTGCCGTTGTGGTCGCGATAATGAGGCCAGCATCGTAGCAGGTGCTGCGGGTTTCAAAAAGAAGGAAGCCCTAGATCATGGAGTGTGAGTCTTTCTATGTATGATTGGCCCAAGTGGGTTTTTGACAATGGGAAGCCGGGATGTCATTAAGGCAGGTGGTGCCCTGCGTGAATGACGAGATTTGAAAAAGAATAAGGGATACGATCAACTGCAACCATCATGACACGGATTCCCACTACTTACAGGTGACACAAGCGCTGAAAGTGAAGCTGTAGTTATTTTGAGGACACCAGGTCGCACCTTTGACCCGATAATCAATACGGTACTGCGGATGCGAACCTAGTAGGGTCACATCGCCGAGACAACCGTCAATAGCCAACATTTTTTAAGGACACGTACTCTTACATATGGAAAGTAACCATGTGCTTACTTTGGCGGTGTCCGTCATGATCGCAATTGGAGTGACCCCAGGGTTTCTGGTCTAGGTTCATCCAGTATCAATTAAATGATGGTTACGTTCAAAAACGCGAGCGCGAATGGGCGTCAGAGTAATGATACTCGTAGAGCAGCTACCTGTATCTATCGGACGGGCTTCAGATCATCAGTACGTATGTTTATAGATAGCTTGCAAGTACCGTAATCACTTGTCACCTGTTTTTGTTTGGTTATGTATATCGCCAAAGCCTCGTTGCCTCCGGACTCCGGATTCCGTTGCCTAGCTCTCCTGAGTCCTGGGTTCCTGAGTCGTGTTAGACCAGAAAGATTGTGCTTTCGCCGCTTTACAATTCACAATGCCACCACCGTCAACGTGGAACCCGGCCAAGGCGAAGGTGCAGGGCTTGTAAATAATAATGCTCTACACTTTATCTGAACTTCACCTGCACAGGTGCAACTGAGGTATATCCACTATCTTGCAATAATCTCTCGCTACTGCTTAATAGATTTTCGCATGCTTCAGACTCTCGGTTCAACGGCTTCGCATAGCGCAGCAGAAGAAGGAGGCACACGCTAAGAGCTCTCGCAGAGACATCGCCCTTCTCCTCGAGAAGGGGAAAGCGGAGAGCGCGCGAGTCAAGGTAGAAGCTGGTAGGTCTCCTCTCCCTAGCTAGGACTTCGGCTGTTCAATTACTTGGTTTGCTCGTGCCACGCCAGTTATCAACGAAGATGTGAACCTTGAGTTATACGAGCTTCTTGAACTTTACTGCGAGCTGCTCATTGCGCGTTTCGGCCTTCTTGACCAAAAGTATGGATCTCTATTTATTTGTCGAGGTTCTTTTCCAAAAAGTTGATGCATACACCGGCAGTACTCGAGACCCTGATCCCGGAATCAGCGAAGGTGTATGTAGCATCATACATGCAGCTCCAAGAACCGAAGTGAAAGGTGAATCAATACCGTCACATAAATCATACTGCTCACAGTTATTCCGCCCCAGAATTACTCGTTCTGCGCGACATGCTCATGCACAAGTATGGGCGCGACTTCTCCGCAGCTGCGATGGAAAATCGAAGTGGCTGTGTGAGTGAACGTGTAAGTATGTTGCCCGCGGCTATTTGGATCCGGGCTTATAGTTTCTTCTGCCGTGCCAGATAATGAGGAAACTCATCATAGAAACACCCTCGGAACAGCTGGTTGATGGGTATCTTGGCGAGATCGCCAAAGCCTATAGCGTCAAGTGGGCCTCTACTTCATCAACCACTGCTGCGGCACAAGGGAGCGTTGTGGTTTGTTGATTCAATTTTAAATCGGGATTTGATCTCATACAGTCCTTTCTAAAAGGATGGCACATCATCAGGCAGCAGCACACCGGAATCGCTTCCGTTGTATTCCAGGGAAATTTCTAATAAGTTGCCGGATATTCCTCCAACTGAAGACGAAACCGTGAAACCCAAGGCATCAGCCGGAGAAAAATCCCACCAGATGGAGCAGAATTCGAATGAGGAAACTGAGGATGAGTTCGCCGTTCTGGCACGACGCTTTGAGGAATTAAAGAAGCGCTGACTAGGTGTAGTGTACACTCCTCTGCGTGACGCGGCTTATCTGCTTTTGTGTATATCCGAACCTTTAAAGATTCTCCATCCTCTTATGAAGATATATGATCACGATTCACGAATCTTAGTGAGACTTCCGGAGATTTATATTACCCCCGGGCTGTACGTATCAGCTTAATTATGCCAAGTCAGGCGCGCGAATTGATTGTGCTAGAGGCCCAACCTAGTGTCGTCACCTATGTCCGCCGGATCCCATGGGACATTCGTAACACTTGGGGGATTACACAGGACGTACCACTCAGGTCAAACGCCCACTGAATGACTACTCTGAACCTACAACCCGGGCTTCTCATCCACGTGTTGCAATATTTATGTTGTGTCAGTATTTTATCGTAATCCAGCTTGCACTTTCGAAATGCTGATGCGGCACGTTTTCTTGATTGTGCAAAAAAGTTAGACAGAGATTTCACGATAACAGCCGCGAGTAGCTGGCGGTGGCGGCTGATCACAATGAGGTCAAGCTTAAATTATGCATTGAGCATATGCTCGTATTAATATTGGCAGGATCTCACGCTAATGTGCAAATTTTAAATACTGTGACGCTGAACCTCGGAGTTCGAGCTAGAAGAAATGGTCGAGTGGACGCACTTTATCCACTTGTGGGTCGAGACACAGCTTGACTGCCGGCAAGATCGTCACTCCGCGTTCTGGTATTTTGATCTTTGATTCCTAGTCGAGCACGTCCAACTCGCCACAGGCGGAGAACGCTTTATAATATTATTCAAAGCGGACCTTTTGGACTGGCTTACATTTCGGCTATAATTCTGCATGAATGTGCCCCCACGGTAAGCATTGAAACCCGATAGCGAAACCCACACGATGTTGATATCTGAGTCAGGTTCATGGACCGTCACCAGATAAATGGATCGAACGGTGGCGGCCTGGGCACTGAAAAACGCCGTTACGGAGTCAGAAAACGACGCGATCGGCCGCACAGTGGCATATCAGATATGCGATTTTCAGGAAATGGGCGACTATAAAATTATTCTTGTATACCTGCGGACAGTGATCCGCCGACCACCTGAAATAAGTGATTGTGTCCAGAGCGCGGCGGATTCAAGGTGCCATCAACTCAGCGCAACGCCGAATTTAGGGGCCTCCAGAGCTTGATTGGTTCATCAACGTTAAAGCGTGCCTCTTTTAAAAGTTTTTAGGTGAGTACCAAGGCAAAGGATTGATTGACGTGTCACCTTGGTGTCAAGGAAAGCTAGACTACATGGGGTTTTAGAGGGGGCTTGACGTTTGACTGACAGAGTCAGTCAGACTGAGAAGCCTGTTTGAATAAAAAGAAGTGTTTTATGGAAAAAAAGAGATTGTTCGGGATGAGTCGGATAAGGCGGGAAAAGGGAAGTCCGGTAGTCGCCGGACAGTCCTCGGGCACGTGGAAGGGTTCAAATCCGTTCACGCGATTGCAGCGGCTGCAGAGGTTGTGTCAGATCAGAATGCGGAGCAATTATCATGTCTCCGCCGGGAAGTTTATGTCTGACTAGTTTTATAGTGTCATCCCTTCCACCATACTTATTATAAATAATTCATCCTCTGTGCTCGTTCATCCATGTCTACCTCTACCATGTCTTATTTCCCTTTTCCACTGAGGCACGCTCTTTCTGAAGACGCGGCTGACAGCGATGTCGAGTCCGAGTCTGACAGATATACCGACATGTCTCTCGACGCGTTTACGCCCAGCGTGGCAAGCTCAAAGACTTCAGTAGATGTTTCTATGCGTTCTCAATCCCCAGCGCCATCAGTATTCTCCGTAACAAGTTCTTTGCGAGCCCAAGCATATAGACAAGAATACGGAAGAGGCTTAAACAACTATTCAGAAGTCTACCGGTTACCGGCCGACGATGAAGAACTCGACCGTTTGGGTGTGGTTAAAGTAACCCCTTTTAGTCCGCTGTAGTCTGACTTCCAACACAGACAGACAACATGATATGTTTTGCAAAGCCATCGGGAAATACCCACCACCGATGCCTGAAATCATGGTAGATGATGAGTTCGAGGTCAAAGCTGTCCTCGACCTTGGCTGTGGCAGTGGCAGTTGGTGAGATTCTTCTTTCGAAAATTCTAGCTACTATGCTCACGTGTCCAGGATAATGGACATTGCGAGAGAATTCCCAAACGCAGGTGCGGTAGCTGTAGATCTCGTTCCCATGCAGTCAACGTATGTGCTCGTGTTAACCCCTGTTCAATTTAACCTTTCCTGAGCGACTTACAGATCAATGCCGCCAAACTGCAGGTGAGAAAGAAAGCTGCGATTACCCGGCGCTACCTGTCTTAGCTAGTTCTCTTACTTCATTTAGAAGTGAAGTTGACGACATTAATCTCGGGCTCGAGCACTTTTATGGTGACTTCAATGTCGTCCATGCTCAATTAATTTCTTCTGGAGTCAGTATATTTAATACGAGTGCACGAATAATTTTTTGAAGGACTGATGTCACTTTCTTTACTAGATTCGGGATTACCACGGGCTCATTAACCACATTGCGCACGTCCTCCGACCAGGCGGTCTGATAGACATTACTGAATTTCCATTCTACTTTACCGGCATCGATAAAAAGGCTATCTGCCCACCAGCAGGCACATTCGAACCGCCGTGGACACCTCTATGGATGTCTTATGCGAACAGAGCCGTTCGTCAACGGGGCGGCGATGCAGATGCTTCTCTGCACATGTATCAATGGGTGTGCGATCACCCAGCATTCGAGGATGCCGTGTACCGCGAATTCTGGATACCGTGTTCGCCGTGGCTGAAGGGCAATGACCCCAATAGTCTCTGGTGGAATGATATTGGGGCCACTATGCGGGATGATGTCACAGTAAGCCGACCAAATATGACGTGAAGTTCTTGTGTATTAATTGCGTTTATAGGCATTCATGAAATCCGGTCGCCCTTTGCTCCTCGGCAGTGGGTTAGCGGAGGATTTTGTGGATCAACTGGAAAATAACGCAGTGGCGGAATTAAAAGAGGCAGTCACTCCCGTTTACGTGTGTATACAAAACGTCTATGCCCGCAAGAAACATTGATTCTGATGCACATTGGTCCTATTTATTACTCTGTTTTACTTACCCCCCCTGGCATGTTTGGACTCGTGGGCATCACACTAGATTACTGTATCATGGGATATTTATTTATTACTCCATACTCACTACCGTTCGATACATGCACTGACCACGCTTTCTTCATGGCATCACAATCGCAACACGATATATATTTGACGTAGATGATTACAGATGATTACAGAGAGTCCTAACATAAACATCCCGAAGAAAAAAAGAAAAGTACTTGGACGTATCCATGTCCCTGCATATGTGAACAATAAGACTAACTGAGTCAGGTTCGGTACTGGGGTGGAGGAGAAGAAGACAAAGAGTTTCTGTCGGGTACGTCAATACGCGAAGCTATAATTCCCAGTATTCTATCCACTTCTGAGTCTGGTATCTGTAAAGGTGGCTCCAGCCCTGATGGCCTCGGAGAACTCTGTATCTCCTGTAGAGATAGTGCAGTAGATGAAATGCTACCAGGTGGAGGTGGCAAAGGGCGCCGCCGACCACGCGCACTAGGAGAAGACAGAGAACCACTCGTATTATTCTTGGGTTCGCTGTATGGACCTAGAGAGCTTGTGGCGGACCCAGGACCACGTGCAATTGCTCTTTCGTGGTAGAGCAGCGAATCATCAATGCTTCCGCCGATAGTTGTCAATGGGAATTTATCCGGACGGGCACTAGCGGTGGCGCCAGAAATAGTGTATGGCGTGGGCAATGCGGGGAGATGCGTAACATGAGCCTCGGGAGTGAGTTCGTTTTCCAGTGCGGCGAAATTTTGTCCTGAAGTTACTGTTTTAGGGCGCCGTGAACGTCGCCAGAAGAGGAACCCGACGGCTAAGGCAAGCAAGACAACAACTCCTACGATGGCGCCAACTATTTCACCTATTTTTGAGGGCTTCGATGATGATGGCCTTATCGAGGAGGCCGCTTCAGTTTCGGATCTGGAGCATTTTGATCGGTGGACTTACAGTGTAGTCGGCTGCAGGGGCTGGTAAAGCTTCACGGAGTTTATTTCAAACTTGTTGCCGTTTTCACTTATGTCGGCAATATTCAGAACATAAGTTTGTTCTGGATCCAGGCCCCCTTGATAGAACAACGTAGTGTCCGGAATGAACCAGAAGCTGCTTGCATTGAGCAAGGACTGGGTACCATTTAGAGACTGGAAAATTCATAATTAATCTCCCTGGTTTAGGAATGAGGCGTGCGATGCGTACCACTGTGTATTGCCAATTACCCCAGTTTACAATACCTTGAACGAGTACCGCCGATGACCCTCCAAATGAGGCAGACACGCTTGAACCACTGGTTTCCGTAGTATGAAAGATGTTTCCAGGGACATGTATATCTGTTGCAGTGGACCAGTTCCCACTATAGTTGAGGAACGTGGTGTTCGTATTACTGTATGATACCATTTGGGGGATTGGTTGACTGATAGAAAGTTCAGGCGCTAGCAAAACATTGCGTTGACCAAAGACGTACTTGACATAAATCACGGCATTCTCAAATGCAAGGTGCTCCCCCGAAGTTGGGTGGGCAGTTAGGGTGAGTGAATGGGTTCCTTCCGATAGTGCTTGCTTAGAATACAGGAGATCGCTGGTAGTACTGAGGGATGAGGAGAAAATTCCGTCCACTGTGACGTCAAATGTGCAATTCGCCGTTCCATGGAGATCTATCCCTGTGCCTTTTTCGGCAGTAACCAGTTCAGGATCGCGAAGGGGGAATTCATACCATTATTGAACGTACCATAAAATGAAAAAGTCACATTAGCGCCTGGCAGCGAGGTGATGTGTGCTGATATGCCAACTCCTGGATTCGCAAAGACCGTGTTATATCCAGTCTCTGAGTACCAGATTTGCCAGCCATTTGTCAAACCGAAACCATCAGCTGTAAATCAAGTCAAGTTAATCAATGATAGATGGATGCCATGAAACGGCCCACAGTAAGGGTAATACGTGAACATTGGGCTGGTATCATTCAGAGTTATGTTCCAAGAGGTCGCCATTTGAAATGGTTGACCAGTCACCTGGAGGCTGGTCGCGTACTGTGTTTTTCGACGGGAATTAGGTACTATGCTTGGTAGGCGTTGAGGATTGATTCGGACCAGCAAAACATTTTTCAGGATACAGACACCCGCGGGTAGATTTTGATGGTGAGACACAGTATCGCTTGAAACAAATATGGCGGCATCAGTGCCTTCATGAGTGCTGTAGTGATTCTGATAATAATTTGGGCTATTTCAGTACTGTCGCTGATCCCGAATGTCAGGGCTGTCCAGCTTTGCCACTGCGGCTGCCAGGGTCTTGTCAGGGTGATTGTATTCCGTCAAGGGACATAGCGACGGTGTCTACAAGTGAACCAGACTGCATGAGAGACTACGACACAATTTTAGCGCATACTCACGGCAAGTTTTCGTCAAAATAATATAAGTACAGCAATTCTATAATCGTGAACTCGTTAATATCGTTAACTATGATGAAATAATGAAAGCTTGCATAAAGTTCGGGCTCATGCAAATCTAGCGACCGACGAAGAGATGGATGATGCGGATCATCATCAACCTTGTCTAAACTCCGTGTCTGCAACGGTAGAACTCAGCTGCGGCGCTTCGAACTCAAAGCGTGTATGTATGCATTTCGAAGTTACGCCTGTTTTATCATGCAACGTTAACCTTGCCCCCCTTGCTGTCAGAATGGCCAGCAACGATGTCATCTTCATCATCTGTCCCTCACTGCCTCGCGATGAAGTTCTTCGCCATCACCCCCGAAACGTAGCAATGTGAATGATGGAAGACATGCCATGACATCCAGTAATTAAGTATGTCAATAGAAAGAGACAAGAAAGAGTGCACGATTATGCGGGAAATAAATCAACTCTATTCTGAATTGAGAGCTCATTAAAATATACGGACCACGCTTCAAGTGAAGAGGGAAATATACTTGTACTCTGTGCTTGAAACTTGAAGCCCTGGATCGACGTTCACTAGTGTGCTGGTCAATGCAGAATGCATGCCATCGAGAGAAGGCGGATATAGAGGTACTAAGACTGTCAGCACTGTCCATCCAGGGCCACTACGTCATTTGGCAATCGTGCTGGTGCCGAGAGGAGGGTGAGAGAAACCCCAGGAGGGATTGTTTGTAGTGAGGCTACAGGTCAGGTCAGGCCTCGTCGACCGGGCGGCTGATCTCACGAGGAATAGATGTGACATCGTAAGAATCGAGAAAGTCCAAATTGCGCAGTCCGAGCGAGTCGACTTTCAAATCTCCATGAACATACGCTCCCTCGAGAAGGCTGGCGGCGAGCCTACGTGGTCTTGATGAACTTTGTATTGGGAGTACCTGAGTTGAAGCACTTGACCAAACAATGACCAAACAAATAATTCACCTTGACCACGTCGTGCATATCGCAATCGCCGACCTGGCCCTTTGATCGCTGTTAGCCATGGCTTACGCCTCAAAAAAGGAGGAAGAGAGCGGTCTTAGTTCTTACTATAATAACAAGACAACGATTATTCAGGAAGCCCGTGTTTTCAACGACTCTCCAATTAGCCCAAGGAAATGCAGGGCCCTCCTCACTCGCATTGCCTACCTGCTTTACATTGGCGAGACCTTTAGCGCGCAGGAGGCCACAACCTTGTTCTTTGGAACAACGAAGCTCTTCCAACACAAGGACGTACGTTCCTATTCTATTCTCTTCTCATTGCCGTGTAATGTCCCGCTCATGTCTTGTGAAGAGTGCCTTGAGGCAGATGGTGTATCTGGCCATCAAGGAACTCGCAACCACCGCTGAAGATGTCATCATGGTCACAAGCAGTATTATGAAGGACATGCAACCAAACTCCGAGGTCATTTACAGGCCAAATGCAATCCGTGCACTGTGCCGAATCATTGACGTGCGTCTGCCCGAATTATGGAGTCCCATACGCTCATTGCTGTATAGCCTTCCATGGCTCAAGGTGTAGAGCGTTTCTTCAAAGCTGCAATCGTAGACCGAACGCCTTCTATCTCATCTGCGGCACTCGTGTCCTCATATCATTTGTTCCCTCTCGCAAAAGACGTAGTCAAGCGTTGGGTAAATGAGGCTCAGGAAGCAGTCAGCGCAAAGTCTTCATCATCCTTCTTCCCCGGATCATCAGGCGGTGGTTATCTCAATTTTGGCTCATCCGGAAATTCGAACAGCGGTTACCAGCCTATCCCATCAACGAGCTACATCACTCAATATCATGCACTTGGTCTTCTATACTTGATTCGCCAGCAGGATCGGATGGCTGTGACTAAAATGATACAGCAGCTTGGCGGGGGCAAGTCTGGTGCAGGCACAACGCTTAAAAACTCTATGGCTCTTTGCATGCTTATTCGGTATGCCGCGAAAGTGATGGAGGAAGATCCAAAGTACGTCCTTGAACGTGTTATACAATTGACTGCTTATCTTGGCTCTAGTGTGCAAAGGCAAATGCTCGATCTTTTGGAAGGGTGGCTACGCCACAAGAGCGACATGGTTAATTTTGAGGCAGCACGTGCTATTTGCGAGATGAAGAATGTTAATGCTTCGCAACTCGCCAAACCAATAGCGGGTTTGTAGCTCTTGGACTTTAATTATTTTTATCTGACCTGTCTACAGTGCTCCAGCTCTTCCTCTCTTCTCCGAAGCCTGTTTTGAAATTTGCTGCAACCCGGACATTGGCTACTCTCGCTTTGGCACATCCTGCTGCTGTGGCGTCATGTAACGTTGACCTGGAGAATCTTATCGCTGACCAGAACAGGAGTGTGGCAACGTATGCCATCACTACCCTGCTCAAGGTAGAGATTAACTTAAGAGATAATTCTACACTCACTAACTGTTCCATAGACCGGAAATGAGGCATCCGTTGACCGCCTCATGAAGCAGATCACTGGATTCATGTCAGAGATCAGCGATGAATTCAAAGTCATCATTGTTGACGCTATTCGCTCGCTATGCATCAAGTTCCCGACGAAGCACGTTTCCATGCTCGCTTTCCTTTCGGGGGTGCTCCGTGATGAGGGCGGATATGACTTCAAACGCGCCATCGTCGAGGCTATGTTCGACATGATCAAGTTCATCTCAGACTGCAAAGAGCAGGCGCTTTCGCATCTGTGTGAGTTCATCGAAGACTGTGAATTCACGAAGTTGTCCGTGCGGATATTACACCTCCTTGGCCTCGAAGGTCCCAAGGCTCCTCAACCGACCAAGTACATCCGGTTCATCTACAACCGCGTCGTACTTGAAAATGCGACTGTACGAGCAGCAGCAGTTGCAAGTTTGGCCAAGTTCGGTGTGAATGCGGTGGATGATGGTTTACGGAGAAGCATTGGCGTTTTGTTGAACAGGTCATCGGCTTTTTTTCCGAACGAAATAAAGGCGATTGACAAAATTTCTCAGGTGCTTGGATGACGTTGACGATGAAGTTCGTGATCGCGCTGCAATGTACCTGAGAGTCATGAAGGAAGCATCCCTTGCAGATACCTATGTGAAAGAAGGTACGTTGGGTTTACGAGGATTTGTACAGAATCTCATGATTTGTGCAGAATCTGTATTCTCGCTTGCCGCGCTTGAATCCAAACTCGTTGCGTATGTCAATGATACTGATGCCAGCGCACAGCCGTTCGACGCCTCGTCGATACCAAAGATCAGCCGGGCTCAACTTGCTGCTGAGTCGACTCGTCAGTATTGTTTATTTTCTCCCATTCTAAATTCTGACGTATTATCAGGTCCAAGTACCCTGGACATTATTGCTGCGCCCACGACGAGAGCTTCGGCATCTCCACCACCTCCCACAGCTGCAGAAACGCAATCTGCATATGTGCAGCAACTTGCAGACATACCACACTTTGCAGAGTATGGAACTGTCCTCAACAGCAGCGCAAAGCCTGTACAGCTCACGGAATCCGAGACCGAGTATCAAGTTACATGTGTCAAGCATATATTCAAAGAACATATCGTGTTCCAGGTCAGTATACTGTACTGCACTCACCGCATTGCGTCTGATTCGTTTCCTAGTTCAATGTATCAAATACCCTCCCAGATACTGTCCTGGAGCAGGCGGTCGTGGTAATGCAACCACAGGCCGATTCTGGATTGACAGAGGATGTCGTCTTCCAAATCGACTCTCTCAGTTGCTCTAATTCTCCTGGAATCGTCTACGTTTCTTTTAAGCGGGACAACCCCCGAGAATATACCACCACCTCCTTCCAATGTATCTTGAAGTTTATTTCCAAAGAACTGGATCCGTCGACGGGCCGACCGGAAGAAGAGGGTTACGAGGACGAATACCAACTGGAAGAGGTCGAGCTTTCAGCCGGTGGGGACTATATTATTCCCAGTTACGCCTCTTTTTCCTCCGAGTGGGATCGTCTACGGTCTGGTGCGACTGCTACGGAAACGTTCTCACTTGGTGCCATGGAAAGTATCAAAGGTACGTTTCGCTTTTTCTGTACCCGTCTGTCATATTTCCACGGCTGATACGACTCACACCCCACCCACCTTCACAGCTGCCTGCGACTCGATCATTGAGCTCCTCAATATGGAGCCTTTGGGTGGCACGGAAACACCCAGTTCGCCGTCTGTACACACGCTCCAACTTTCGGGTTTGGTGACTGGGGGAGGGGGCAAGGTGCTTGTGAGGTGCAGAATGACCTTCTCGCGAGGTCAGGGTGTTACGTTGGAACTTGGGGTGCGTGCAGAGCAGGAGAACGCATGTGCTTTGGTTGTATCTGTTGTCGGAGGTTAGAGGATTTGGACTGGCTGTCATTAGATTCGACACGGGGGGGTTTTGTATCACATGGTGTCCCACTAGTCACAGTCGGTAATGCATACGACTCTGCAATGTTCACACATGGGCTGGGATTAGACAATGTCGAATGACCATAAGCAGCAGTTCCAGCTTCCGGTAAAGGCGGTTCCCGAATCTAAATATTTCAAGTCTCAAGACTAAGGATGGCATGAGTTTTGAACGTTTACATGATTCAAATTGCTCAGGGAGTGTTCGTACGATTTCGCTGCTGTCGTACCACTTTCCAGTCCTTTTAAGTCACGCGTAATTCCTGTGTTATTCCTGTGAACTGCGCTTGCTTGATCTGACTGTGACGAAGTATCATCCGAACTCGCGATGCATACCCCCCTCCCAGCCCCGTCGCTGCCCACGCCCAAGGCTATCCGTGTTAACACTAGAGGAGCAGTAATACTCGCCGAGGAGTCGCCCGAGGTAAGCAGGGTTCTCCTGAAGCTATGCATCACCTTGACTCCGTAATATCATAGACTCGAGACAGTCGAGGAATATACCTTCCAAACTACATTGAGCCAGTCTCACACATCGCCATAGACGTAAGCATTAGCCTAGCTATCATCCTTGGTTACTGATATCAGGGTTATCACAGATTGGTGGATCTTTAGCGAAGGTCGTTTACTTTACACGCTCTCCTCAGTCCTCTTCATCCCCATCTGTAATAGCTACGCAGGGAAGCAGTTCCAGCGCCAACAGCTCCAGCGCCGGCTCCCCATCCACGTCCCCACCGTCCGTCACAAACATCCCCTCCAGCTCCTCACAAACACGAAACGGCACCCTTACGCCCCGCGTCCTCGAATCCCATTACCACGGAAATGGACACAGCAATGGCTACTATCCCCCCGACACCCCAGATTCGCTCGACACAGACCTTTTGCGCTCGACCATCCTAAAACGCACAACCGAAGTCCGTCACATCCCCGGGGGCTCCATCAACTTTGAGCGGTTTGAAACATCGAACATTTCCGCGCTCGTCGCCTTCATATCGGAGCTCATAACTCGGTCTGCTGCCGCGAATGGCGTCTCCATTGAGGAGATGCGCCGGGGGGTTAAGATTTCAGCTACTGGTGGTGGCGCACACAGGTTTGGCAAGCTGTTCGAGGGCGAACTCGAGGTGGACGTGCAAAGAGAGGACGAGATGGAGTGTCTGATCGAAGGGATGAAATTCATGGTGACAATCCCAGAAGAAGTGTATTACTTCTCGGATGAACTCATCCAGGAAGTGACACATCATATATCGAGGGACGTGCAGAACCAGATCGTGCTGGATGGTCCTGGGTCGAGCGGAAATGTGATGCCCAGCAAGAGTGCGGAGCCTGTTCTAGAGCGGCCATCACCAGACCCGCCGCGGTATGCCGTGACATTCGAAACCAGCGAACCTTCTGCGCATCTTCCTTGTTTGCTTGTCAACATCGGATCTGGTGTATCTATCATAAAGGTAGATGCCGATGGGTCGTTCGAACGTGTAAGCGGAACGAGCCTTGGTGGGGGGACCTTATGGGGACTTCTCAGCTTGTTGACGCCTGCCCGGACATTTGATGGTAAGTCGAAGAGTTAGTGGCTTGATCGGTGTCTTATGTTTGTTTCAGAAATGCTGGCACTGTCTGAAAAGGGGGATAATGCTAGTGTGGATATGCTTGTTGGTGATATCTATGGTACGGATTACAGCAAGCTTGGACTCAAATCGACCATGATAGCAAGTTCGTTTGGCAAAGTTTTCAAGAACCGAGGTGAGGGGAAAGAAGAAGGGGAACGCGGGACGTTCCGAGCGGAGGACATTAGCAGAAGCCTGCTTTACGCTGTGTCGAATAACATTGGGCAGATTGCGTGAGTTGTCTTGATATGGGATTGGAATGTGCTCTTCGGCTGACAGCGCGGTCAGGTACATGAATGCAGAAAAGTATGGTCTAGACAGGATCTACTTTGGTGGGTTCTTCATACGTGGTAGGCCGAGTTCCTTTTGTCTTTATGGAACGAACGTTGATGGAACGATTACTTTTCAGGGCATGCAGCGACGGTAGCTACATTGTCATATGCCATACGATTCTGGAGCAAGGGAACGAAGCGGGCGCTATTCTTTCGGCATGAGGGATTCCTGTAAGATGATCGATCGCGTTCACATTGAGGGTTCTAAATGAAACTTTGGCTGTAGGGGCTCAATCGGAGCATGGATCAAGAATATCGACGTGGAAGAGACGCAAACATGAGCACTGCCGTCATAGCTGCTGTCAGAATCCTGAAAGGGACATGTCGGTATGGACGACGATGGACTGTTCTCATGGGCACTATTTATACCGCTCATTCCTCTCATTGACCTTATTCAAGATTTGTTTACATTGTTTATGTGCCTTCAGATAGGCTTATCTTATGAGGATAGAGCGGTTACTGATTCTAATCAATTTGCAATGTACATGGGGCGCATCGCCCGTGATCAGTGCAATGCGCTGCACTAAACTACGAATTGGACTACTGAGGCAGTCAGTCCGGTTGATTAATAAATGTTAGCGCTTAGGCCTAGATGACTACCTTGAGTACAAGCAACGTTAACATTCCTGGGACATTGTAAGCGGGGATAACCACGTGGAAACCCTGTGAAACGTTTCCTACCGAATTTCAGCTACTTGCTCCTTCGCCACGAAAGCCCCAACAGACTATGGATAACCCTAGTGCTACATGAGCTTGATTCTAGAGCTAAAGCTAAATACCGTTGTCGTCTTGTAATTTTTTATCAGTGCCCCTCAGTGACGACAAGTAGCACCCGTGGGAATATTGATCATTATAGCAGAGTAAAAAAAGGTTGCGGATATGGAATATCAGCAGTCCATATACAAGCCTTTGTCATGTCTCTCCCTTGAAAGCTGTCCCCCATCAGCCGCCATGGAATTAACCATGGACAACGTCCTCTTCCCTACTCATCCTTCACAAACTAATAATCATATCATTTCAGCTTCTTCATCTGTCCTGGGCGACGTCGACCCCGACGACCACAGCACAGTTTCAACACCTATAGCTCCCCAGGACGATGAAAAGCCCCATAAAAAGGCCCACGATCCTGATTCAACTGACAAGGGCACAGCAACTAAGAAGCCTCGTCATCGTCACAGTCCAAACCAGCTCGCTGCCCTCAACGAGCTCTATGAGAAAAATGAGCATCCCAGCCTAGACGACAGGACAGAGCTAGCTGAGAAGCTTGGCATGTAAGTTCCCCTTTTAGGCACCCCTCATCATTTTATTGATTTGGTCGACGGGCGTCTTTTGCACAAATGTTCACTCAATAACTTATCCTTGCCTTTCACTTTCAGGGAAACGAAGACTGTTAATGCGTGGTTTCAAAACAAGAGAGCTTCTACCAAGAAGCGCAATAAACCAGCACCAACTGACGCACCGCCCCAAAAAAGTCCATCATCTACGCTTCCATCAATAGCAAACCTTTTAAACTCCTCACCCCCTCCACCCTCACGTAACCTCTCATCCCGCTCCCATCCCTCATCATCACGCAAGAAACAGAAAGAAATTCTTCTCCTTCATGACCACCATATCAGTGAACCTCATTATAATCACGACAAGTCTTTCGCCCCCGAATTCTTGCCGCAGGATCGCTTCGTGCCTGAGAGCCAGCCTGTCGATAGCGATCGGCACCATGCCGTTTATGCCGAAAGGGGCCACTTTGTACCCGACGCGGATAGCCGCTTTGTCTCCGAGAATGACGGCGCCAGTGATGGCGTTACGTCTCGAAAGGGCAGAGGCGAGCCAGCTCGCAATAGAACAACCCCTGAGCAAGCCGATGAGCTTCGTCGTGCATATGCGATGAATGCACATCCAAGCAAGGATGACAGAATAGAACTCGCTGAGCGAATTGGCATGTCAGTCGTCTTTTATCAAGATCATCATCCTATTATCGTACTGATCCGGCATTGACAGGCGCACTCAAAGCGTGACAAATTGGTTCCAGAATCAGCGCACCCAGGCCAGAAAGCACAAGGAAGACCATCATCCCCTCACGTCTTCGTCATCGACAACTGCAGATGGCTCCTCTGTTCCATCTCACCCATCTTCTGTCATCGATGATGATCATGGGCCTCATCTGTCCCATCTCAACTTCCCTCCAAGAGCATCTCATCCATCCCTTGTCCCGGATCGCCACCTGCCTCTTCCCGCTCTTCCCTTCCTCAAGTTGTCTCCACCTGAACTCGATGAAGTGAAGATACCACGCAGCCGGATGTCTTTGCCGCCATCTTCGAATCCGCGTCTCACTTCACCCCGCATCCGAAGAAGCGTCACTCCATACTCAAGGGACCTCGAAGAGATGCCTCGAACTAATGAGGGCGCTAAAGGCGAGGACTCACATGCTCGTCCTCGCCGCTCTCGCCCTGAGCCGTACCAGTTGGAAGCACTCAAAAAGCTTTTGCATCGCACCTCGACGCCAAGTATCGAGCAAAGGAACGCCCTTGCCCTAGAAGTTGGAATGTACGTCAACTCCATCTTGGCATATCCTTTACTCACCTCCCAGCCAGGGACATTGGCAAAGTCACAAACTGGTTCCGTAACATTCGTCAGACTGCCCGCAAGCGGGCCAAACGGGCTGGTGTTCCTCTCCCTCGCGCACCCAGGGGCCGTGGATATCAATACAACTTTTCCCGCGAAACTTCGTCAGGCTCATCTTCCCAAGAGGAAGACGAAGACGATGCAATGGATCTGGATGACGAGGACACTATGGAGTTCGATATCGACGAACGCAGCGAAGAGGACTTTCAGGAGGCAGTCACCCCTGGCATGTCGCCTTCTCCTCCTCCTCAAAAACGCATTCGGACACATGTCCCACTTCCAATGCCCCGTGGTGTGGGTGTCGAAAGCATGGGCGTGGGACTCATTGAGCCTGCTGCCTTTCAAGAGCTTGAGATGGCCGTGGGAATGTCTGCGGGACCTAGCGAGTATGTCAGTGCGGACACGGGCATGCACACTACCACGTTCTCCGGTGTGAAGATCGAGGACGCCTTGCTATTATTGAGCTTCCATCAACATGTTGTGCATTAGGGTATGGTCTACTTGGTATCCTAGGGGGCAAGTTCTCACGCGAAGCGTTGTTTCATGTAGATTCTTGATCACCGTTTCAGAGTTATTTATGTCACCAACATGAAGTGTTTCAAGGCCTGCCCACCAAGTGTATCGACTATCATTACCCATTCGCGCGTTTCCGCAGTTGATCTTCGCTTCCCCATCATCATCCCACGATATTGCATACCGCATGGATGCGTCCATATTCATTATTGTTGCTTAATTGCCTATATTTTGTTTTTCTTGCCATCATTTTCCAAGGTCCTCACCGCGTACAATACACGAGTTCGATTTTATCTCTCTGTACTGGCACGATTTGTATGCTCTCCTGGTATTTAAACAAATGTGTTGCGGTGCATAACTATCTAGTCGGTATTTGTATGTTTGTTTGTCGTAGATAATTATTTCATTGTTACAATTACAACTTGTATGTAGAGAGATCGACTGTGATCTACACTGAATTGCGTCTTGCACTTCTCCCTTTCCTGCTGGCTATGTTCTTATCTGCGCCATAAGCATCGTAGTTGGGCAGCTTTCCCTCTTCTTCCCACTTGTCAAGGATCTCGACCGCAGCGAGATACCCCTTCTTCTGGATCTCATCGAACTTGTTGAACTGGAGAGTGCCATACTATGGACGTGTGAATTGTTATGTCAAGGCATGAGAACAGTCAGTCGTACCTCCTGAACCGGGACCGCCATGTAAAGACAGTTCCGTGTGACTTTGGCTGCCTCTAGAGTGCGCACACTCGACACGCTTTGAACAAGTAAGAACAACAACACGGACTGATCGTACTGTGTGGGAAACTCACTAGGCCAGCCGACTTTGGATCTCAGTGATCGCAGGCACGGTTCGAGCGCTCGAGAAGGGGTTCCATCGGTTAACCACGAGCCACCACCCCGAGACAGAGTCACCAAAGTTTCGAGGGGAATTATCATCAATCTAGGGAATGGAGTATGAGATAGGAGGTAGACGTGTCAGTTTAAAAAAACACACGGAACCGACGTCCGCAGCAAGCACGATGCTCGCGCCCATGGAGAACATTGTTGACACCTATTGCTATATTTTAGGGGCCATCTAGAATTAGCAGTGATTCATTGCTCACGGGTAGGTTATCGACTGTGGAAGGTAAATCGGTCAGTGCTGGGACACAGGGTTGAATGAAGAGGCGCACTATATCCACCATCAACAAGCATGCTGCCGTTGTCACATAATGGAGGCAGTAGTCCAACCAGGGTCATAGAAGCACCTGAATCACTCGTGAGTTCGTATCAACGAAAGTAGTTCGATGACCTCACGGATGAACCTCCAGGCATAGCCACTTTCATGGATCTCCATGCGGGATGTGTTGATGTTCGTGGTATTACAGAAGTACGGTAGCCACATGTCTTCTATGTGAAGATCGTAGAAAGCCTGATAAATGTGTTAAATCGCAGGCACATCAGATGGTACATTGCCGAAAACTTACTTTGTATATAGTTCTGTTAAACTCGTGTCCCTGAGGCGAAGACGTGAATGGGTGGGGATGATACGAAGTGTGATCAGATGACTTACTGTTGTATAAGCAACGAGGGGGTATGTAACATCTGAAAGCATTCCTCCAGATATTCCCCATTCTTCCGCTGAATTGCTTGGCACGACTCGTGCTCATGATAATGTCGCACTCGCGTGCATAAAGACCGCCTATCAATGCGCCGATACTAGTGCCTGCGATGTAGTCGATGGGAATTCCGCGCTCCTCGAGCGCACGTAAGACACCCTGTTATCTGATCAGCATATGATGAACAACTGCAGCGGAGATACCACTGACGAGATGCGAGATACCACGAGCTCCACCGCCACCGAGGACAACTCCGACAGATTTTGCGCAGAGTCTCCTGGCCAGACGAGAGAAATCATTGATCATGGGATGTGGTTGCGGTCTTGCGTCCCTAGATCTCCCCCTGTACTTTTGAATGCCACTCTGCACTCTATCCTTGAGGTTCTTGAATGCAATGACAACATCGGGATCTTGCATCTGGTGAGCAGCCTTCACTATCGGAACTGCGAGACCCTATCGTCCATGTGTGAGTCACTAATCCTATGGTGAAGGTCTATGTGTACATACCGGAAGCTCGACGTGAATATGTTGGTGCACCCAAGGTCGATTCTATACTTTTATGAGATCAGCCATTTATAAAGCAACGCTCATAACACACTTTCAGCCATTCGCGTGTCGACCCAGGGGCGACCGAACGTTCAGGATGGAGTATCACAAGCTCTTTCCGCGCCGTGGTCTTCATTGAAAGTAGCAAGCGTTCGTATTCTCCAATGCTCGGATCATCACCCATCCCAACCACCATCACAAAATCAGCCTACCAAAAAGGGTTACAGTGGTCTGAAGCTTTGTGAGCTATGAATTACTTACCTGCCTGATACAAGTTTGCGTCCAGGGACTGTTGACAGGTGAATCAGCAACATACAGAAACTGTTCGATATCTTTGCTCTTGGTCTGCAAGCCAAGCTGCAGCCTTGAGTGTGCCCATACGAGAGAATGCGTGACGGCCGAGATGTCCCGACACAGAGGCTTGATTCATGAACGAGGTCTTCGCGCCCATCTCTTCCAACGCAGTCTTGAGTTTTCGGGCAAAGGTGTCTATAGGAACATTCCGCGATACCGGGAGAATGGCCACAGTCTTTAGGTTAGTGTTGTTCCGTCCCAGTTCAAATGCAGTGTTGCGTGTCTGGACATCGCTCGACGCATCCATCTCGTCGCGTACGCGAGAGGCGATCGTCCGTAGTAACCTAGACATGGTTAAAGACGAGATTTATATCAAAGATGGCGCTTACTGTGCGGTTGTCTGAGGATTTCTGAGCATAGCATGAGCAGACAACCCCAAGAGTATGGAGTTGAGTACTCACCTTGAGGAAATAGCGTTAAACAGCGTCTGGGGCATTCTAATCAGCTCAGAGTCACGAATTGCGTGCATCGTAGTTCTGCGTGTTGAACTGGTTATGACGTCTAATTCTCCAACAGTGTCGCCTTGTCCGTATTCGCCAGTAATTATGACTTTACCCGCCTTCTCCCTCGGTAATTGCTCGTAGTCGTCCATTAATGACAATGTAGAAACTATCACTAATGTCTTCTGGGCGCCAAAGAACTTGACCTGCGTTGACGTGCATCCAATCAAGAGATGCGTCAATTTGCAGGACTGCCACACCATTAGCATATTACAACAGATGGTTGAAGGCAATGCTAACCTAGAGGCGACAGCAGTGAAATGAGACGCTTTGCCAATGTAAGCTGCACGATAGGCCGTTTCTCCACCAGACGTTCAAGAGAGTGAGCGGGTAGAAATCCCACGTATGTATCAGTTTTCGCTTGGATGTCAACATACGAAGGTGTTCCGCAGAGAGACGCTTTAAATAACGTCAGGACATGCAAGAGCCTTCTGATATAAGCGTACCGAGATAACCTGCAATTCCTCCTGGTTTCACTGGTAAACAACAGCTTGCGGCTCTGGGCTTTCTCGGGCTCCTGCTTGTGGTCGGATGCGTATAGAGAGTCGGTGTCTGAGCTTGTCGATCTCGTCGCATAGGGCCCGTTATTTGGGCGGGACTCGTCAGCGGGTAGGAGAATATCCAGAAAACCTTCAACAACATAGTAAAGACCTTATTTGCATGCGGTCAATTTATCGTCTATACTTGACCGATGGGACTTTTACCAGTATTCCGTTCTCCGGCCTTCACGAGCGTCGAGCCAGCAGAGAAGAAGAGGATCTCAACTTCGTTGTCCAGGCCGCTCATATAACCGGTCAGTCGAACTATGTGATGTTCCCGTCATACTCGAAGCGCCGTCATCCGCAGTTTCTAATAGCGACAGGGAGCCAAAGGGAGACGGGAGCACGCCGTTCGCAGAGCGCAGATGATCAAAAGGCGGGAGAGCTGGTGAATCCTCAATGGACTCGTTCCCACTCATGGGTGGCTGAAGAAGACCAATAGACTTGGCGATGCATGACATGACTTCCTCGCGCAGATCAAACTCTTCATTATTCAGACGGGTCTGTAACAGGTCGTGTTTCTGTAGCCGAGGTGATTCCAGGATGCTGAACGAACGCGATAGTTTATACCCGTCACTGCCTTGGCCAGTTGAGGTATGCAAGTCGCCAGCCTGTACCTGATTGCGAGGAGTACGAATCGGGATACCACGCATAGCAAGCGGGCTATCTGTCAAGCTTTCTCGTGATAAAACTGCGGACACATAGCCACCGTTAGCAGAGGCCGGACCCGGAGATGGGGCGAGATTGAGGTACTCGCTTTCAGAGTCAGACCCCTGAATTGCGACGTCGTCAAATCGTTGCCGCAGATATTGTAGGCCACCACCTTCGTAGAATGATGCCGGAAGAGGGTGGCATGCAATCTCGTTGATTGCCTTCTCAGTCCGAAGGACCTCTGTCGTCAGCCCCAAATATCTGTGTGCGGCATTGAACGTAACGCGTGAAAAACGCGTTAGAATGACTGAAAACGTAATGAACAAAGTGAGAACTCAATCTCGCAGAAACTGTACCTTGTACTATGTGACTGGTTGCTTTCGGAAACTTTTTTGTAACTCTGCGAAATGCTTCTGCAGGGATGAAGGCCAAAGTGCTGTCCTCTTTTGCCCTGGCCACGATACCATGGTGGAGATGAGATGAAGGGTTAGAGGCTGATCGTGAGCGCGAAGCGCGATGTGGCGTCGATCTAGAGGCGTCTCCGATGTAATACGGAGATGTCGGACCAATGGGAGAAGTCGCGTCTGCGGGATGAGCGGTGGAACCGGATGACGAGATGGATGCAGAACGAGAAGGCCGAGAAGCCACGGATACATAATCAAGGCTAAAACGAGACACGTCCGAATCCGCGCGGCGAGTACGTGATTGAGGTGGTCCTCCTACTCCACTTGCAGGATTTCCTCCAAGAGCATCGGAGCGACCATCTTCTTGCCAGCTTATCTTTATGTGCTCGGTGAACAAGCTGAGAATGCTGAATAAACTAGACAAGGTTCCACCGCTTCCGACTTCGTTGATAAGTTGGTATCCGTTCATATCCTCCTCGTCCCATGACCCATTTTGGCAAGTATTCTGGCCTGTTCGAGCGTATACCTGGACCATGCCATCGACAACACAATAGAAGCTCCTGTCTTCGTCTAAAGAGATACTATCCCCGGCAATCAAGCGTCTCGTTGCAAGATGCCTTGCCAATTCATGAAATACCTGTTGAAATATGATGATGGTTTATTAACGTAGACAATACGTATTACTCACCGGCTTCTCGAGAAATCCGAAGACACGAACAGCTTGCAAAAAATCGTCCAAGTAGTTGTGAAATGCTGGAGGAGGCTCTGTTGTATTCACATCTGGGTGAAGTGCATTCACATCGGGCTTCACCAACGGTGGTTCCTTCAGTGAAGAATATGTGTTAAGGTATCGAAGGCGTATCCAATAATTCAGGGCAACTGCTGAAGCGGAAAACATGATGGCAAATGACCAAAAATTTAGCTAAGATGAGTGAGCGATTCATATTTCAAGCAGCAATCTTAGAAACCACTGACTGTCAATGTCATGGAGTAGGACAGAGCAAAATAGATGAGACGGGGGATGGTGATGGTGGCAAAAGCTATCAAAGCTTTTGCCCATGATAGGAACCATACTGCCGGAGGTACCGTGAGCTTCGTCTGATGCGTGAACAAAAGAATGACAGCGGCCTACGTATCACCCAGAAACAGGCAGAGATGAGCGAGAGCAGAGGATGTCTCCCGTCATACTCGGGCGGATTGGAGGCATGCTCCATAATGGATGATGTCCGTACTATGTTCACGCCAGTATTAAGAGCGCTTGCAGTTTAGCTTTTTAGTCAATGCACTCAGGGATCAGGGAGGGGACGTTTAATACGACGTAAGTGTTTAGGCTGAAGTCGCCGAAGAAGGACTGAAATGGGGAAGGCGGACCGAAGAATTTAGTATACATGTGATGGGTGGCTGTGTCACTGCATGTTCTCCAAGCCATGGCAGCCGCGTCCGCATCAGCCTCTGACGTCCAGACCTCAAATGAGACAGAGCGAGACAACGAGCCCAGGTTGGACGTAGAGTTGCTCAAGGAAACTGCAAGAAAGGCCTTAATCGACACTCTAAACGCGGTACGCCCTTGGTTCTCATACTACTCCACTCGGGACTGAAGTTCAGGTGTTCTGCACAGGTAAATGGCGCGAAGACGCTAGTGCTTGACCCTACCCTTGCAGGGCCTTTGGGACTGGTCACAGAAGTTGCACTTCTGAAGGTATATCCTTGTACTGTCACGATGTTGATAATGCGATTCACGTCCTTCATAGCATCACGGCGTGGACAAGATGTTCTGGCTTGAGCCAGGCCCATTGACCTCGACGACAACAAATGTAGTATATCTTTGTCGCCCGCTAATCAAGTACGTCAAGATTATCGCAGGTCTGAGTTTCCCTTTTGTCCACGGTCGTGTAAACAGACTCAGTGCATGTAGACCAGGTCAAAGCCCACATTCGGGAGTCGCAAAAGCACAGATATACGCTCTTCCTTGTACCTCGCATCTCCACTCTAGTGTCAAGGATACTTGAAGAAGAGGGCATTCTTGGCGATATAACCATATCTTCCTACAACTTGCAGTTCATTCCAATTGCGGACGATGTCATTTCGCTTGAGAACGATAACGCGTTCAAGGAGTTATGGGTGGTATGCATATCATCCACATATTAACGATACGGTATAGCTCAGTCCATTCAGGATGGCGACGAAACCGTGATCTATAACTCTGCCTTAGCACTCAACTCGTTGCAGAAAGTGTACGGTCGCTTCCCTCGCATGTTAGGAAAGGGAGACTATGCTTCGGTAGGCGCTTCTATACTCCCGCATAACTCCAAATAAGATTGTTCTGCACAGCGGCTGGCAACCCTTCTTACGAAATCGCTACCTGATCAACCTTCTCCCTTGTCAGACTCCTCGATACCTTCTGCGCCGTTCGATTCGCTCATCATTATTGACCGCACCGTTGATATGATCACACCGCTTCTGACCCAGCTAACTTATGAAGGCCTCATCGATGAGTTTATTGGTATCAAGAACTGTAAGTGGTTATCCATATGATGCGAGTGACCGGTATTGACATATTCGTAGCTCATGTTGAACTACCAGTTAGCCTCCTCACTCCCCCCACTGTACCTAACCCTTCAAATCCAAACGCCACCCCGTCAGGATCTGCGTCCGCCACTCCACTTATAAATGAAAAGACGAAGAAGTACAACCTCTCGACCGCCACTGACCCGCTATTGGCTGAACTGCGGGACTTGAACTTTTCATCGGTAGGGAAGAGACTCAGCAAAGTGGCACACCGATTAGATGAAGACTACAAAGTGTGCACTTCTACGCATTGCCGTGATTTTGTTATTAACAAATAACAGGCTCGATTGCAGGCGAAGACTGTCGCGCAGCTTCGTGACTTTGTTGGCAAACTCGGTGGTCTTCAAGGCGAACACCAGGCGCTGAGACTTCGTGAGTGCAATTCTTTCGTTTTCTAGGGACTGTTTTTATTTCTCCGCAAAGACACTGGCCTGTCAGAGATGCTCTCTCCGAAGACACGCACAGATCTATTCAACAAATCACTTGAAGTACAGCAGAGTAAGCCCATTTGCTCATGAAATTCCTCTTGAACTTGATGTCCAAAAATAGATCTTCTGGCATCGTATGAGGTCTCGGCTCAGATTAATGCAATCGAAGATATGATCGCACATGGTGCAAGCATGCAGACGATCGTACGACTCTTATGCCTCGCCAGCATTACTGGTGGTGGAATCAAGGCCAAATCCCTGGATAGTGTAAAACGCGAGCTTCTCCAAGTAATCTCACTCGGTTTTGCACGTTTTTATTTTGAAGCTTACGATCCATCTTGCAGGCTTACGGGTATAATTACCTCCCCCTGCTTCTGTCGCTGGCCGCGCCCCCTTTGGCTATTCTGCTACCCGTTTCCACTGCTCCCTCTGTCGCAGCAAGCAAATACCCCTTCACAACCCTACGTAAATCACTCCGACTTCTTATAGACGATAACCCTGAAGCACTGGAGGAGGTTGAAAACGACATCAGTTATACGTATTCTGGATATGCGCCTATTAGTATCCGGCTGGTCCAATGCATCGCCCAGAAGAGTGGAGTTATCAGTAACCCTGCAGAGAAGAGCAGTGCAGACGACAAGGGCAAAGGGTCGAGCGCTAGAAAACTCTATGGACATCCGATCGTGGGCTGGAAGGGCTTTGAGGACGTGTTAGGTACGATCCCGGGCAAGACATTTGACATTGTGCAGAAGGTGCCTGCATCAACCAACTCCACAGCTTCTTCCGTTGCTTCCCTGAGTAAGTCTCCGTGCCGGTACCAATCAAAGGCACTCCATTATGCTCACATGGGTACCCAAACAGTGCGCCCACACGAGCAAACGACAACAACTGCCGTATTTTTCCTGGGTGGATGTACGTATACTGAGATTGCTGCCCTTCGCTGGGTGAGCCGACAGAACAAAGGTGGCATTTCATTGCACTCTAGGGCGGAGATGACGTTGACATCTCGGCAGGTCGTAAATTCCTCATTGTGACGACTGGCATTGTGAGTGGGAATAGCTTGATCGATAGCATTGCAAGCCCTGGGAAGAACCTTTCTGCGACCAAGGACGTGAACGCCTAGTGTGCGATGGAGCAGACGCTGGTGGAGTGCATACACATGACTGTAAACATTGATCTAGTACTAAAAAGATCTCCACGTTTTCCACCGTCCGCCACGCAGTCTCGTATTGCTGATCAATACAGGAAGAATCCCAGAATTGAGTCTAAAAAAAGAGGATCCTTGGGGAAGAAGAAAAGTCGAGCTTGAAGAGAGCTTGCTTGGAAGCATGGATACGAGTCTTAATAAGTCCCGCCGCACCCAGACTTGGATCAACACCGACGCGACGCGTTTGTTTGCCTGGCTTTGATTGCCGGACCCCTGACACTTTGTGGAGTCTCTACGAAGGCTTGCTTCTCCGCACTGAACAACCGAATAGTCTAACGAAATTCCAACTAAACTCTAAGTTGCTGGCAGAGAACGTGTGCGTTTACCCATGGTGAATGGTTACTGAAAAATGACAGTTGACAAATATACCGTCGCCCGCGAAGAACTGCTCGATGTGCTTCAGGGTTGCTGTGGCGATTCTTCTCAAATACTTTTTTTCGATGTTTGGGTATTACGTTAACTGCGGTGACTGGGGTCCACCTGACGCGGGCCATCAACAAGCCCCGGGTCAACAACTTACGAAGAAAAAGGTCCGCCAAACTCGAGCCAATATGAACTTTTCCTCTCTTCGACAGACCACACCCACATCCCCTTTCCACACACCTTCCAACTTTTGCCGATCTCAACGGTAGGCCGACCCGATTATTGTCCTCTTTCCTAACTCAATATTGATGACGCTTTCTAGTTAGCTTACGGGTTGAACCGTGCACTGCCCCTTTTATCAGCGTCCTTCAACGAGTTCGCACCAACCGAGTTTTCTCGCTTATACTCCCGAATTATTCCCCACTAGCTTGAACTATGGCTCCCCGAACAGAATCTAAGACCGCGTCTGAGAAGCCCGCAAAAAAGACCAGTATGTCCCGTCGCCACCAAATACGTAGTTGGTCGCTTATTTGTTTATTTTCTCTAGAGTCGTCCGGTGGTGGAAGGAAAAAACTAAGCGCGTTCAATAAATTCATGCAAACTGAGATGGCTCGTCTGAAGGAGGAGGAACCCGACATGTCCCACCAAGACAGGTAGACTTATTGTCCCGCCCCCCTACGTCTGTCTGCTGATTCCACCCAATCTCTAGGTTCAAATTAGCAACGTCTAACTGGAAGACAGCAAAAGAAAATCCCAGGGCTGCTGCCTGATTCCCATATTACCTCATCGCTACGATCGATTACTGCTTTGCGCTTTCCTCGTTCCTTTGGCCACCTGTTTACCTTGTTGCCCCTCGCTTCTGTCATGCCATATCTACACATTCGACTGTTGAGCTGTGCGTTCCTTGCCGAATATTATTCATATCGCCTGTCATTCTTTCTGTAGCCCTCATTCCGCGATTTTTCTGTTTGGGGTTTTCGCTGTCATTCTGCTTAGTGTTGCTACTAATTTCACCGTATTCACGCCGCTAGTTGACTTTGCATTGCAATTATTTTGTTGCTCTCAGGCCTGCGTCAAGTGCTCATGTCTTCGCCGCACTAATTAAGTTGCCAACCGGAGCAACAGTTGGAGCATTCAGTTTGGGGTGCGGGTTGCCGGGTCAGTTTGAACCAGGAAACGCGGGATGAGATCATGACACGACATCCGATAAATGTATTGAATTAGCAAGAGTACCTGACGCCTAGATCTTTGCCGGACAGCCTTGCTGGAACAAACCGATATTCACATGGACGCAGTACAGTTTGAAAGCCGAACACAATAAGGCGGGGCGTTAAGATTAGGGTCAACCAGTTTGGAATAGGCTGTCTCAGATATTCTGCTGGAGATTGTCAATTGGGACAGAATCCTAGAGTCTTCTGAGTCCTCAGGTGAGTTCAATTTCATAGGAACTGAACAAGAAGCGGTTAAACTTGGGTTAAACGAACGTTGTCGTCGTGCACGACGTCGACCGTGGAAATGACGTACTTTGTATGGCAAGGAGCGCTAGCCCCTAAAACGTGTTCCGATGAACTCCGTTTCATGCCATCGCAGGCGCCCTATCAAGCTAAGTCTGCTGTCGTCCTGTAACGCCCTTTTCCGCTTTTCTTTCTCTCTCTCCGTCCTCTTTCTATCTTATCTTTCTCTCTATCTGCTCTGTCAAGCTATATCTCTTTATCACTTCCAATTGTATCAACCTATTACTTATGGAGCAAGCGCTCTGCGACGATAACGAGGATGACTTGTTCTACTTCGATCCTTTTGAACTGGCGTTGAGCCCCATCGATCAAGGTCCGTTCCTTTCTTCCCCCCTTGTGTTGTTTTCCTACATCAATCGCCGCCCACAAAGCAGACATCACCACCCAGCGAAACCGGCCCATGGAAGCAAGTGGACAGCACAATACAGGACCTAATGGCATGCTGGGCAAGGGCAAGAGCCCCTCGTTGCCGATGCCCATCCCAGCAGTAGCTTCCTGTTGCGATTCCCCTATAACACCTCCAGGAGTGATGCCGCCTACCGCTGAATCATCTTTCGAGGGTACTTCGTCATCATCCGTTTCCATTACAAGGGAACATAATACGATATTGGTATCACCAGATAAGATTAGCGTTCGGGGAGAAGACCACGATACACGACTCGCCGAATCATCGAGCAATGATGATTGTATGTTTATGAATGCCTCATTGCTCGGCAAAGGGAAAGGAAGGGATCTAGCTTACACGTTGCCTCCACTCTTATTCTCTACAAGCGACTTGGAATATCGCACCGTTGGCTGGCCGTCCGCTGATCCTGGCTCCCCAACCCCCACTGCAGGACCTTCCTCTTACGGTTCAACTCACACCTCACCTCCCTGCGCATCCTCTAGTCTATCTCACTCGGGCTCCCAGGCCCCTGAGAATAGTGTGCAACAGCATCCGGGACTGACAAGAGTGCCCTCTCGGAGGCGATCACTGTCCAACCTGTCAATACATTCCACACGTTCCTTAGCTGCTCGATCTATGTCGAGGATTAAAGTTAAACTGGGCTCATCATCCAAGGGCCCAGGTAATCTTGCCCGTAGATTATTGTTCAGGAATAAGGCCAGTGCAGCCACGACATCAATAGATCTCAGCCCTGCCGGCTCTGTTTCCGATCCTTTCTTAGGGGACCCCATAACGGTTGGGCAAGCTAATTGCCTTCCATCATGGAAAAGCCCCGATTTCCAGCCTTGTCCGGACCTCGAGTATCCATCAGATACACCAACAATTCAACAGAGCGTCGGTGGTCCTGAGAGCCTCAGTAGCATCACAGGCAAAGGCCGTTCATATTCCTCTCCGCTCCCTCAGTCTGTCTTTGACATCATTCCTCATGGCACTAGTGACGTCTTTGTCCCCGTGCCTTTAGCCCTGCGAAATCTCTTCGATGAGGCTTTGCCCAGAGAACTGAAATTGCAGGTCTTCTCAGCCTTAATTTCCCTGCACGAAGACGAATTTCAGCTGTGGAAGTCGTCGGGACGATGGACTGCCTCGAGGGCATCGTCATCCAAGTATCGCTGGATAGGGAGAGATCGTGGGATGCGCGAATTGGTGAAGCTGAGCAGGGTAAGCCTGATGCATACGGTGTTGCAGTATGTGCAATGACACATGACATGTGTTAGGTGTCAAAAGCGTGGCGTTCACTTGTCTTTGATGGTCAGCTGTGGATGGATGTCGACCTCAAGGCATTCCCAAACCTTCCGGCGCCCTTCCTTCTGCGTCTTGCAGAGACGCTTGGGCCATTCATCAAGAACGTGGATCTTACCGGGCACATAAAGCTCGATCACAGCACTCTGGGACAAGTCACGACCAGCCTTTGTGTACGCTCCGCGCCAACCATCGACTTCGCCTATACACAACTCTTGGACGTAAACCTGACAGGTTGCAATGCGCTGACGACGCAGTCATTACACAACCTCATCATCCACTCCCCGTTTTTGCGCAGCCTTTGCGTCAAAGGGTTGAAGGCCGTCGACAACACTACTTTCGACGTTCTTGCACTCTGCCCCCACCTGACATCCCTGAACATGGGTCGTTGTTCCAATATTAATGGAGACGGGCTCCACCGATATGCTAATGCCGTGCTAGAGCGCCACGGCCAGCTTGCGCTGAAGGAGCTCAGACTATGCGGATTGGAGGGTATTTATGACCAGGTCCTGGGAGTTTTAGGCAGAGCAGCGCCCTCGCTGGAAACCCTTGACCTGAGCTATTCTCGTACCCTGCACAACTCGGCGTTGGAGGCTTTTGTGGCATGTGGAGAAGAAGAGAAGGCAACGGAGAGCGTGGTGCTGACTGCACGTGAGGCTGGGCGAGATGTACGTGATAATGGGCGCTACCGAAGGCGAATCACGAAGCTCCGACATCTGTCGCTCTCGAATTGCAAGCTGCTAACAGACATCGCATGCTCCAATTTAGCGTATGCGGTGCCACGTCTAGAGCTGTTGGAACTAGCGAGCATTGGGACGGCGATGAAAGATGAGGGGATTGTGAGGCTTTTGGAGACGACGCCACTTCTCCGAAAGCTGGATCTTGAAGATAACGCGGATATCACCGACGCCGTCCTGAGCGCACTGACCCCAAGTCCTCCAGAGGGTTCCAGATCAGGGTCAACACAGCCCCTGCAGACGGGACAGGCGCTGGAGCACCTGGTTGTGTCATATGCTACCAGTCTCAGCAACGAGGCCTTCCTTTCTCTCATCCATAACTGCCCTCGCCTTAGGGTGTTGGAGGCAGATAGCACATGCATATCTGGGGCTGTCCTCCAAGAGTTCGTGCGACAGGCGCACGAACATAATGTGTCCGATGCTACCCTGGTTGCTATCGACTGTCGTGCCGTGGGTGAGGGCTCTATCAAGGATGTTGCTGCGATAACCCGCCCTCGCAAAGGCTGGTGTGGCTGGGACGCGCGGAAGCTCGCGTACTTGGACGGTCGGGACAAGGAAGAATTGAAAGTAGGGCAGGACGAGTGCGATGAGAAGCGCATCGTGATCAAGTCATTTTATAATTGGCAAGTTGTGGATGCTGTTCGAGCTGCGCGAGAGCGGCGTCGGCGAAATTCCCGGCGTGCAGGCAACGGATCCTCAGATAATCTTGAGGATGCTGCCCAAGTTTCGGGGCGCATGCGGTGGTGGTCTCCCGCTGGGAGGCGTTCGCTCGGTACCAACACCCCAGATGGGGCGATTGTTGATCGAGAGGGATGTATCATGATGTAGACCTTTTATACTAGTACGCTTTAATTTTCCTTTTGATCTGTTTTGCAAAGTTGATTGTACACTTTACCCACGTAACGAGCATTCTTCGATGTATTACTGATATTTCCCTGTTGTTCACGAGTAGGTTAATTGTATTATTCCAGATCATGATGTAAAGAATGAGAGAAGCGGAGACAGTAGTCCCAGTACGTGGCTGGCGTTAACCTGTCGACTTTTTCTCCTTCCGTCGGGCTTTCTTCCCTGCTTTTCGTTGCTGCGCTTCATCGGCTGCTGATAAAGGAGTATTTTGTCCTGACTGATCTGGTGTCTGGGAAGCTGAGACGCTATCTGCTATGGGTAAGGCAGACACGGGCGATTTCTTTTTCTCCTTTTTTGATTTCTCGGACTTTGAAGAATGATTACGATCATCATCCCCGTATCCTGTGAATGGGTGAGCTCTGGCGAGACGATGAAAGTGTCTGGCCAAGACTACCTGCAAAAGGATCTATCCGTTGTCGCTTGCGCCTGCCCAGTTGTTCTTCGCGTTCTGAGATTTCAGTTTCAACCATCCGCGATTTACCCTTGTCCTGGGATGGCAGCGGCAATGCTTCTTCTTCCATGGCATCCTCGTCGTGCAACACCTCAGCCTCATCGAATACTTCGAGGTCCTCTTCTTCTTCACTACCCAATTCCTCCAGGTTCTTCTCGTACTCTGCACGCTCCGCCATTTTGCTGGTAATTTTGACTGGAACACGCTCGCTGCTAGAAGCAGGTCCATTTGACGCATTATTTGATTCGTCAACTTTTACAAGCTTTGCTTGGGCGATGGCGTGTTTAATAAACCTGCCAGCAGCAGCTTTATCAATACCAAACCTCTCTAATAAAACAGGTTAGGATATTTAGCATGAGAGTGAACTCTAGGCGCAAAGAATACTTGCTTTTCTCTTCGGATTCTTCTGCGCTTTTGATTTTGTCAAAGTATTGGCGAATGCGGTCCTGAAATGAGCATAAGGCGGGTTAAAAGTACACCCCAAGAGATGGGCGCACCAATTCACCGATGACAGGGTGGGTCCTGGGATCGATTCCTCGTGTTTTCAGGTATACTGTATGTGCGATGAGCAGGATTAGACGAGTTAGCTAGTGTTGGACGATAAAACGCGCACCGAATACAAGATCGTATAGCACATACGGTAGAATCACTTGTAATTTGGCCTGCTGGATGGTTTCGAGGGCCACAAGGGTCTCGGGAAGGCTCTTGGTAAATAGAGGTTCGAGCTGAGTCTCGAGCTCATCGAGGGATGCGTGAAGGTTGGCCACTTTGGCTCGTAGTTTGTCTTCGTCGGAAGCCATGCTTTGGGACAAGCCGCGAGTTTACTACAAAACGTAAGTCTTTGCTAGCTAGACTGATTGAAGAGACAATGAGTTCCTTCGTCACGGTCGTCTTCGATTCTTTCTACAAGGCACGTGGACATATCTCAAGTGAATCACGTGGTAGAGTAAAAGATAAATTTTGCCAAGTGAGGTATCACATAAGCACCATTTCCTTTTCTGTCTAATAAATCATTTAGCAAAATTCACATAATGTGAAAATCTCAAAATTAACTCCTTTCTCTCAACGATCATGGTGGGTTTCATGAGCTCCATTAATCTGACTATTCTGACGTGTGTATTTGCAGTCATCTGAACTTAGGTATACTGCTAACACGCAGCTGGAGCATTGTGAGTGCCGTTTGTTTTATTCAGCCTAACACATCGCTGAGGTTCCTTTTTCTCAGTACACGCTCGTTACACAGGAACCGGTACGCGTGTTTCTTTATATCTTAGTGGTTCGTTTCTGATGTTCCTTTACTTCTTCAGGTCACGCTGACTTGACTAAATAGTACGCCAACCCTTTGAATTTGCATTACCTATACTGAGCATGCAACAGTGACTGGATTACACACCAGCACAGAGATACGTTGTCGTCTATCGTAGGACACCCGCCCTTGCTTTCGTACCTAGCTCTTGCAGATGGAGAAGCACTTGGCCGGACAAGGTTCGAGATGACAGAGGTATGTCAGCCCAGTCTAAGAACTTGGATCATCGTTTTGATAAATCCCTCAGCGAATGCTGCAGCCCTGTGGCCCCCCTCCCAAGAAAGACGAAGATTGAACTTTCTTCTGTATCCCTTTCGCCGTACCTCCGCTTGGTACAGGGATTGTATTGAATGGGGGCCCCTTTTCGTCATAGGTTATCTATCCATCATTGATGCTCAGGATCTGATGACATTCAAACGTTCTAGTTTGTAAAACATTTTGAGATGTGTTTATAATCATGACGTCTGTACTCAATCGAGTGCCGTCTTCCCCTCTCGCTGTCAACATATTTCCTGGCGCTTATGATGGGCCCTGGCATGATGTGAGGGTCTCGAATTGAACGGTCAGATAAGCCCGAATATCCCCCTTTGTGGCATCAAGAAGATGCTTGGCTTATTATGGCAAGTTGCTTTCAGGCCAGGGACTTGTGGATTGGACGAGTTGTGATTTGGCGTTGACTAACACGAGGAGACATGAGAGACAGCACTGAGCGATCCTCTCGGGGATGAAGCGGATATATGCACATCATCCATGTACGGGTATATGTTCATCAATCGTCATCCGCATCAACTGCTCGGAGCTGCGAGTTGGCAGTCTAGTGCCAGGACCGTGGAAGATCACCCTGGCGCTGTCAGTGATTATGGGGAAAACGTTTCGTCTTGGCTTGCGGCATGTACATACATGGTTTAGTACGACTTTCCCTGCCGCCTCCATGACACTTTGATCTAAAAGAGGGTATTGCATGATCGCTGGGCGCCATTAGAATCTGCCGTTACTGATGGACCGTTTTAATCCGCTAGTAGGCTATTGCTGTACACCGGGACTGCTTTAGTGATTTATGACGGGAAGCTTGACTGTGTTGGTTCAAGTGCGGTTTTAAGCAGGAAGCGAAAGCGAGCAGGAAAGTGGATGAGATGAGTGGGTGCTGCATGCTGGCCGCTGTTGTACTCCGAGCCTTGTTCTTGTTTCGGGGGTATTCAAAGATCCCGGCGGAAGCATACTTAATTTGGGATCGAGAAATTACCATAAATGGACAGCCATTGTCGTCGGGTCACGGTACAGCCATTGTTCCCTGATTAGATGAACTGTTCCGGAATTTTACCAGATACCCTAACGCTTTGTTTACCGCTTGTCTAGATCCTGATTCATGAACAAGGTACGAATCTTCTGTGATAATATTATCCACCCTTTTCGAAATTCATCACCTCCTTACAATTCCCCACCATCAGTCAGCTTTGAACCTGCTGACCAGGACCACAAATCCTCAGGCTGTCCTCCAACTACCACCACACCCAATCTGGCCCTTGCGCAGTCACATATAGACTGCGTACGCTTTACCCTGTCGAACTGGTTCTCTTTGTCTTTAGTGCTTTCTGCAGCCCTTCTAGCAGTCCACAAAGGCCCCTGCTTGCCGCTTAGACTGGCCACAACCACTATATTAATTCTACTTGGCCCTATACACGATGGTGTTGGCAGTTTCATTGCAACCTTTTCCTCGCTCTCAGTCCCATTCTCTCGGCGAATGCTCTTCGTCGTCCGATAGCACAATTCTGACCCCGCGATCGTCATTTTACAACTTCCCAAGAAGCCCTTGCACTCCGCCCGGCTCTTGCAGTCGCCCCAACTCTTTCAGCAGTATTGACTCTGGCTACGCCAGCACCATGGGGCCACAGTCTGATGCCGACTCCTTGCGAAAGCGCAGCTTCAGGGGGAAACACCTCGCCCCTTCCGATGCAGATATGTCCCGACCTCTCACACCCATAATGTACACCTCGTCAGGAGATCTTTCGAAGCCCAAGAGGGCGTTTCTCCAGAGGAGAAAAAAGTCACCATGTGACGTACCCTCAGAATCATTTCCCACGACTTCGTGGCACAGTACGAGCACAGGCACCCAGGATGAAACAGATTTTTCTAGCGAGGGAGACGAGGATGTCGAAATTATGCAGGGGATGCCCTCCCCTGCCAAAGCATTTCAGGCGAAGCATCACTTCGCCACAAGACGAGGCATGATCCATCATCCCTACCCTCCCAATCAAGTACCTTACATGCAAGCATACGACCGTACCCTTCTCGATAAGTGAGTTATTTTGCTACCGCATTCCTGTGCTTAGCACTGACAACCATCATCACAGCGACCGTTTCTCGGATATTCTCTTGCAACGTCTCAGCACCAACGGGACACCATCATTTCTCACATTCAACGGTAACCCACCCACTACCATTCTTGACGTTGGATGCGGTGCAGGGCATTGGGCCATTAGGGCTGCAAGACATTGGCCGAAAGCAAGAATAATCGGCATTGACTTAATTGCTCCCTCCAACTTAAATGACGGCATCGCCACCCCTTCAAATGTGGAATGGAGGCAAATGAACTTGTGAGTAAAATGTCTTTCACATTGTCCTGCTTTACTTAGACGGTCGCTCAGCGTCGGCCACCGAATGGGCTTCCCAAGTGACACGTTTGACCTCGTGCGGATGGCAAATCTATCCCTGTGCATCCCCGTTGAAAGTTGGGAAGACGTTCTCACGGAAGTCATGAGAGTTTTGGCGCCCGGTGGGCGCCTAGAATTGATTGATGATCAAGCCTTATTCCCAACCGTAAAGCCTTTGGAACGCCCTCCAACTTCGCCGGCCGCCACGAGCGTTTTCCCTTCTCGTGGTCATTCGTACATCGAATTCGATGACAGCGAATCTGATGATGAGAATGAGGAGGCCGACGATGACTTCAAGAGTACCAGGAGCTCCCCATCCATTCACAGCCAGGACGAAGAATCCACGCCATATGATGCCGCTTCTGAATGGACGAGAAACGAAGCCAATGCGACACATCTAGAGGGTTTGTTCGCAGAGATGCTCTGGAGCAAGTACAAGATTCGCACAGACCAAAGAAGGAACATAGAAGAAGTCCTGGATAATGTCTTCGGCCGATACAACTCTCAGAGAGTTGCAGCGATGAGTCTCGCCATCGCACCCCCTGCGCCCAATTCAGACTCAGATCTTGACCAAGCGTCATTGTCGAGTGGAGACAGCAAGAGCCCGAAGAAGAAGAAAGGGGAAGCATTCAAGCATTGGATTGCTGTCGAATGGGACAAGATTGAGAACAAGGGCAAGAAGGGCGACCGTTCCAGTGGAGAGAGCGTCCTGTCACCCATACCCCAAGCCATCAGTGCCAAAGCAGCATGCCGCCTAGGTATCTCTTCTTCTGCTGCCACTTCCCCTATTTCGCGATCGCCCCGGCATTCAGTAATTCCTCCACCCTCCCGTCCCGCACAATCTCCCGGGCTGGTCCTGTGGCCTAATACGCTGATTGAACTGGGGTCTTTCGAGCTTGAGATGCACGCTTGCAAGCACATGCAGAGTTTGCTCGGGTGCAAAGCCGCGCTGCATGAGTACGCGCAGGATTTTTTCCGTGACGCCGACGGAAATTCTCTTTTGGATGACGCAGTATTCGATGATCTCATTTGGGACTATGAGTGGTGAGTACCTTTTAACTGACTATTTTCCCACAAAAGTCTCATGTTCCACCGATTTAAAGCTTCCGCCGCAAGCGTTTCAACTGGCCAGAGTCAGCGACTACTGAAACGGAAAATTCCGCTCATGATGAGACCTCCGTCACTCCCAATCACAGACTTTCAGCCGACATAACTATGCGTGCACGTCCTCGAGGAGGCTCAGACGCCAGTATGAAGCAACCCGAGTCATCGCGCTATTTGAAAGACGAGCTCACCTTTGTGCGCTCCATCTACGTGTACACTGCCAGCAAGATCGCCGCCGACGATATTATTTTATCGTAAGAACACCATGTACCAAACTTCATTTTCGCATTACCTGTATACCCTTCGCAACTTTATCCGACGCTCTCGATCCGGATCCCAATAGTCCTTCGTTTTGCTTTCCTCTTCCGCTCTGCTATTGATTATTGCTATTTGCCATATCACTGTTGTCACACCCACATCCTGCATTCTCTGTTGTACTTTCACCCTCACTCTCACTCATTACTGTAATACGGTTGTGTCACACATAGTTATGCGTCGTAATATCCGGTACCTTACATTGCATCCTTTACACCGGCTGCGTGGGCCCAGTCCTCTGTACACGTATACGTACTGTGTGTACAGCCGTTATAGAAATTGGTCCATGATCCATTCAATTCGCAATGTTCATCAAAAGTCTATATCTCCTCAAAAGCGATGATCTCTGTACTCTCCTTAGGACTCTCAACAGCACTTTCTTCATCGTCCTTGATCGGCCGCGTCTCATCATCTTTCATCGATTGGGCATGAATCGAATCCAGGCGCGCAGTGTCTTCACTAGTGTTGACTCCTGCGAAGCGTATTGACCCGGTGACCATAATGGGTTCCGAGCTCATCCGGCGAGAACAGTGTTCCTTGAAGTTAATCACCATACGGGTGCCAATCACGGTCTCGACAAGCATGATGAACGGAATTGATATGTTTGCGTGCAGTGCCTGATGACCGATGACCGATCAGTATTACGTCAAAGGAAATGAAAGAAAAAAGATCTCACAGCGGCATTCCGCCACAGGCCCATAACGATAGCGCACATTGCCAGGTTTCTAGATGCGGTCGGTTATTAGCAGGTGATTAGGAACGGAATGACGATACTGACATGAAGAAATATAGGATGCTGTCTCGCACGAGTATGCTCATGAATGAGTTCACTCGCAAGCTGGAGGTACCAGGGGTGGCCCTCCTATCTCTCATGTTGTTTAGGGAAACTTTGATGGCCAGGAAGAAGAGCAAGATCTCGAAGCAAAGGACGGGTATGAACAAGTAGGTGAAGTTTGTGTTGATCCCAGAGAAGCTGCACAAGTGCTTTCCAGGATAAGGCTCGTCAGTGACTGGTGATATGGAGTGAACAAGTGTAGCTCCATATTTCTTTGCAGTACGCACCAACTAATTTGCTTGTTGGGCCGATGGTCCTCCAGATAATTACAACGACAGCGAGGACCTCGCTGAAAAAAGAAAAGACCAATATCATGAGTATTCGCCTAGACCGCCGGTACATGGCGTATATTCGAAGTTGCATGATGCCTGTGCGAGTGGTGTGAATGTTGAATCATACATGAACAAATGTGATTTACACTGAGTGAGCCATGAACACAGAAGGGTACCCCAAGCTCGGACCTGGAAAAGTCGAAAGCCTTGGGTAAAAGTCAGATGCTGTTCATCTGGAATCCGAAATCAATACTTACATCTGGAAAAAAACGCAAAAAACGATCATCATCAGCAAGAGGTACGACTAAAGCGCGTTATGAATCATACTCCTGTAAACAACTTCATGAGAAGACCGCACATTATACGCTCAAGCTGCACAGGCTCACTTGTGTCGAAGCAACCTCAGTGAGGCACACTAAAGCGCGTGAGAGAAGCGACTTGTGACATAAATGTTGACATACGATATACACCGAGGCTGCGAATGTATCAGACCACTGATGCAGAGCTAAACGCAAGGGCTTACATCACAACGGAATCGCCCAAGTAGCGGTCCTAACAGAAATGAAGACTAGACAAATCCATACTTACTAATTGCACATACCAACAAATACAAGGCGGCCACTAATGAAGGCGGCCTCCGCTAGACTCATCGGCGAATTAGCAAATGACGAGCGGACTCCATTTCAAGTTTTGACTCACCCATATATAGTCTATCTAAGAGTCCAGCAACATTATTGAGTTTTGCCCATCGATCATGGGTCAACAGTTACTCACTTCACGGCCGAAGGTCAATGCTGAACAAGCGATACCTGAGTGTGCGGTCATAAAACTTGGTGGATTGCATACCATGATCATACAAGACGGCAACGGCGACAGCAACTGCAAGCAGTGTTCGGATCGAATTAGATTGAACGTCGGGAACATCCTAAAAACTAACTTTGCACGTAAGAAAACGAACTAAGGTCTTGTGCTGTTGTGGATACAGCTGAAATCATGTGTAGCAGTGTGCTCAGCTACTTCCAAGGGGTAGAAGAGCTCTGGGGGCAAAGATCATCAGACTCGGAGTTGTTGGACGACGGAAACGGCAGCTCCATAATCACACGACGCTTATAAGGCTTTGATGAGCATTCCAGAAAGCACGCACGCGTTTAGGGTCCTACTATTCGGGCAAAGACGTTGATAACAAAAGGGGTAAAGTCTAGCGCCAAAACCTTGATTGCGACAAAGATTTGACAAGGACTTACGTTGAATTAGTAACTTCGGGAGACTCATAAGGCGAGAGCCCAGAACACGAAAGAACTTCTGAGGCGACCGGCGGTAACCGCACAATTTTCACGACTCGAGATTGACCGTCATCAGGCCAGCCCGACTTTTAGAAACCTGAGTGAACAAAGTATAAGACGGTGACATGAAAAGTTCATGGGCGGCGGCGAACTTGAAGTACCGCTTAATGGATGGCATGCTTACCTCAGAGTGCCTCAGGTACTTTGGGAAAATTTGCAGCAAATCGCTGATAGCCCGCATGCATGAGCATCATGTCATTGTTATGAGCGTCGCATTATTAATGCAATGGCACCTGGCAGTCGCGGTGTAACATATGTAATTGATCACTTAAAGCTGACTAAGCGACATGCTTGATCACAGCAGCTTCGAGCGCGCTCGGGGCCCAGCTCTCCTTTCTGCCAACAGTTGGAACTCAGTGACGGTACTGACCGCTTTCCAGTCGCTCCAGCATACATGTTGCAAACTTTCGTAAAATCATTCACTCACTTGAAAGACCGCCCACATGCAGATCGAGCCTTGCCCATGCTTCAACGGGTAGCGGCCCTAGTAAAGCCTATCATGAGGAAACATGGCTGGATCTTGCCGTTATTGTCTGAGTTTTTCCCCGACAGCCCGAATCTGGTTGGTAAGTTTTATTCCAGCATCACTAAAAGCTTCTTCACAAGGTCCCCCATCATGCAGGGTTGAGTGAGCGTTGGACAGATTAGTTGTTTATTGCGCTTTCTGACACACTTTCAGATGTAAATGGAGGAGAACAGATTCTTCTGAGACTGCGCATGCCATGGGCTCCCGATACCTTCTATGAGGAAGATCAGGTTGTTCGGATAATGCTCCATGAGGCAAGAAATTTTTTTAACATGTCGAGGCCACTAATAATACTTCAATAGCTTACTCATAATGTCCATGGCCCTCACGACGAAATTTTTTACAAGTTTCTAGCTGCCCTCGAGGACGAATATGACACACTAGTGCGCTCTGGTTACGCTGGTGAAGGCTTCTTTTCTCCTGGGCAACGATTGGGCGCAGGGGTATCGCACGACCTTCCGCCACACATAGCTAGACTCAGAGCTCTTGAAGCTGCTGAGAAGAGGAACCGCACAAATGGTGTCCTCGGTAGTGGCGGCAGATTAGGAGGCAGAGTCACTGCGTTGCAAGGCATGAATCCTCGTGAACTAGCCGCACAGGTCCTGAGTCAACGTTTTCCGTCTACTAAAAATATACGTTAATACTATATTTCGCAGGCTGCCGAGCGCAGAAAGCGCGATGAGATCGAGTGTGGGTCGGGTACGCTTGCCCAGCGCGAAGCTGAGAGAGCGGCCAAGGAAAGCATCGAAGACATTATCGACCTTACGGACAATTCTCCTCTAGAGCCGTGGTCTTGCCCTCTGTGCACACTTCACAATGAGCCGATTGTGCTGCAATGTGCAGCATGCTTCACTGTGCGTCCCTTCAACTCGCCTAGGACTGCAAGTCAACCACGTGTTATTGCCGGACCATCGAGGACACATGATAATACTAGTACTTCCGGATCAACGTCTGATGCACGAGGACAATCCAGGGTCCTTGCGGTGAAGCAGCCAAGCAATTTCAAAGCATCAAGTGACCCAACACCTCATCCTCGCAAACCAGCCGAGACTTCAGCTGATGATGGACAATGGTCTTGTGCAGTCTGCACGCTCGTCAACGACAAACAAACAAACAAATGTACCTTGTGTTTAACAGGGCGTCCTCAAGTTTCCCCTATGGGGTGGACTTGCATAATGTGCGGCGAGGCTGACATGCCCCACCAGTTTTGGTCATGTCGATTTTGTGGCGCGATCAAGACGGAGAGCACTTACGGCTGAATCGGAATTAGTGTCCTGGAGTAATTTCACATCCCCTGGGATTCCAGGGCTCCACCTTACGATATATCATAATACCTTGACTGCAAGGACCTTGATTCTGATGGTTTTCCCTCTCGTGTATTGTTGTTTGGAGCCATGCCCTATGTGTATCGTACGATGGAGTAATAAAATCATCACTCGCGCGCGACGCCGCTAGAGCCGCTATTTTCATCTAGTTCAGCTGCGTCTGAATCGTGGGTTTAAAATTCCTGACTTGAGTCCAAATCAACGAGTGATTTCTCATTCCGTAGACTTACATGTAGTTCGATGTCATTCAAAGAGATGCACCATTTACACAAGAGCTGTCATTAATCATCACCGAATATAACCTTCAGGTTCTGGAGACTCTCTGGGTCCGCTTTACCCGATTTATCGCTTCCCCGGAACGCCTCTTTGACGATGGCGGTCTTGCGTTTTTGGATCTGGAGTATGCGACCTTCGATGGTGTGATCAACCTCGAAGAAAGTTCAATGGATATGACGAGGAAAGATCAATACAACCTCACTATGAAGTGTTTGACATATACCGTTTTTTCTTGGCCTATTCGGTGCACGCGATCAATGGCTATTACAAAAATCAGTAGTGCCAACCATGTACGGATACCAAGACGCCAACCTTGATTTTCTGTAGCCGCGTTCCACCAGCAGTCCATCTGAGTAATATGCATCAGCGTGGCAGGGCAACAGATTACGATGGCACTAACCATGAAGACGTGGTTGGCGCTCGTCAGCTATCGTTTGAAGTAACGTTCAGTAAATTCAAGCGGCAAGGTAGCTTGGGCTTACATTCAGACCGACACCGCCTGCTTTCAAACTGACAATAAGGACTTTGGGCTTCCGCTCGTTCTGCTTGAATTCTGATATGGCAGCATTGCGCTTCTTGAGGTCCATCGATCCATCAAAACGATACCATGACAGGCGTTCACGGTCCAGAGCCACAGAGATAAGGGAAAGGAAGGACGTGAACTGCGAGAAGACGACAGCACGGAAGTATGGGTCTTGATCTCGAAGTCGTCCTGAAACAAGCTCAGCCCAGGACGGAACGGACCATAAGTGTAGCACTCACTGAGGTTTTGTACCAACGCATCCAGTTTCGTAGACGATCTAAAATCATTTCGGCGCAGGAAGACTTCTGATGTCGACGTCCCTTCTTTTTCGTCCCCTGTAGACTCCTGATGTGGGCTATCTTGACCAGACGATCGGAAAACCTCAATGAGGTCTTGCTCCTTGACTGGTCCTTGCGAGCACGTCGGGCATCGTGGCACCTCTCCCTTGTCCGTGCACGTCCCAAGATATGATATAATGCATTCTTTACAGCTATACTATAACGTTAGCAGTGGGTCGATAAAGCGGACAGCGTTAGACGCACCATTGATGCATACAGGGAGGAATGATGGACGGTATCTGCATTACATCGAGGCATATTGGGCATTCCGAATCACTGGACGTGTCAAGGTTAGCTAGAACGTTCTCAGCATAAGCCGCTTTCGAGCTACTCGACACATCATGCTCTGAGATGTCATTCATAAGCGTGTCCACGTCGATCGCTCCATCTTTGGAGTGTCCAGAGGGTTTAGTCTCTGTCCCATCGCTAGTATCAGCGACGAGATCTGGATGAAGCACTGCCCGACGCAATCTTGAAAAAGAGTTAAGAAGTAGGATACGTCACGCGTCGAAAGTCTCACCTCATAAGCATGGCAAGAATGTGGGTGTAGTTTTTGCCCACGAGCCCCTTCGCATTGAGCTGATCGAAGTTCTGCTTTGCCGCATTGTAAATAGAGTCGTATATCTTTTGCTCTGCAGGCGTGAAGTGCAGTGTATCAACAGTGATCTCCTTCGCAGGTAACTCGACAATGCGTTTTCCAGAGTTATCACGCATGTTCTTTTCGCGTCGGAGAAGGACGCTCTCGAGGATCACTTGCACTATCTCTATTGCTTTGGGATCGCGGGCAAGGAATGGCACAGTAATGAAACTGGCGAATTGCTTCAGCCTCAACAAACAACGAAAATTTATGAGGAGGGTAGACACATACGAACGAAAGAATGAATACGATGACCACGGGGTATACTCCAAGAATTGTCTGACACGAATCAGTCAAACCGTTGTCTAGTACACTATCGTCACTCACAGGAGCGAATGAAGGTCCTCAAGTTTATTGACAATGGGAGTTCCTAATCATGATTCAGCGTCTGGATTATTAGAAACGCCAGTGTAGTCACCTGTCACAGCCCATCTACGTCTAGCACGAACAGCATACACAGCTCGTGCGGTCTTGCTTGTCCTGGACTTACAGTGATGAGCTTCGTCCAAGATCACTCGTAGCCACTCCACTTCAAAAGCCATCAATTAAGGGATTCTCGTTGATCCCTAGGACATACCTTGAAAAATAGAAGATTGGCCGCCGGACTTGAGGAGCTTGGAGTGTTCGGAGGCAAGTACGCCGTAGGATGTAATGATCACAGTGATAGACGCATCATCCTTTGAATCATCTTCTATACCGTCCAAGTCTAACCTGTTCTGTCCATGCCAGACAGTGACTTTAAGGGTCCCTGGTGCACTTGATCGCTGGAGTTCATCATGCCACTGGGAGAGCAGTGAGGTAGGAGCAACGATTAATGTTGCAGAAGGGCCTTTAGTAGGCTTCTTCCTTTGTCCGGAAGCTCTTGACCGGAAGGCGTTGTCAAGTTTCAGCTGACGAGTGCGTGCAAGATCCCTAGAGGTATCGTCGGGAAGGATGGGTTCCGGCTCTCGATTCATGTGAATGAGAGCAGATAACATAATGGTTTTCCCCATTCCCACTGAGGTAGATGAATCAGCTCCGACTACTGTACAAAAGTCGCGGGGACGCACTCTCTGCGTGGTGTGCCAGATTAAAAGATTGTTGTTATGAGCAAGGTAACGTCAGATGAAAACTGCACTTTACCATCACTGGCAGGGCATAAGCATTTATCGACCAACGAATGCTTGCTACTTACGCGAGGATCCCTCCTTTGAGTTTGCGTTCGGCTTTAGGAAAGTCAAGACTGAGTTCTCCAGAGTAAGGATTGAAGTAGAATGGTTTCTCGTCTTCAGTCAGGTCTATTATACCCTCCTGGGGTTCGGCCGGGAAAACATACCTATAAAAACAGTTGACCGCTGTTCCTGTAGCATAGTTGAGGGACTTACTCGCTCCACAGAGGGTGCATAGACACAGCTTCTCTAGCGGATACTTCCCCTGATTCTTTTGAATGCATCCACCTTGTGTAAGTCAGTAAGAGAGAACAGGAAATTCGACGGTATTCTGGCCCACATAAGCGCTTGTTTCTGGTACCCCCTTAGTGTTAATGTAAACGTGTCAGGAGGATCCATCTCAGCCATCGATTGATCATTCTTCTGGGCTCTAGAAGACTGTCAACATGACGGCCTGACATCACAAAATAATACTCACTTCTTGTAGATTACATCCAACTCGTTGTCAGATAGCTCCTCGCCTTCTTCTACTTCGATCTCCTCGTCGTCACCGACAATTTCAATTTTCTTCTTCTTGGCACCTCCAGGATGTTGCGTCAGATTCTTGTTCATACCATCAGTTTCATTTTCCGCGTTGCCATTATCTTGGACGTGGGCTCCCCTACAAGGGCGGAGGCTAACAGCTTCGAAGAGAGAGAGCAGCGCAGATTTACGTTCTCTGAGAGTTTGTTCATCTTGGGTTTCTTGTCCCTGATTGAACATCGTTGTCGGCCCCTCCGCTGAAGTACTTGGTGGCTTGAATGCAGATGCACGGATATATACAGATAACGAGACTATCAAGTCCGCACCAGAATGCAGAATGGCTGGGCAGTCCACCACTGTACTGCCTTTGAAGTCGACAATCCCTGGACGCTGTATTAAATACTCAGCTAATTCGCATGGAAGATGAAGTACCGAAGTCAAGAAGTCTCGAAACCCAAGATGAGACATGCTGCGGAAGACGGCCAAACTCTGGTTGAGATGTGTGAGCACCCTTACATCCTTTGCAGATGAGGCTCACCGAAACCACGGTCGTTCGTAAGGCGAACTACCGTGTCAGCTTTCTTCGTCGTTTTGGGCGGCTGCGATTTCAGCATAGCACCGAGGGTGAGTTGCTTCTTTTTACCCTTTTCTGGAAGGGCTTTCTTCTTTCCTTTCCCTGAGACTGGTAGGCCAGATTTAAAATCATCAGGATTATCTCGTTCGATGCGAATGATGTCGCCTGGTTTGATATAACCTTTGCCTCTGACAGTACTCCAGGCATTCCCGACAAGAAATGATCCAAGATATGCAGGATGATCAAATGATGCTTGCCCTGTACGTGTCTGGACCTTGGATGGCGGCGAGAGTCGCCTCTTCTTGACTGGTGGTTCTTCACCAGAAGGACCTGGCACCGGCGAAGAAGTTCTGAGAGAGGGCTCTGAGGACATAGTACTGACGCTGGAAGCTCGAGGAAGGTCTTCAGAGGAGGGTATCTCCAGGTCGCTTTCACTGTCATCACCATTCATAACTAATGACGAATTGATCGCAATTGGCCTTGGTGTTTCGAATCGTGGAATATCTTCATCGTCGCTGTCGGCAAAGAACAGGCGCTTCCCGTGTTGGGAGTAAGGTGGACCTGATGGGGGAGCTAGTTGGTGAGATGCTGGCTGCACTGGTACGCCAATCTGAGACATTGTCGAATTTACGGCGTCGCCCTCATCATCTGAACCTGCAAAAAAGAGACCACCGCGAGGTTGGAAATCCTGGGTCATGGAAATGAGAGATGGTGGTGCTCGAGGACGATAGGGCTGACGTGCCAACGCGACTCATTAAATGAGACGCGTTGGAATTGTTTGGCCGTGTTAGGATCCAAAGCTGACTTCCAAACCGCGCAGCCCCTGTTGAAATGCTTATACACAGATGGGACCGAGCAAGTACTCCTCATGAATTCCAGCATTCGTATCTGTTTACATGTTCTGATTGTTTTACAGGTTAATTTACATCGCCCTATTCGTCACTTCCTGGACTTCTTCTCAAGCTGCTGACTTGCCCATGCGTTCAGCGGCTGCGGAAATAAAGGCATTGTATCTTCTTCGCGTTTCTCCTGTAGTCTCTCTACCTCGTGCGCCAGCACCACAATGACGTTGGCCATCTGGCTCATCTCCGTGAGTTTCGTGACTGTTGCCTTGGCTACGTCCCACTCTTGGTAGTTCAACGAAGATATCTCCCTCACCAAGCCGGCAGAGGACGGAGCATAGCACTGGCGACTGTGGCAAGTGTCAGCCGCAAGGAGGACGAATGCATCTTTTGCGACGCGCGCCAAAGCAGTCATATGTCCGCTCATGTGCCCAGGTGTGTCGATGAGGTAGAGCGAACCGTCACCAAACAAGTCGATAGCGCGGTCAAATGATCCCAGTGGTTGAATGAGTCTTGCGTGAGGCATATCTTGCGCTGGGGACGCATCCGCCGCAAAATCAAGATAACAAACGCGCTGACCAGTTGGCAAGGCGTTGTACTTGCTTCGTGGATCATCAGGGTATGGATTAAGTGTGAAAATCTTGGATTCTCGACTCATCACGAGCGTTGCGCGGGAAAATGGTGCGAGATCTCCAACGTGGTCAAAATGTAGGTGACTGTTAACTCGACATGAGATGCAGTGATCGAAGTCGCATCGGTATTGTTTACCTATAAATTACGAAGTTTATGTCCTGAGGTTCAATAGGAGGGTCTGCCTTCGCAATGATGTCCACGATGTCTTCGTCGCATTCTACTTTGAATGTAGGAATTGCGCCTTCCATTACTGAGGGGGCATAACCTTCTCCGTTCTTGGACAATAGTTGGTAACGGAACGGTCGAAACTCAAAAGAATACACACCTTTCTCAATCCAAGATCAAAGAAGAGTTTTCCTTGCTGCGGGTGTTGTAACAAAAACGCGAAGGTGGGGACTCTGGTCCCTTCCGGAGTGTCATCAGACTCGGGTTCATCCCTGACACAGTCCTGGAAGACATCTTCATGGAGAAGGAAAAGAGTGCCGGCAACGATTGCAGACACAGTTAGATAAACTTGGCTCTCGCCGTCCGCTGGTAGATAGATGGAGGTCATCGTTGAAGATATGCCATCTGTTATCTGATTATCACTTGCAAGGAACTTTTCAAAACGCGTTAAATAATTGCATGTAGCTACCATAGCACATAACACTTCTCCGCCAATCAGTGCAATTTTTTTTTACGCTCTATCACTGGGAGCTCAAAGTGTAATGTTCTGCCATAGTATGATTTGAAGAACAAGATGTGGATGCCATCATCGACGATAACGACAAACGCGCTAGCCAAACAAGTACAAACCGCAGATGCAATATTAACTAACGTATTAACTTGCTTGCCATCGTCTTGCGCGATCTACTAGCACAAAATGCAGCGCGGTCTACCAATGGTACGTCCTTTTCGTGTCCGTTATTCGTCATAATCGATCCTTCATTTTAGCAACCCACTGTCGTGCTCCTTCGGGAGGGCACAGACACATCTCAAGGAAACCCGCAGCTTTTGTCTAACATATCCGCGTGCCTTGCCGTATCCCAGACACTCTCCAGCACGCTTGGTCCGCGTGGAATGGACAAGCTGATCGTGAATGAACGTGGCGAAGCACAGATTACCAATGACGGCGCAACGATCTTGAAACTTCTTGATATTGTTCATCCGGCTGCAAGGACCCTCGTCGACATCGCACGTGCCCAGGATGCAGAAGTCGGTGATGGGACTACCAGTGTAGTACTTTTGGCTGCACAGTTTCTCAAAGAAGTTCGTGGATACATCGAGGAGGGTGTCAGCCCGCACATCATCATGAAGGGATTCAGGAAGGCGTCACAACTAGTTCGTGTCACATGTTGCTCAGCGATTTCGTTGGAAAATCCTAATCTCAACAATTAACAGGCTGCAGAACGCATCAAGGCAATTCAGATTAGTGTTGACAAGTCCGATCCTGAGTATGTCTCGGAATTTTTGAACGACAGTCCCTAACATATTTTCAGGCAATTCCGATCTCTTCTACTCAAATGCGCAGCGACATCAATGTCATCAAAATTGATCCATTCGGAAAAACCATTCTTCTCGAACATGGTCGTTGACGCTGTTCAGAGCTTAGATCCAAACGACTTGGACGAGTCGCTCATCGGGGTGAAAAAGATTCCAGGAGGTGGCATGCAAGACTCTCAGTTGATCCGTGGTGTTGCTTTCAAAAAAACTTTCACGTATGCTGGTGCTGAGCAACAGCCGAAGTCCTTCCAGGACCCTCTCATTCTCAGCTTGAACGTGGAGCTTGAGTTGAAAGCTGAGAAGGATAATGCAGAGGTTCGAGTGGAGGCGGTGAAGGACTACCAGGCAATCGTTGATGCAGAGTGGGAGATCATTTACAGGAAGCTGGAAGCGATCGAGAAGACTGGTGCCAAAGTGGTGTTAAGCAAATTGCCAATCGGAGATCTGGCCACTCAGTGGTTCGCCGACCGCGACATCTTCTGTGCTGGTCGTGTACCGGCTGGTGATCTTCGCAGAGTATGTCAAGCAGTCGGAGGTTCCGTGCAGTCAACGTGCTCGGACATAGCCCGGGAGCATCTCGGAACTTGCGGTCGGTTCGAAGAGCGTCAGGTTGGCGGCGAACGGTATAACATCTTCGAGGAGTGTCCCAAAGCACAGACATGCACACTACTTCTTCGTGGCGGCGCAGAACAGTTCATCGAAGAAGTGGAACGTAGTCTACATGACGCCGTCATGGTCGTTAAGCGAGCGATCCGCAATGGCGAGGTGGTAGCCGGAGGCGGAGCCGTCGAGGTAACTCATGACTTCGTTGTTTTGTTTTTATCCTCTAATTCGGTGTGTGAATTAGATGGATGTATCCGCGCACATTCGGAAGCACGCGCTGTCTATTCCTGGGAAGCAGCAGCTGATTTTGACTGCTTTCGCAAAAGCACTAGAAATTATTCCTCGGCAAATTTGCGACAATGCAGGTCTGGACTCTACTGACATTCTTAACAAACTGCGCATGCGACATGCCGCTGGCAACAAATGGTTCGGAGTAGACGTTGACGGTGCGGAAGGTGTCCGCGATAACATGGAGGCATTTGTTTGGGAGCCTCCGCTCGTCAAGTTGAACGCAATCAGTAGTGCAACCGAAGCCGCATGCCTCATCCTCAGTGTTGACGAGACAGTGAGAAACCCACAAAGCGAAGCAGTACGTAGGCTCTTATCTTTCTCTTTTCAAGGGCTGAGTGAACGAAAATATCTTGTAGCAAAGCTCAGGGCCAAAAGCACCACCTGGTGCAGCAGCTCGTGCTCTCCGGGGCAGGGGCAGGGGCATGCCCAGACGGTGAAGGAGACGGCATCGCCGGCAAAAGATTACAAGGAGAAGTGTGACCATCATTATGACGCGTACCGTACCATTTGTTCTCAGCAATCAAGCGCTAATCATGGTACTTGCATGGACATAAGCCTGGGTCGTCATCAAAATAGAAGCTTTCCCTGGGAAAGGGACTATCTTTGCTATTGCGCCATTGTGTTGCAGAATGAGATGCCTTGTCACGAAGACAGCGCCATTTCTGAGCCTCTTTGCCTCATTTTTGTATCTAATCTGATATACATCTCACCAGGATACTAAAGCTCTAGCATCCAGCACGTACTGGATAGCGCGGCACATCAACCAGGAGCAGATCATGTTTGAAGCCTGCGATCACTGGTGACATGTCCACCTTACACCCTCGACGTCATCAAAAGCGTCTGCTTTATGAAAGTACACCCACTGAGAATGGTGCCTGATCCTTCGGTTCAAAAGGACAAGGGTGAGACTTTCAATGGGATAGGAACTATGCATCCTAAGTCAGGGTCCGAGTCTCCCAAGTTAGGCTTCGAGTCTCCTACTGCTCTCGAGAAGCCCCTTCCTCTGGACGATCATCATAAGGATCGTCAGGGTTCACGCAGCTCTAGGCATATCTTTCAAAGGCACCGTGTTGATCTTGATAGTATTGCAACGCAGCCCTCCGTCTTTGATGACCCGGTAACTTTGGAGGTGTATCGACCCCCTCCCGAGTATGAGAATACTCACAGGTTCGATCCCGACGCGAAATGGACTTGGAGGGAAGAGAAGGCAAGTGTAGCACAACCATGGCTTTCGAATATAATAATTAATAATGGCTTGCTTGATTGCAGAAAGTTGTTCGAAAGATTGACTTCCGCATCATGATCTGGGCTGGCGTGATGTTCTTTGCGCTGGACCTCGACCGAACGAATATTTCTCAAGCGAACACCGACAACTTCCTACAAGACCTGCATCTCACCACGAATGATTTTAACCTTGGAAATACGCTGTATAGATTGTCCTTTTTGATAGCCGAACTCCCATCGCAGCTGATTTCGAAGAGGGTTGGACCAGATGTTTGGGTACCAACGCAGGTATTTTCGTTCGTATATTCTCTTTTTAATTGAATGAAGAATAACCTGCCAGATCACTCTTTGGAGCATGGCTGCACTGTCGCAATATTGGCTCTCTGACCGAAGATCCTTCCTTGCAACGAGGTACGCTATGTTCGACCATCTTTTGAGTGTCTCATATATTAGTCTTAGATTCATTCTCGGGTTCCTAGAAGGAGGATTTATTCCTGACGTTGTGCTCTACCTATCCTACTTTTACACAAAGACAGAACGTGAGACTTTACTCGCTTACATTGTTCGTGCACCTGAGATCTTATGCAGTGCCGATTCGCCTTGCTTGGTTTTGGGTTTCAAACTACATAACCGTGATGGTCAGCGCTTTTTTGGCCACTGGCATCCTGTCCCTTCGCTCGGGAGATCGCGCCGGCTGGCGGTATCTCTTTCTGATAGAGGGATTGATCACTCTTGCCGTTGGCATAACGTCATACTTTTTGATGCCTCCCGGTCCGACGCAAACGAAAGCTTGGTTTAGGCCAAAAGGATGGTTCACGGAGCGCGAGGAGGTTATTATGGTTAACAGGTCGGCTGACAATTTTCGTTTTTGATGCTCCTTATCTCAATCTAATCATGGATTGTGGTACAGAGTTCTGCGAGATGACCCAACGAAATCAGATATGCACAATCGGGAGGGCTTGACGATCAGGATGATCTGGGATGCCATCTGTGACTGGCGAATGTGGCCTATATACGTCCTTGGTATCACACATATGAGTATGTATTCACAATCTCACTCCGATTTCGACAACTTATAATTCTCGTAGTTCCCGTTGGACCACCACAGACGTACCTGACACTTTCGCTGAGGAACCTTGGATTCACAACTACTCAATCTAATCTCCTGACGTTGCCTAGCACCACCTGCGGGTTGCTGACACTTTTACTTACTTCCTATTTTTCGGAGTTTGTGCAGTCACGAGTCGGCGCCTGCCTAGTACTTCAGATATGGGCATTGCCATTGCTCGTTGTACTCCGAAGCTTTGGGCGCAGCACTAACCAGTGGGACTACTTTGCGGTTGTCACGCTGATCACTGGCTTCCCGTATGTCCATCCAATCCAGGTTGCCTGGGCCTCTAGGAATTCTGGCAGCGTGCGAACACGGACGATATCGGCCAGTGTATATAATATGTTTGTTCAGGCAGGAGTTATTGTTTATGTGAGTACAATCGAAGCCGTCCTGGTGAACTCAAGTTTACTGTTTTCAGGCGAATATATACCGTGCGGATGATGCCGTGAGTGGTTTTGATCTTATGCAATTCAATGAAGTGCTCATCAGTTGATTTACCGCATTCAAAAAGCCCCTATGTACGTTCCTTGATTGCATTCGCGGCTTAACTTCTGACGACGGCGTTGTAGATAAGCGGGGAAACCTCGTTTTGATCATCATATGCAGCGCGAACTTCATTATTTATATTTCGACGTACTTCTTTTATCGTGGTATAAACCGCCACAGAGAGCAACAGTGGAATACGATGACCGTCACGGTTTGTCCAAGATCGTTGTAGAAATGATGGGTCGGACCTAATATCTTCCACAGGAACGGGAAACATACTTGGAGACAACCAAGGATCAAGGAAATGAGAGGCTAGATTTTAGGTTTGCCTATTAGTGAGGGAACCTATTGAATCTCTTCGATTTCGCTTCGTGCGCTCGAAGTTTACCGGGCCAGCCAGGCAAATCTGCGTGACCAAAGGTATTTTCTTTGGTGGAATGATGGTAACGGCTGGGTACGATGTCTGCATACTTCCATCAGACTCTCGAGGTCAAGTAATTTTGGGAAGCTTTGAGTGCTCTGCCACTGGGAGTCATTAAGATCCATGTTAGAGACTAGAGCTAGTAGCCGCTCGTTCAAATATATGGATGAGGCTGTGAAGATCTCTCTGGAGAAACCTTTTCACTAGATGTATTGGCAGTATATCACATGTATCGTTTGTATGTGAGATGATTAGAGGGAGATAATCCGGGATAGACAGATGTAAAGCATATTGGAATGACTCAAGGAGCGGTAGTATGATACAATGATAGCGTTTGGCGATATACAAGTTGAAAGACGACCGACAGCAAGACCCAATATAGTAGATGGGTGAAAGCTTGTTCGGGTATGACCGTCTGGTTTTTCTGTGTCAAATACTGACGACTATCCGGCAATGGCGAACTATCTGGCTTTCAAAGCCAACTTTCTGACGACCAGCACTGCAAGGTCCTGTTGACGTGACGTGTGAGAGACGGACGCAAGCAAAGTAAGGCTAGCAAACGTACAATAATCAAAGTCGTCAGGCTGAGGCGCCTAATGCGAGGTTCGGCATCGACCTCGGCATGAACTTCAATGACTTCAAGTTCCTGTGGCTCCTCGTGGAGGTCAGACTGCATTTTGAGAGTAAGTAAGGCAACAAGACGATGTAAAAAAACACGTACGAAGTCGAGAATTGGCGGTCCAACGCTGTTGTCGTCTTCAACAACGTCGTACTGATTGCTGAAACGATCGTCGACAGTTTGCTTCATGAGAAATTGTCAAAAATAGCGCTCCAATGAGGTTCGCATGTCTCACCATCAGGCTCTCACGTTGGCTTAACTTCACTCTCGGGTAAGGGTGGAAGCGAAGCAAATAGGAAGACCTGTAGCTGGGCAACCTCATAGTGCTCGTCGAATACTGGCTCATTACAAGTGAAAATGAAGGGAAAGGAACGTCGATTATCCTGCGTGAAGGCATTGGGGTTTAAATACCAGCGGAGGCTTGGGGAAGGAAAGCGAACAAAAAAAATTGCGAACCGGGGGTTAGAACCCCAAATTCGCAATCCCGACAGGGTTGAGTTAGTGCCGATTCAATGTCCAGTGGGGTGCCTGTCCCAGTGTGGCACTTGTGGAAATATTGGTACAAAATTTGCTTCCGTGGAACCAATTCTCTTAGCATCATCATGGGCGACCTCGATCCAGGATCATCCGACGATAGGACGAAACGAGAGGCAGAACACGGCGCCGCCAGGAGGGATATCATGGCCACGAGTGGGCGCCACGTTATTCCTTCGAACCTACGGACCACCGACGCAGGACTTGTATGTCTAAGCTCCTTGATATACACCACGGATCTGGACAACCTGGAACTTCTATCTCTGATGTGCTGCTTAGAGCACAACGTTATAGAAATGCTGCGCGAGCTAGACGCGTCCTAGGCTGCCTGGACAAGAAAAGTCAGTTCACGAGGCGCAAGTGCATGGGCTCTGTTACGGAGAACTCTCTGTTGTATGCTACACAATATATCTCCAATGCGCTGATCAACCATCCTGAACGACTGCATCCCCTGGACATGCCAGAAAAAACTCCCAACGCTGAGCTACTCCCTCAGCGAGCACAGCGTGATCAATAGCGATGTGACACGCGCGGCGTGACACAAAAAGGGGCGTCACGCTAATTTGCGCACGAGCCAAGGCAAGTTCGCAACCGCCATCATGAAACATGCAAGCGACTCAAAAGTGTGCCTTCAAGCTATCAAAATATCTCAAGCAGCATTGGTGTGAGTCAAGATAGTCACTATGGCTGCATCAAGATCGCCCCAATAATCTCAACTTGGCGCAACCGCCCCTCATCAACATCGCCAGGTGGCCACCACTGCCACTCCAGTAGTGATATACGCCAGAAACAAAAACATAGTTGGAGTGAACAAGACACTCACCAGTGACTATGATCCGGCTCAGTGCCCCCCATCTGCATCGTAAGCTGCCTCGAATTCTCCACAAATTTCCGTGCATCCAGATGTGAAGGATGTCAAACCGAATGATCCAACATGAGAAGAGATGCTGTCAAGCTACAAAAACCATGGAGACTCCCAGCCCCGTTGCTGACGAAAAAACTGCGAATTTTCACCGTCGCAGCACTGTGTCTAGTTCTTGCCTTTGCCAATGCTGTTGGCGATGCTGAGCCGTGACCATAACTTGAAGTGCGACCAAGCTGTCTTGCATGTCCTCGTGGGGGCCACAATACATCATAGGCGACTCCGATTTGCGAGTGGATCCATGGGTGCGTCAAGGGGTATCGAAGCTGCTGGTGTCGTACTTCAAGATCAGCAATTCAAGAAATTCGCTTGCGACGAGCCTTCTTGCGTTACACTTGAGTGGTTGAAGCTGAGCCGATTTTTTGTTTTGTTTGGCAGGACGAGTCGCAGCGGTTGGGGAATGATTAACGATTCGTGGGCACCAATTTTTTGTTTGGTCCACAATTGGTCCACAAGAAATCGGAGTAGCTTTGGTTTTTGCCAGGTCGCAACTCCGCTCGCCAATTCAAGTCACAGTTTCTGCAGTCTCCCCTTGGTTTCTCGGTCTAAAAAATTAAAGAATTGATTTTCCCTTCACAGACGAGAAACTTTATACGTCGGAGTTCTCGTCTCGCCCACCTCGCCTGCATGAATGTCTGGCAGTAGGACGTCCAGTGCCTGACAACGGTTCAATGGAAAGGCAATGGTTCAGTGAACCTTTGGAGTCTACTATAATACTCGCCAAAGTCACACTGCCAGTACCTACTAACTGTTGGCAACTTGGGCAGTCGGGTGCATAATATTTTCGAGCGGTTCAACTTGCGTCTGAGTCCTGATTCCTCCAACATCACTGTCCTGATCTCACCGCTGGGTATTACTGCCCGCTCAACTGGATGGTGTGTCGTTGATACCTCAGCCAACGCAAGTCTCCATTCTCTCCTCGCGGCGCTCGCTCACTTCTTCCAGGACGAGTCAGTGGTCCCGCATCAAGAGATCGAGGAGAGCAAGGTTCATCGGCACGGCATTCGAAGAATTTTTCACGTCATAGCTGCCAACCTTTTTTCCGGCATCTCCCTCATCTACATCACAGCCTGTGGTCCTTTGCCATCATGCAAGCTGCGAATGAGCGTCCTTTTTTGTGGCTCTCAGTCAGTGCCTCGCCCGTTTTCTTCTCGACAACTTCCGCTGATGCCGCCGTCTTCATTTAAATTGTAGGGTGCAGCAATAGTCTCATTCCTGTGATTTGAATCGCGTAAGCCAGCTTCTTTCCATGTTATGGATTACGAACGAGTGATGGTCTGGTTGATAGCGCTGACAGATGATTTGATGCATGCAACTGCAGGAAGATACTTCAAGGAAGAACGGCGTTCATAGAGCACCTGGCTGCTATGCTCGGGTAGACAAAAACGACGTACAAACCGACGAAAGTGATCAAGTCATTTCTTCCTGGGATCCAAGATACTCGGCCACCCGGAGAAGGGAAGGTTCTGACATGAGATGAGTCTTGGATGATCGAGTTGTTGTGGATACGAATTATTAACATCCTATATACTCAGGAAACTCCGATGTGGACTGAGGGCGAAAGCAAAGGCATGGTTAATTGTTTTTATTTTATTTTATACTCGACTGATCACGTGAACAGTGTTCGGAGACTTAGGATCTGTCTGCGCTTCCCCTCCCGGCACCCTTTCGTATCACTCTACAAGTCTCTATTGGTTGATTGGTTGACGTTGACCGCAAGAACCGCGATCTCAACTGTAGACGGAACTTGTGATACGTAGCGCAAATTCATCATATTGTGTTTCTTCTTCTGAATTCCGGTATTAAATCCCACCCTGAACTAGGAGTATTGCGTGCATAGCAATGGATTGGTTGTAAAAGTACCAGTACACGATCATGGTTGCAAACACTGTGATACGAAGTGGATGCTGCCATGACAGTGGATAGGCACTTTGCTAATTCACATCGGAGTTATGAACATTTAAGAGTGCTTTGAAGTACAAAATGTGATGCCCTTAGCTTGAAGTTTAGCTTGCCAAAATTCTCATTTAATATTTATTACTTAATTATTTGAGATGAAAATGTTTGTGAATATGAGAAATATTTAACCGCCAAAAATCTCGAGCAAAGTTTGAAGTATCGTCTTCGCATTTTGTGCAACACTCAAAGCACTCCTAAACATCGACAACCCCGATGCTGTGAGGAGCTCCGGTCGCATTAGATGGAAGATCGCGGAGCGATCCGGCGTACATGCTGTCGGACTTAGGTAACCCGGTGGGTATGTCTGGCAGTCCGCCATTAATAACATCCTCTGCTTTTGGGGTTGAATGGAACGCAGGATTCCGCCAGCTGAGAACGAGGCATGGTGATTAATCTGTATAGATCCAGGCGCGCTAGCCGCGATTAATTGCTTGGGTCCGAGTCCAAGGCTCACGTCTACGCCTGGAGTGAGAACACTTCCGGCAGGTCGAAGTCACTGAATCGTTACTGGAATAACGGAAAAAAATGTGAGTGGAGTGGGGGTCTGGCGGGCCGATCGGTTTGTAACTCACTAGACCTATAGCAAATTGGATGGTCGATTTTTGGTCAGTCATTATTTTTCCAATTGCAATAGCTTGTCATCCTAACAGCGCTCCCCTCCATAACCTACTAGGTCTGAACAAAGCGATTATTTCTATGGGTGTCTCATTCTCCGTTACGCTTCTTCAACTACGGACCTGTAACCTCTCCGATTGCGTGCACTGGGTTCACCACATGAACAACATCGTGCCGCAGAAAGCGCCTTCCAGTGTCACACATCAGGGATTAATATTGACCGACTATTTCGCTTTCGGGAAGCCAGTAACCGTGGACATGGAACGTGCTGCAATGAATTGAATGGCTAACTGGTTGTAACTGCCGAATAAAATTACTCACAGCTTGCTGATCGGGCTCGCTGCGGCTCTTCCTGTGGACGACTCGTAGACGCCGTTCTGGACATCAATATTGCAACGACAATTGTATTGTCTTGGAAGTATCTTGGAAGAGTGCCAGTGTCAGCTAAGCAGACTTTCAATTAAATCATTCATGATTTTTATCCTCGAGCGTTTCGGTAAGGAAGCGACATATGGCATGATACAGGAAGCCGCCAGACCTCCAGCGCTCCGATTGCCTATATCTTTTCTACAGGTCTTTTCAAACGCTCGAGCTCGGTCCAATTGCATGCCGGACGCTACTCTCTCCCGTCTCTGCCACCCTGCTAGCTTGAAAAAGTCGAAGGGATGATAATGAGTCTCCCAAATTCTTTGCCGACTTCCCTTGGCACCTTCAAAATATCACCAATGTCAAATGCAACAGGTATGTAATGCTTTGGGCGATTAAATTGTTCTTGTCACGACTGACTGTTTTGTGTTTGCAATGGTAGAAAATAGATTGGGGTTGAACAACCTCTTGCAACAACGATATGGTGCAAATGTCGCTGCTCACCTGCGATGGGAAAGTGTTAGAAATGGCACTGATCATAATCCTACATGGACTTTGATTGTTTATGGTATGTGCTCAGTTTTTTGTCTGGTTTTTGTCACGTTTTAATGCACTTAGTCGACGGTATTGAGTACGGGCGGGGGTCTGGTAGTGACAAAGTGATTGCGAAGGAGATGGCTTCTGGAGTCGCCCTTGGGCAGCTTCGAATACAGTGGGCTCATCTGCTGCACTAGTTGTACGACGTCGTCTTCTTAGTTTTGTGGTTCTTTATATAATCCACCGTCCTGTAATTTTGGCCATAGCACCCTATTGTGTATTTCACAACATGCATGTAGCTCTAGCCTTTCGTTTTCTCCGTCCAAAGAATATTTTTGGCATGCATCCCGCGAAGGAGGTCAACAGATCGCCACACAACCCGGTGTATTGATCAGTGCCGCTTCATGTGTCAGCATGGAGGCTGAACCGGGTTCGAATACGTAATTTGATCATCAACTAACATCAACAAACAATTCATTTCTTCCACCACCACTGAGTCAATTATACGCGTCCACACACGCCCACGAACTCTTCGGACTTTAATGCGTACCACGCCTAAAACTGACACTGATTTTGTGAGTGCTGCAGTGCTTCGAATCTGGAATCAGACTGCTGGAAAGCATTGACAGGTAGGTATGATTTATTTGTACCGCCACCGTGCGTTACGGACTCTTGTAAGATCGCTCTGCAAGACTTAATATCGCCATCCCTCAGCTGTTCGTCTTCCACGGAAAAATCCAATGTCACATTGCCCCATTAAGCAGCAAGATACGAAGGCACTTTATCCGCGATGCATCTTCCTACACCTGCCATTAGCCAAATCCACCTGCGGACTGGCAATCGGAAATTGATATCTTGCGAGGAACCGTTGCAACCCTTTTACCACAGCGCCTTCCAAAAGCCCTGAATAGGAAAAGCACAGTCAGTGCTCGCAACTTTTTTTAACTATACAGCTTGGCAAGTTGGCCTGTATTCTAGCGCCAGTGTACGGAATCCCGATGGCGCAAAAGCCAGTATTGGCCATGGTCTGCCTATTATGATAGATGGCCTTTCAGATTCGTCACCTTGTCACCTGGATATTGGCCGGCAGTATCAAGCGTGCGCTATGTTGATACTTCATTTCCTCCACCTACACTCCACATCGTGGCTGACTCCGGGGACATGTATGTGGCCGTGATGTCCTTGCCAATGTACCAAATTCGTCTAGCTGCCAATTACCCCTGTCTGCGTTTACAGCGCCAGCTTGGCGGGTTATGCATGCATGTCGTTAGATATAAAGGAAAGAGAGCCATGACACAGCTCATTATCCGACAAGTCCACTGGTTTTCTATCATCCACAACACTCGCACCCTAGTTTCCGCAACGATGTCCAACCCTGAACGTACGTCCTCCCTTCATTTATTCGTCATGCAGGATATATCCATTCATTTTAACCTCCAGACCCTCGCACGAACTTGAACAATCTATTGCAGTCCATTTACGGACCCTATGTCCCTGACCATGTCAGGTGGGAGGTCTATTCGCAAGGCCCTCCCAACGCTTTAACATGGTATGCGACCATCTACAGTACGTTGACTTCTAGAGTCAATGATGCGCATACTAACATACGACACAGTTGACGATATGAATTACGGCTACGCTTCAGCTCGCACCAGAGGTGATGCTCAGGACATGGCTGCGCAACAGGCTTATAACCATTTGAGACGTGAAAGAAGATGAAGCAATTGACAAACTTGTCAATCTAGTGTGGCGGTTTCAGTTCATATATGCCTTCATTCTAGACACCCGCATAGTTCTGTTACTGATACGTTTTCGTCATCATCATACAGTCGTAATACAGCGTCGTCCATACTAGAAGTGCGCGTGTTGTGAGCCAATAGATCCCTTTTTTTTTTCTTGGTTGATGCGTTGATGGCCCGTTGTGCTTCGACGTGCTCCTATGTGTCAGTAACCCAGAGTGAGGGCATCAGTGTGGTGGTGAGTAGAGGAGACCGTGATAATGTATCATATGGTCTGCCACACGCCCTATGTACTGGTACTGACGCGGCTCCAAATATTGATTCACCTGGTAAAATGCGAGCTAGTCTCCCTAGTGAGCAGACCAAACAGATAATAATCATTCCCGCTTTATCATGGTCTGCTTCCACTACATACTCATACTGTGTCTCAACAAATTGCCGTGCATACACCGAGAAGTTAGGGGTGAGCTATAATTGGCCATCTAAAAGTAAGGAAGACACGTGACGCGACGCGTGTGTCGCAGCCGAAGCTAACTTCAACTTGTTTCCTCTAGTTTGATCAATCTGATGCTCCAATTCCGAGTATAGCGTACCCAGTGGGTGTCCACCAAATCATCCATCCCATCTCTGCTACCAATTTTCTTGCCCCAATTGCAACGCCCTTCAGTTTCACACATCTTCTGGCTTAAAAGACACCCTAGTCTAAGTCCACCTCACAGCCTACCACATACTCCAAACCATGCGCCTCTCAGACCGGTTTGTTCTCACTCGTTAACATACAACTCGGCAGTTAAATAAGAGCCTCCACTAAGCGGGAGCCACATGGCTGATTTGCTTCCAGGGCGAGTAGGCTGCAATAGCACCGTGACTTCAAAGGCAGATGACCTCCCAAAACTTGCGAGGAGGAAGATTCTCCTTTCTTGTGGACCTGATAACGAATGGGAAAGCGAGTTGTGAAAGGTGGACACACAAGCGGACGACCGTGCCGCTCCATACATTATCTCGCGCATGGCAAAGTACAAGAGCATGTACTGAATCGTCTCAAGATTGCATATTCAGCTTGTATCACGATTCGTACTAGTATGTGGCGTGGGGGAAATTGGCAGGACCGGGCTTGACGCCGAATCATAACCTGGCGCCTGTCGTTGCCATGTCGGATCCAGGAATTCTCTCGTCTACATTCCATTGGAAACCTAGTTTCCGCAACAATGTCCAACCCTGGACGTAGTACGTCCTCCATCTGTTGTTCAACATGTAGGATGCGCTCATTCATTAACCTTCAGATCCTCGCACGATTTTGAACAATTTATTGCAGTCCATTTACGGACCCGCTGTCAACGACCATGTCAGGTGGGAGGTCTATCAGCAAGGCCCTCCCAATGCCTCAACGTGGTATGCGACCATTTATAGTATGTTCAACCGCCAGAATAGTCATGGATGTATAGATGTGCATACTAAACAATATGTCATACAGTTGACAATGTGAATCAAGGCTACACTTCAGCACCCACCAGAAGTGCTGCTCAGGACATGGCTGCGCAACAGGCTTATGATTATTTGAGAAGTGTAAGATGAGCTGCAGCAATGAAGTTTAAAGCATGGTGACTTGTACGCCCTGATTGTCATCCTCTTCTGATGTCTACGTAGTTCTACCACTCACACATACATTTTTCCAATCGCTTGCTTGTAACACAACATTGCTTGTTACAGGAGTAATGTACTTGTGTACGATCGATATTTCGTTTTGCTTCGACAATACGTCATTAGCGCGCCGCATCAGTGTGGTAGGCAAGACATGATAATGCGTTGTAAGGTCTCGCATGTCCCCACCCACATTCGACCCAACTGACGATTTGACGTAATAACTTATAGTAAAAGGTCAGCCGTCCGCCCATATGCATATACAATGGTCACGAAGTGGACAAGGACAGCACATGCGTATGCTGACAGCGCTGACAGTCGCACTAAGATTATTATGGGTTGTATGTATACATGAATGCCATAGCTGACTCGAACACAACGATAAAAAGGGAACGATATCCCCTCACGTCAATTGGCCATCCATTGACGCTCTTTGCTTCGTGCTCGAACCTTCGCCCTACGCTCGCCCTCCTTGGCACGACGCTCCAGCTCTTTGACATCTAAGAACATGTTGCCGACATCAATGAATTTGATTGCTGGACGGCCAAGACGCTCGACAATATTCGACTTCGCCTCGTTCTCGGAAGGAGTAGCTGACTTTGTGGCGGCATCCAGAATGCCTGGCATGATTGGGTCCTAGTAGATAAGTGAGTTCACTTGTACATCGAAGAAACAGCCAACAAACCTTGCCCTCAGGCACCGTCTCCCAAAACATGCGCTGATACCGTTGTCGCGCCCAGTCGAAGCCGCCGGCTTCTTCGTCTTCTCGGTCAGCCTCCACTGCGTCGTATCTCTCGCTGTGCGTTTTGGCCAAGTGCTGGTTGGTATCATACTGCACGGGTACAGGCTTCGAATGATCAAGGGTGGTAAAAACTTTCGTTTGAGGTACGCCAAGGAGACTTTCCATGCCTTGCACAAAACCTGTCTGGATGGACTTATTCTGCAAAGCGTGTGAGCGTCGATGTCACAAAGGGAACAACGTATAGGTTCAGATATGGTCGGAATGTGTGACCAGTGCCAGACTATGTAAGGCGCTTGAATTGCGCAAACAATGATGTGGTTTAAAGGAAAGGAAATTGGTACTCACATCCTGCTCGTAATGAAGGGATTTTCGGGGGAGAGTCAGTGAATAGTTCCTCATTGTGGGTAGTTGCAATTTACCTGGAAAAAAAATGCAAGAGGATCAGTCAGTATCATTAAATATCAAGTAGCAGTGGAAGGGAGATGCAGATCAGTAAGGTGCGTAGATTTAACCATGTATGCGTCTATAAGACTAATCGAATTCACGTTGCTCATCACGTTCTTGAGAAAGAACAGAGGAATAAGTGATTTCTCACCTTTTTCCATGATGCTTCTAAACCTTTCAATCGTAAAATGGCATCGATACGTTTTATGCTGAGATGATGCCTGACAGCCAAAGCTCGTACCGAATTAGCCTCGGGATCGGCCATGTAAGAAAAATAGATATGAGTGCGTAAAGAATCCGAGACAGGTGGAGGAGGACGGAATGATTGGTTAAGAGGAAAGGGCTGACTAGGAATGAGCATGATCATTGTGGTGCTAGCTAACTGAACATACCGTTCCAGAGCCAAGCCAATTCCGTGGCGCGGGGTCACGGTACTTGCGACCGGCGTCTGCTATCCACTTCTCGTATGAAGGAGTTTCTGGGGTTTCGGCATCGTATGGTATGTCGAAACCCTCTAGGATAGCTTCGCCAAGGGCATCATCTTCCTCGTCTGTCTCGAAAGATTCATCCTGTCTTGCGACGAAAGACTGGAAAAATGTTCTACGCGGACATCTGCTCACAGAAGGCAAATGCAGGGTGCGCTGAGACGATGAAGCTGATATACGCAAACGAGTGAACATTGGGACGCAGAACGCGCAAAAAATTTGAAGCATTTCTGGTCGGCGTCACGTGAACACTCTAGGGCAGGCCTCAAATTCAAATTTGACTTAATGAGAGTTTTGCTTGACGTTTCTAGGCATAATTGAAGATGTCCATGACATTCACCAGCGATGTATGCTATGGAAATGACAATGGGCTATCAGCTTTACTGAAGGGATATTCTGCCTTGATTCCCCCGCTTCACCTTAAATTTCCTCTTCATTGTTCATTTACTGAGGTACACACATTTCTTTTACACCAAGTTTTGCTCGACCCGCACTTGAAGCAGTATCCACCTTCCGGGAGATACCAGCTGTCATTTTGGAAGTGGGCAATTGGACACTTGGAACGAATGGACAAATACGACGAGGTTGGCTACACTGCTACAGTATCACCCGAGAAGCCGACTCATTCACAATTGCACATAAAGGACGCCGAGATCGACACACGGATTTATGACCGTTATTTGTCCCTTATGTCGGGTCCAATGTAGGTTGATTTCCATTACAATACATCTCTGCTCATCTCCGTTTTTCCCCACTGCACAGCGATCGTAGTAGTCCCCCACCGGATTCGTACGTGACATATTACTGGAAGCCTCCAAGTCCACTTGGTTCTGCCAATCAAAACAGTCACGAGTCCATCACGTTACTCGAGTCTCGGACCACCATCGAAAGCGGGACGACAGGGCTAAGGACGTGGTGTGCAAGTTTCGTCCTTGCCAGCTATCTCATTGCGAATCCCGGTACGGTAGACACACCGTGCCATTCCTTGACTGGCCTTGATATTTCTTTATGCGCACCAGAAATGATTCATGATCAAACGGTCCTTGAGCTTGGCTGCGGGACCGGTTTTCTTGGGATTGTTGTGGCAACGTTGCAACAGAAATTAAACGAGTGTCATCAGTCACATCACCAGTCATTACCTGCGGTACTGTTGACCGATGTTAATTCCGGAGTGCTTTCAAGATGCCGCGACAATATCCGACTTCGTTGCAGTGAGTGATCCCAGTTTCATCCTTGCAGCCCTTCGGTAAACCGGGTTGATGTGCTCCGCCTTCAACACCCTTTTCGGAGTCTATTTGTGCTCTATCTCGTTTGTCTCGATCGGCTCAGAACATATTTTAAAGATGTGTTGTCCTTGCTCACTGTCGCGTAGATCAGTCATCAAATCACCAAAATATCTCCTTCTCCACTCTTGACTGGTTCGATTCCCTTTCCCTGCCACTCAGTGAGAACGCGGCGACAGCATTTCTATCCAAAGCGAGTGCCGGCGTTGTGATTGGTGCTGATATAGTAAGGCTCACATTCGCCGCTACGTGGTTGCCACTTACCCGGGCAGGTATTCGACCCAAGTCTGGTCTTGCCTCTGGTCGCAACCTTGCGTCTTGCACTTTCCTTCGAGAGTACCCGAATGGCAGTGGTGGCGCTAACAGTCAGAAATGAGCAGACGCTTACGCATTTTGTGACAGAGGCTGGTGAGCAGTCCTCGACCTGTGTAGTGCGGTGAACCTGATCTTCAAGTCACATAGTAAAAGAATTTTGTGTGGAGGAAGTTCCACATGCTTTCACCTCACTTACATATTTTGATCTGGATACCGCTGGAGTGGATGCTGGTCTTGATGTCAAGATATTCAAATTCACGCTCCGCAATCAGGCGTCGTAATCAAATGCGTATTGTATTCTACAGCTGTTTCCACTCAAGAGTTACTATCGGTTACCATTCATTCGACCCCCCCTCACTCGGCCAGAACAACATGAATTGGCTGGCACCTGGCACGTGACAGACAGACTTCGGCTCTGTCACGCCTCGACATTAACCTCGATCTACCTCGATCTCGCACATTTCTCCGTCAATTTTGATCATTCAACTTCATAGAGTAATAACTAAACAATGAAGTGTTGTAAATTAGATTGTGGATTGAGGCAAAATTGTATGAGGTATGTTCCGTCTTTGTCTGCATGGCAGTTAAGTTGCACATTAATATTGAGACCTTGAACATCTTGACCTAACTTGGGCACCAGGCCAAGTATTGTTTGAGACGAGATAAACGACGATGATAATGCACAATTTAGGAATCGTATCAAGGCCAAAATTTCAAATAGAATACATCGTAGTCCTGGAGCGCCGATATTAGTGATTTGTTGGGAACTGGTTCTTCATCCCTCGCTGGCCTATCCATCAAAACTTCTCATGCAGCTTCAGGATAATGCTCCATCATGTGCCTGAGCTCTGATTCCGGAATCCTCGCCTCAAACTCAATTGCGCACGGCGGGACATTTGACACCGGCGACCCCAACATGAATCCCATGTCATTCAACGGTTTCGTAGGATCCAAAGTGAGTCGGAAGGCCCATAAAATAAGGAGCGAGTTTATGAATACTGATCTGTGTTGATCAAAGTGAGTTTGGAAGATGATGTGCGTGGAGGAGTAGTTTTACCTGTTCGCGACATGTTGACCGGGGCAAACACTAAAAGTAATGTTATGAGTCGAAGAACGAATAGGTGAAAGGCAGTTCTTACCGCCGACCAAAGCCAAAGATGAAGAATTTTAAATCGTCTCTCAGGCAACCTTGGTCGTCAATCCAGCGCTGAGGCTTGAATGCGTCAGGCTCCGGGTAGACGTCTGGATCTCGAGAGATCGCCCTAAAGCAGGGACCGTTAGATCCTTCGTATATTGAAGCACGATGCTTACCAATGATTGCCGTATACTGTAGTCCCAGCCGGAATACAATAGTTTTCCTGACGGGCAGATCATGATTCGTGCGATAAGCTATTAAATGTCACTTGCCCAAATCACGTCATGAGTTGTTCGGTGAGCCAATGCTGCAGTGTAAATTTTGTAAAATTTAGGGACAAACCAAAAGGAGATACCCACCACCGGTAGGCAAGGTTGGTCTCCATCTCAAAGCCTCAGAGATGAATGCTTGCAGGCGAGGAAGGGATTTTTGGTCGGCGAAGGTCGGCGCTTTAGTGCAGGGTTATTGAATCCATAGTGCTGCAATAGTGAACAAGTTATGTACCTCGGTGCCTCCCAATGACCGCATCGAGCTCGGCCTGAACTTTAGCTTGCTCCTCGGGGAAACATGCAGCTGCCATGAGTATTGTGCATACTGCCGCAGAAGTCTTCGCTTGATTTCAGCCACATATCTTTGGAAGTAGAAAAATAACACCTCACCGTGCTGGTACCAGCTACAAAGAAGGTACCACCAAGAAAGGCCATCTCAGTCTCTGTCAAACCATAAAAATGGCTATTCTCCAACAGATGCTTCGTGAACGAAGGGCCAGCATCCGCGTCCCTCTGTTGTGGAATAGCTCAGACATGAAGAGAAGATTGAGAAGGAAATGCACACCATTTTCTCTTTCACAAGGTTCAGTTGAGAAATATTGAGTTTCTTGAACCTCTCAAATTCCTTTTTTAACTCTCGCCCATACCAAGGAAGATATTTGAGCCATGGAATCGAGTCCACAAGGTAAGCATCGGGATTCATGACTGCAGTGGCTGTCCGCATGCGACGATGAACTTCAACGACTTCGGGATCAATTGCAGATGTGGGCGTAGTCTTCCCATATGCAACTTTCATAATTGTTGTCGCAGCATAACTTTGGACCACCTGTAAGCAAAGTGCGATCACCACCAAAAGCACTTACGTCGTCACATGGTTTTGGAAGTTGCGTGGATCATCGAGAATGCCGAGAACTGTGTTCTTCACGTGCGACATCTGTAGGGGCTGATAGGCCTCAGCTGCTTTGGGCTGGAGGTGCGAATGAAGTGCTCTGCATGACATTAAGAAGTAAGATAGATGAGGGGAAGTGTCGCGGACTACTTACCTACGCATCCGACGGAACCTGTCGCCAACAGGTGAAAAGGCTATATTCACTCCGCCGTTAAATATTTCTCCAGCAGCAATCCGGCGAGGACGGTCGGCTAAGAATTTCCCCTGATTCTCCATAATATCTACGGCAGCCTGTAACAGAACGGGCCTGAATATCACAACTCAACATGACTAGGAACTGACTTTGTAACGGCCGATAATGACGATCTTCTCAAATCTTGACCGAATGGTGATCAGAGGACCGTACTCGTCAATCCATCTCGCTAAAGTGAGGGATGGGCTTATCAGCGACAGGGCACAATCAGCGATCAAATTCAATAAGTTGAATGCAAAAGCTTACTGGTGATGCGGTAGTAAGTGCCCCCCAAGTCTCCAAGTGGGAGGGGAAGGGGGGAGAGGAAGATCTCTCTCTGATTTGAGAAGGTAAGCTCGAGAAATTACTCCTACGACACCAAGACAAGCCGCAGCACTGAGGACGAGCTGCACGTTGTCAGAGATGCGCAGGTCAGGTAGTTCAAGTTGTAGCATGGTTTGTGGGGTGCAAAGAAGGCTTGGAAGGAACTCGTTGTAATTCACGAATCACAACACAATCAAGTGACGAATGACTTAAGTACACCAGTACCTGGGTGGGAATATGGCCCTGAAGATGTTTGCCGGGGTGCGGATATGAATACGGTACTGCTGGCATGCAATGGTTCGCTCACTACCTGGTAGTCAGCACCTCGGATGATCATACCCCTTTGCACAACAGTCACAGGGTAGCGGGGGCCAGGGGTTCCGGCGTAGTTTGGGACAGACCAGTTTTGAGGCAGAGCAGGAGTAAACCAGCGAAGTCCAGGGTCACGACCGTACATAGACGCATGCACAGGCTGTAGACATCTGTTATCGATGATGTTTTCTGACGAAGAGATCATTGACAGCAGATGATTGGGGTTCCTCGTCCTCTCTCTCGAGCAGTACTGGCCGCCGGGCCAGTTCAACGCCCAGGCAATGGTGCCGACGGATGAAGTAAACATCTATAGATACTTCAGTACTCAGTACATGTCAAGCTTCAACTTGAAGTGTACAAGTCCACGTGAATGGTATAAATGGGAGGGTGGACATAGTGTGACACTAAGCAAGGACAAACAGGGGCGCTTAGCGCAGTGGTAGCGCGTATGCTTTGCATTAGCATCCGAATTGTATAAGGTCCAGGGTTCAATCCCCTGAGCGTCCAACTTTTTGGTTTTATTTCTATTGATTCCAAGGACCGTAACCACCAACTACCAAGGTGACATGGAAGTAAAATCAGTGCTAGTTCAAGTCATACACGTGCATGAGAGGCCCTGGTAGATGCACCCAAATTTAAGAAAACGATGTATCTTTGAGAGTACTTCTTGAGATACTCTAATTACTTGAGTGTCTGTGCAAGACAAAATGCAAGCATGTCATCGATTCATCGATCTAATCTCTCATTGCACGCTCCTGTTGGTCTGCCTTAAGAAATCTTGATTTCCCCCTAGTCAGCGAGAAATTTTATCTGAATTCTCGTCTAGACTCTATTTTCTGGCGATAGGGAGACCGTCGACTGGGCGATAAATGGGACGACCTGAGTAACAGCTGACACTGACAATGGAAATGGAAATGGAAATGGAAATGCGATGCTCAGCTGTGTGGCGGCCGGCGGCTGCCTGGAGTCTAGGTGGACCTCGCACCTTCATTTTGCTCACTAAAAATTACAGTGGTACCTATTCGAATCGGCGTTATCATAAGTCGGACAACGTTTTTCGGCCTTTTCATTTTCTCAACAACAGGGCATTTGAAAACGCCCCCACCCCATTTATTATCTATCGAAAGTACAGGTGAGTGCATGATTGAAAAGTTGTCTAAGGTTCATATGTGCTGCCAAAAATGCGTACAGAGAGTGAATGATCATGCTGATTGTAAGGTACTAATCTATAATGAATGTAGGGCATTGAGGCGATCGCGGTAAAGACGGAGGAGATCCGTCTTCTGAGAGTTGCAAGAATTTTGTGAAATGCAGCGAGGGCATTGATTGTTCCTGGAGGGGCCGAGTGTGGAAGTATGCACGGAAATGGAATATGCGAGTGTGTGAAGGTCAATTACGACCAGGCAGCCAGACTGCTATACCTGATGCCGAAAAGCATGCAGGCCAGGGCGACACCGCATATGAGCGAGAAGTTTCTAGACCCAGGGTTCGAATCTAAGTATTTCGAATCTAAGCATCAATCAGCCATCATAACAAACAGGAACGAAGGAAAGCCCTCACCAGGGGAATGGGATATTAAGGGGGGTGTGAACTTTATATTCCGAGGATGCAGCTTTGAATGTGATACAAAGTCGTGGTGCCTATCAAGCTCCAGGGCGAGCTGAAGCGTGCATAATGTCTCATCATCAGAGGGGCCGTCGGAGATGGGAATAATGCAAAGCTCGTCTTCCAGCTTCCATGCCCTCGGTTTCGAAGGAGAGACGCGGCAATGAAAGTGTCGCAGGACCTTCAAGACTAAAGCATCAATCTCCTTCGCACCAGCATGCGACGTTGTCATCGCCTCTATTTCACGCGTATAAGGTGAGGGTGAGGTAGTTGACAGATAGGTTACGGCAACGTGACGCAAGTGAAAACTGAAGTAGGGCGGCGGATCAGAATCAGCCATTGGGGAGCGTATTTTGGCATCGATGCATTCATCGGAATTCCACCGATCGCTCGCGATCTCTGGCCGTGGGTGCCCACCGATTTGGGCACACCAGCAACCTCCAGTGGCCCTTATTTCAGGCCAGTCCGACACGTTTTGACCGTAGACGTGACAATTATAGGCTCTGCAACTATGACAGAGGTCATCGAGGGCATTCTGTAAGCTGTGGTTGAGTGATTCGAGTAAGGAGGCCGAAAGTGTGAGATGGAGATGAGTGAGAATACGAAAGCGGATTTCGGTGGGGAGTGGGAGTGGGAGATGGGACAGCGCGGTGAATTCAGGAGATATGTATGCAAGGACAGCATGTATGAGTGTGAGTCGGTTGACTCGCAAGCGGGACTCCATGAGAGATGTGGGAGTGGATGAATAGGATTTATAAATCCAGGGTATGCTTGGGGAGTTGAAATGCGGCGTTCAGTATGCGGATATAAAGCCTCGAGGAAGGGACATGAGGTGAAGTATTTGAATCGATGGAAAACAAATAACCAACGAAAGCATCATATCTCCTTCTTCTAGATGGACATCGCAGAAGCCTCGCCCATGCGTCACAAGACAAAGTTCCCACCCGGGGCGGTGTTTTGCCTAGTCGCACAATGTGCCAGTCAGAGGGAGAGCAAGGAGGAACCACTTTCGACATCATACTTCGGGCGAAGACACTGATCAGCAACTAGTAGCTATAGGTCAAATCATTGCTTCTCTATCAATCTCTCTCTATCATCTTGAGCTATGGGGGCTGGCGGAGGCCTGACGACGGCCAACTTGGATGACTCGCAAATACCCTAAAAGCACTTTTGGAGCGCTTTTCGACCGACTTTTCTAGATTGCATGACGAGTCATAGCCAGGAGAAAACCAGCTTCTGTTGGAGTGGGTCGGTTGTCTAGCAAAGTGATAGAAGAAGTTCCTTGAAGAAGAGGTATCTGAGAATAACCCTAGCCGACAGATCCCCATTCGTAACCCTAACCTCAATCTAGGTTTCGGCTATCCTTCCATCCCGTACACAACGGCCGGCGCTTACCAGGTGTTCTCATCATCTCGCGACACCCAACCTTGACAATGATTCTCCTTCGTCAATCGACAGGCAGGGCGCTTAGGTTTGGGGCTCGTCCGATGTCCTCGGTTCCTACCCTGCCACTTCACCCGCCATCATTAGCTGAGCAAAGCGCTACCTTCGATGCTCGCGTTCAGGACGTCTCCGCTTTCTTTTCCTCGCCCCGCTTCGCTTCTATCACCCGTCCCTATACCGCTCATGATGTAGCACTAAAGCAGGGCTCCGCCCCTGTACTTCCCCTTCCATCAACACTCCTTGCTAACAAGCTCTTCGCCTTATTCACCGAGGCAGCTGCCAAAGGTCAACCTGTGCCTACCATGGGTGCCATTGACCCTGTTCAAATGACCCAAATGGCAAGGCATCAACAAGTCGTGTACGTCTCTGGTTGGGCCGCAAGCTCACTTTTAACTACGGGCAACAATGAAGTTGGTCCTGATTTCGGGTAATGACGTGCCGAATCATACGCATCATGTTCTCGCTCTTCTCATCTACATTGTGTCAGAGATTACCCTTATACAACCGTCCCAAACCAAGTTCACCGTCTCTTCCGCGCGCAGCAACTTCATGACCGGAAGCATTATGATGAACGTATGTCCGCATTGCTAGAAAAGCGTGCAGAAGTTTCGTACATCGACTATTTACGACCAATTATTGCGGACGGTGATACTGGGTAAAGACCGCACCTTACTTGGTCTTCATATGTAACTCACAACGTCTTAGCCATGGAGGAACCTCTGCTGTCATGAAACTCACAAAACTCTTTGCTGAGTCAGGTGCCTCAGCCATACATTTCGAGGACCAACTTCACGGCGGCAAGAAATGCGGACACCTTGCAGGGAAGGTTATTGTACCCCCAAGCACACATGTATCACGGCTTGTCGCGGCCCGTTTCCAACTTGACATGCTTCTATCACCGATGTTACTCATTGGCCGCACTGATGCTGAAAGTGGCAAACTCCTTTCTACCAGCGTTGATCCTGTTGATCACCCGTGAGTCCTAAATTTAGAACTTGGTATCGGTCTGAAATACGTCACATTAGATATATCCTCGGTACTACAACGCAAGGAAAGCCCCTCAGTGAAGCTCTAGCGCGAGCCACAAGCAGCGCAGATGCAGCCAGAATTGAGAATGAATGGGACTCGCTGAACGAGTTGATCACTTTCGATCAAGGTACGTATTCCTCAGTGTCTTCTGTTCTACCACATTGAGCATGCAGCACAGCCGTCGAACGAGTGTTATTGTCTAGCAATAGTTCGAACCCACGCGGCGTGTTTGAGCAGTACAAGAAGGCGGTTGTCGGTAAATCAAACTTCGAAGCGCGTCAGATTGCTCGGGAGGCTGTTGGCCGAGATATCCAATGGAACTGGGACCGTGAGTACAGCTACCAATGTCGTGAAGTCTTCACTCATTTTTTGCAGTCCCCCGCACACCCGAAGGCTTCTATCGAACTACTGGTGGCCTTCAGGCAGCTATTGACCGCGCCCTTATATATGCACCATATGCGGACCTGTTGTGGTTGGAGACCGGTAAGCCAGACTTAGAAGAGGCAAGAACCTTTGCGAGAAAGATCCGGGAGAAATACCCTGGCAAATGGTTTGTATACAATTTGAGCCCCAGCTTCAACTGGGGGAAAGCAGGGTTCAGCGGTACGTCACTCCCAAATAGTAGCATTGTTTGGCTGAGAGCACAAACGGCTTGAGCAGATTCAGATCTGAAGAACTTCATATGGGAACTCGGAAAGGAAGGGTACGATATATATCATTTCAGTCCGAATGCGACTGCCTGATTGATGAACCCAGATTTGTCTTGCAACTGATCTCCCTTGCTGGGCTTCATAGCAATGCCGCTGCTACTGGTGCGTTTCTTCCTGAATGCTAACAAACTGCCATTTAATGAATGTGCACCCAGCCGAGCTCGCTGCTCGGTTCAAGGATGACGGTATGCTTGCTTACGTAGAACTCGTGCAACGCAAGGAGAAGGAAATCGGCTGCGATGTCCTCACGCATCAAAAGTGGTTTGTGTCATTTTTCCAATTCTGCTCTCGATGTGTTGTCAACCTTTATGGAACAGGAGCGGTGCCAACTACCTTGATTCGATAATCCAGACTGTATCTGCGGGATCGTCAAGCACGTCTGCTATTGGGAAGGACTCGACAGAACATAATTTTTGATCCTTAGTGATGGAGTGTGGAACATACCTGTAATTTCTACATCTAGTTTCAATCCCACCCGGTGTTATGGATGACCTAAACCGCTTCCAGCTTCGTGTTTCAAGTATTCCTTTGCTCACGGCCAATTGATAACGATTGTCATATCATTCGTTCAAGAGGGCCGGCCGGCGAGTGTCATAATCTATTCCCGTATTGCGTTGATTCGTCACAAAATCGCAGAACATAACCGTGGCCGTGCAACTCTGTGCCATTGGATGGTGACAGTGCCAACGTCGAGTCTTGACGGACGGACAGTATCTCGGCTTGATTCAACTCAGCTACTCTGTACCCTCGCTTCGGTGGTCTGTTCGCCTAACCAACTACCCAAATCGGAGGACCTGATAATAGGATATCTATTACCAGAAGCTTGGTATAGCCTAGATGATTGTCTAAGCTGACTTGAGTCATTCCCTGAACACGTCCTAAAATACCCTCGGGAGTCCATCAGCTTCCAAACCTACTCCCTATGTGTCCTAAGAAGTCAGGAAGTACCATCAATTTTAGCTTCCAAGAGGCAATGGGCCACCATCATGAACGATGTGTCAGACATACGCATCGGTTATTTTCAATTGTGAGTTTCGCTATTGTGCAGCCAGAAGGGTATACTGACTGGACTTGCGAAGGAAATTGCCAAACGCAGAGATGCCTCCGCTTGCGGCACTTGCGTGGCCCCAAACTTGCTCCAAAGAATTAAGAGCGATTCTCGATTACATGATTGTCAATCTCGTTCATACTTGTGTTGTGGCTGAGACTTTCGATACCGTCGCGTGACTAACCTGAAATTATAGTCCAACACCGAATTTTGCCAAGAACCACATACAATTGCAAGGGACACTTAGGCCGCCCCAAGCGTGAAACATCGAATGACAGTAAGCATGGTAACCCTGCTCTCATCAATGAGAGAGAGAACCATCAAAACAATGCACGGCCGAACATCGATGCGGTCTATTCCGAGCAAGTTCTGCAACAGTGATAATTGATCCTGTTGGAGCTGAGACGGGAGCCTTGAAACGGTGTATCTCACCAACGTGCATCTCTTCAGATATTGTTGCTGATGTTGACCGATTTATCGGTTGCTCCAGGAACGTTTTACTACAGAAAGATGTGATCACGCAGGCAAGCTATTTCAGGCTCCCCTGAACGTTTTGCAGAGATGCATGTGTTCCCGAGCTTTGGAGGTCTACGAAGAAAGAGACAGGCAAGTATCAAGTCAATGCAGGGTCAGCGGGGCATCTTCGTAGAAAACATCCTCAGACTGGGTGACTGTTGGTCCCATCTGTGAAATTTTCAGCTGCTAGAAACCCATCATGGTTACCTGCATGATATTCGTGATCATGTAAATGTGCGACTCTCACGAGTCTCACCTCCTCTATGCTTAGCTTGTATCTATATCAGACTGTCGAGTTCATAATTTCGCCCCAAGTGAATCAAATTCAAATATGCAATGAAAGCAATAATATGATAATGAAGCAAAGCCACAATATGTAATGTAAAGTTGTGACGTTGGTGCGAAAGCGAAGGCAAAAGCAAAAAGAGTGAAGCAACGACCGCAACAGTGCGACAAAAAGTAACCCCTACCTGCCAAAAAAGAAGGCTAATCTTGGTCAAGTGTCTGATAGGGATAAGACAAGCTCGGGTATACTCTGGGCGAGGTGGATACTAGTTCATACTGTGCGGTTTCAAAACTGCCATCTACATGGGAATGGCGAGAAGCGGTGGACTGCAGGGAGCGAGCAGGAGATATAGACCCTGGAGGTAGAGGAGATGTTTGCTGCGACGGTGTATGCGAGTGCGTCCTAGATGGGAGGGCAGCGTCTTGAGATGACGTCGACAGATTCGACGAAGGTCCCATTCTAGACCGTCCAACAGACTTTCTTCGTTCAAAAATGCCACTGCCCGTTCGGGCATGATTTGAAGGAAGATACTGTTCAGCAAGTTTCGGCGTTGGGGGTATCCCAGCATCCAAGACACTCGGTCTTCGAGGTTTTATAGTCTCGTTAGACACGGGTCTTTCAGTATCCCGTCTTGGTTCTGAAGGAGCACTAGAAGAGGCTGTGGAACCCGATACTGATTTCCAGGTCTTGAGAATCGATTTACGGACGCTTGTCTTCTCTGCCGAAGGATTTGTCGGAGTCGTTGGACGTGGGGATGGTGTTCGTGGCATAGTCATCGGAGGCACAGTTGGCAATCCTCTTTGCGGCGGTGGGGGCGGCCCGGGTTGATCATGCGACGATGGAGCAGGCGGTGCAGATCCCTGGAACGAAGCTCGTCCAGCACTTGGCGTAGGAGGTTGTTGGGCCGAGACCGACGTAGACTTGCTTCTACGCCAAAGTTTCTTGAAGGTCTTGACGCTGACGAGGGGAGTAGAAGTTTTTGCAGTGTTCGCCGCAGCATCCGAAAAACTCGCTGAGTCAGCAGAGAATCGACTGGAGGGTGTTGTAGAAGCAACAGAACCCTCATCTACAGATGACAAAGACGGTCTGGATTCAACAGGAGTATTGGTGAATTTCCCGGTTGCAGGATCCCAATACGTCGGGGTGGAGTGTGAGTCTGACTCGAGATAAGAGGGATACCGTCCAAAAGGATCAGGAGACAACGGTATGGGAGAGTCTGACGCAGTTTCCGATTGCCTTCCAAATGATCGGGGCAAGGGTGGTGGGTACATGGAGGGCTCCAAATCTCGTTTGCGGATCTTGGTCTCTGTGGAGAGAGAGTTGGGTGAAGCAGACCGCGAGGGTGGAGCGAACGATTTTGGGGCACCTGTCGACACACCGTTGACAGCGAGCCGAGGTGGTGATGGAGGAAGATTTGTAGGCCGATGTGATTGGAAGCTTGGTGATTGCGATGACTTATTAGCGATAGATGAGTAGGAGACGGCAGGCCACGATTTCTCGCTTGCATCGGCACGATCGATAGAATTTCTGGAGCTTTCTTCAGCCGAAAAACCTTTTGACAGCTGTGATTGAACTCACCCTGTCGCCGGAATGTCACGTGAATGATCAGTTGATAATTTCGAAGTTACTCCTGCATGAAGTGTGAGGAGTGACTTTGTTCGGGCATGAGTGATCGTGATATCTTCATCTAAGTCATCGGTTTTGATGTGTCTTGGAGAAAACTGTGCCAAAGTCTAGTTTTCTAGATGTCAGAATCACGGATTGAGCACATATTGCTAGCATACCCGTTCAATCTCGTCGAGTTTGGCTCTCATGAGATATTGGCTTCTGCGTTGATCATTCGGGTCATTCTCGTCGTACTACAAACATAATTCAGTGGCAATGCGTAGAACTGACAGCGGAAACGCACCTCTTCGTCTTCATCTCCCAGATCTAAACCAAGATTGAGGTCCTCGAAAACCGCACCGCCGCGCTTTTCTTCAGTAGGACTCCGTGATCGCATATATTCTTGCTCCATGTCCAAGGAGAGTCCATCATCGTCACCTATCTCACCCATGATCGGTGTCCCTATCGAATTCGCATAAGGCAGACTCGTGCTGTCGCCTCCACTGGAGGATGATAACATCGGGCTCGGTCCCACATGCAGAACGAGGTCATTGCTTGCTTCCTTGGGTGCAAGGACTAAAGGAGGGGGGGGCCGACTTCTTACCGCTTGATATAGGAGGCGACGACATCTGCTGCGAGTTTGGTGAAGATGGTATCGACAAGGTCAACATGGGCTTTGACATCCTGCTTGACATCCTCCGCATAATGTCCCTAATCTCTTCCGCATCATCCACCTCATCTCCCGATTCCTGTTCAGGCATGACAGTCATCGATGATGCATCCAACGCAAGATCGACTATATTTGGATCGGCGTCGGGTTGATTGCCCTGCGATTCAGCGCGCATGTCAGCCCAGGTGTCTGCATCAGTGCCGAAGACGTCCACCAGGGGATCATGATGATAGATATCAGGTACGTGTGTTGAGGTGTCCTCTTCAACTACTTCGTCCGTGGCATGTGACAGAGAAGCATACCCGCCAGTGTCGAAGACGTCCACCGGAGGATCATGATGACAGACATCAGTCACGTGTGTCGTTGTGTCCTCTTCAACTGCTTCATCCGTAACATCTGACAGAGGAGCATACCCGCTAGTGCTACCTCCCTCCCTTGAAGACTGTGACGTAGTAAAGCTGAGCACAGAGCTCGCATTCTGCATCCTCTCCACTAGTTTTAAGTCGAATGGCATACGCTTCCCATCTCCCTCTCCTTCCGCACGTGATCGGGAACGTGCTCGATTACTTTGACGACTCTCGGCGCGTTTAGCATGGGTCATTCGACGACCACGCAACCATGGCTCATACCACGCAGCTTTCCGTCGGTCAATATCGAACTCCACTTTCGCTAGTATAGGTATTATTGAGGATGAATTAAGACCTGGCAGGTCAATCCCGGGTATTTCGTGATCAGATGAACGGGAGGTATCGGGGGTATCTGGTTCCGAGTGCGTCAGTGATGAGGATGATAGAGGGGCAGATTTAGAGTGAGACCGAAGATCGGATACTGAAGAAGTGGTAGACGAAGGAGTAATTGGGTATGTGAGAGGTTGCGGTTGCGGCGTTTCCGTCCGCATGGGGGTAATCAAAGGGCGCAAGTTGGACTGGCCAGAAGAATCTAAGCCTAGACCCAGACCGAAAGGACTAGAGGCTGGTCCCCGCGAGAGCGCGAGAGATTCTTCGCGCTCAGCTTTCAGAACTCGAGCCCAAATATGTTTCCAGATTTCTTCGGAGATGCGCGGACCTGGTTCCTCCGCATCGTCATTTCCTGACGTAGGGGTCACAAATGGCATTGGACTGTTCTGGCGGCTTTGCGGGGAAGTTGTAATCAGGTAAAGGATGAGACCAATTGTGCTAGGTAAAGCATATTCTTTAGCAATTGCATTAAGTTGCGCATGAAGCGAGGGCTGTAAAGAGACAAGAGTACCGCGCCGGAACTGTGCGTGATATCCCGATGCAGTAGGAGGAGGCGCAGGCTCCAATGGGTCAGATGCATCGAAGTCGTGAAGGAGGTGAAGAGGTGGAATGACATGGAGCAGGAACTTGGACTGAGATGAAGACGCAAAAGACCCAACATGATACGCAGATGCAGGAGACGATGTCGCAACACGCCAGGGAAGATCAGCATTACTTGTGGTAGGAGATGCACTAGCAAAGGACGAAGACAAGCATGGAGAAGAGAAATTAGGCCCTGCAGGAGAAGGCATAGAGACTCCCAGGGCATTAGCTATCTTCGCAAGACGATGCGGGGGTAAAGGTGCACGAGGTGGGGCCCACTGACCAGGCTGAAAACTATATGGGTTTCCAGAGACATCAGAACGTTCTGTTGACATGACTTTTGACATGACACGGAATAGCGTCAACTGGTTGGACCTGCGAGCAGCTCAGCAAAGGGAAGGAAAGTAAAATAGTCCTCGCTGAGCGGTGTTAGAAGGAGCAACGTTGGCCTAGGTAATCGTAGTCTGGACCCATCATACACAGGGTCAGCAAGGCGGACTTGGAGTTCAGAAATATGTGAACGAACATTGGCGCGCCTATTCCGAGAAAATTCATGAAATAAACCGTCCTTTGTCGTCACCAGCGTCGCCTTGCTTGAGATCAGTGTCAGTCGTACCTCGGTCGTAATTAAAGACAGTTAGAGACTCGCAGGGTACGCTTGATGGGGCACACTCACTTCAAACTTTGCCTCTACAACTGTGGGAAATAAATTCTATTTAGAGACCGTATTGTATTAGACAACTGACCTCTCTTGACTTTCGTGAAGTTGACTAGGAGTTGGTGCTTGCCGCCGTGCTCGACGCCGACAAGGACGTCTCTACCAATAATCGAGGCTGCACAGTAAACATCACATCTACGATATCATCCTGGTGATACCTTCTTTCCCCCCCTTGAAGAAACTCAAGAGCGGTGCTCCCTTGTGCTCGCCGAGTTCGACGTGAACCACACGCCAACAATAGTCTATACAGGCCAGATCAAGGCGCACGGTATCCCAGGCCCGTGTATCAGCATCAACCGGCAACAATTTTTTGTGAGTATTTGTTTAATTGAAACTGACTTGGTCACAGCTGTGAACAGAACAGGATGCGGCTATAACTTACTCAATCATGATGTCAGTGGTCACAATGCGAAGCCCAACTGGTGATGCCAGCACACCAGTAAAAGATGATTCGGAGGCAGAAGTTGTTTTACCATACCCGTTCTACTGGATTGTGACCAATGAGAATGGTTAGGATGGCTCCCAGCACAATCCCACGTCCACAGCCATTCGTGTGCCTGTGTCGCGTTCACCCACACTAACATAGCAAAGAAAGTACATACAGAAGCCAGATAGGCTGCTGCTACTTCTATGCAATGCTCGTCTTCCTCCGCCGCATCGCCATCCCTAACCTCAGGGTCATCTTCGTCCCTAAACAGCCGCTTACATGGACCGTCTGATTGCTCTTCTGGAAGGGATATGGTCGTTTTCCCGTGGACTGGACCAGCGTGTGCTGGTGCTCTCAGGGGTACACCCGGAACAGCGAGTACGTTTACTTAGCTCTGCTACCCTAGGCGAAGAGCACGCCTGAAGTAGGATCTTAATCTTGGGTTAGTAGTATGCCATGCTATTGTCGATTGGACACATCGATCCGCGTATACAAGAAAATCATGATCGAATTCCAAAATTACTTCGCTCTCAAATAAAATCTTTCGCATCTGGACATTATCAACAGATGCCATGACTCTATTAGTTGCTGGACCCGACGAACGGACACTCGAGAACCCCGCAATTCAACTACGAAGTCTGATAATCCCCATCGTGGAACAGACGCAGAGTGGTGGAGGCAACTCGCAATTGAGCTTCATGATGGTGTAGTACTCCTAACAAGACAGTGATTTCCCATGGCCGCCTTTCAGATACGGGAGAATAGCCGTCCATTTGCAATCATTTACTCCCGACACCATGGTAAGTATCTGCAACAACTATGAGATAGAAAACCCTTGACCAGCTTCGGGACCACACATTTCAGTCAAAACCAAGCTGCACATATTGACCTCTAGTGTGTGAATATCTGCATCCAAATTTATTGGAGTATTTTGACATTTTAACCAGTCGTAGAATCTGGTGGGTTAGTGACTCCCCGTTGACGCTGAAGAACCACCAGAACCCTGATGTGTTTAGCAGGTGACCCAGTCCACGAACGAGTAACTCCATATGACCGGAAATGAAGGGGTGCTGAAATATCGGCGGAAGTTGCTGTCTATCAATTCATTATCGACTTTCCATCGATAGCAACGATCGGAGGGTCGGCAGCCGTTCCATTACAATCAAGTCATCCGAAGGGGGTTGATGAAAAAAAATATTCTGAAATCCGTTCAACATCGTAGAAGTTCGCTGTGGACTCAGCTGATGTGCAATCGTGGTTGGGTGCAGCATGTTCATCATTTTAGATCATGCGAGTGATAGAATTATACAACCACACGGTAGCCTCGAGGCATCAGAGAAAGGGTAAAAATACATAGCGGTTCCGCCGGGTTGAATTGGGCCGATTGGTGTTTGGGTAAACTGCAGGTACAATAGGGAGCATAGGAGAAGGGATGTTTGGTTGACGAGGGAGCCTGAATGATTTTTTTTGTGCAGAGCTGCATTGTTCCTCATGGTAGACAAACAAAGGGTAAACAGGGGAGTCACCGATGACTGAAGGAATAGGCGCCCGAATTATTGTGAACGGTTTGGTTCCGTCTTGCGAGCGAAGGAGATCGCTTTCTGGAGACTTTGGGGGTGACCGGTGACCATTGTTACTTGATTCTTAGCTTCCTCTTTTCTTCTTCAAATTTCGCTTTTTTACCTTTTAGTTCACGATATCCTTGGTTTCATTTTGTACCACGACCCATCCACGACTTTTCACTGCAGTACAATGGATCAACACCAGCACCAGCACCAGCAGCACATAACCGATGATCACAACCAAAATCTCGGACATGCAAGTCCTTATGGATTCTATCCAGCCGAGCAAGAATCATCTTACAGCCTCGCGTACAACCACCACGCGATGCAGCACCAGCAGTCTTTTCCTGTCGTGCAGCATCCTAACCCTCATCATCCTCGTGGGTACTTTTCTCCTCGAGGCCATTAACTCACCTGAAACACATGTTGATCTGATAATTTGCTCATGTTCGATTCTTTGTAGGCCATCTATCTGCGCCAGACTTGCATCAAGGCCTGCAGTTCCATAATCTTAGCCTCATGCCCACGCATCAAACGCATCAATATCCGCCACCCGTGTATACCTCATCGCCACAACATGTGTCAATGAATCTGCCTGCTGGCTCACCCCCTCCGCCCTCCCCTCACATGTACGATCCTTTGTCCCCACCCATTTCAGGATCTGACACATCAGCGGACGGCCTTTACCACCACCATTCGAGAAACAGCAGCGGGACAGGCTCCCCATCGTCATCCCGTGGACCTAGTTTAGTTCATCGCCAATCTCTTCGCTACAACCCCACCCCTTCCCCTACCACTAGCTCTTCTGGGCGACGTGGCCGTGCTCGTTCCTTAAACGACTCAGACGACGAAGACAACATGGGCGCTACATACGTAGAGAACTTGGCTCACACCAGAAAGGAGGCAACACGCAGACAGCGCATCGAGGCTGAGCAAAGGCGAAGAGACGAATTACGCGATGGCTATGCCAAATTGAAGGACGTCTTACCAGTTTCTAACCAGAAGAGTAGCAAGGTGTCGCTACTCGAGCGAGGTAAGGCGATCAGTGATAAGCTTCCACAACAGATGGTTGACGTTGTGGCGTTTAGCGACGAATCACATCATCTTGCTGGATAAACAGACACAAGAGATGCAGGCTCGTCTCATGCTGCTGGAGCAGGAGGTACAACGCCTTCGTGCTGTCAACGAGAAAATCTCGCTTGGCACTAGCAACTCCCCTTCGCCGGGAAATCTTCATGGCGTCGATGCTCGACCATTGTCGCCTCCCCCTGAGCCTGGGATGCCCACTCATTCTCTTGCTCATGTTCAAGGCCAAGAGCCCCCGCGAGAGGATTCACGCAGTCCTGCTGCCTCGGATTACTGAGGTGCTGTGGCTCACGCCATTATCAACGGACATTGCTTCCATCCATTTTCATCATTTTCCATATCTTGTTTCACTGCACGCTCTGTATTTCTTATTCATGTTTTGCGGCTCAGTGGTGGGGAGAAGTCGAGAGGTCTCTAGCTTTGGACGAGGCAGGTCGAGGAATAGGCGCTGGGGACGTGGACGGCGCTATGCGCAGTCCTATCGTCAATCCGCCCTCGTTCAACCTACAACTTGATGTTGCAGGATCGATCCGAATTTTCGCCCCTCTTGATCCGAGGAAGCACTTGATTACCCCAATCGTGTTTCGTCTCGTTGATCGATAGGCGTTTGGGACCGTGTCTCGCCTCACATCACCTTGCAAATGCTCTAGTCCCCAGTGGGCTATCGCTTCCTCAAAGCTTAATCCCCCAACCGCCAAGTATTCGGGCCACTCGTCCCATTCTATCACTAACATGTATTGCACTCTTCTCACGACTGCATCTAACCATATATTCATCCAACACCCATCACTCACTCACACGTAACGCGTCTACACACCTGCTCGCCATTACACGCCTAGGTGCAGCTTGGTACGACCGCAGGATACGAAACTTACCACGACTGAACGAACTCATTCTTGACGAATACTGCACGAACTCACGACGGGGATCCGACGGAAACGGCGCACCAAAATTATATGACCCGCTCACCGAAGCACTTTTCGACCAGATGGTCAACTGTCTCTTCGGTTGATGTGAACGGATTAATCCAGGGCTTTCTTGATGAAAGCTGTTGCTGCCGCGGGTGCCCTCTCTAGGAGAGGGCTGGAGCGAAAAAGGTGCCTACCGAAGGAAGTTGTGGAACAGCCCCCGAAGATATGATTTATCATCTGTAGTCAGTACAGTAGTTTGTTCAACGCCTCGCTCTTTTCTTTTTCCTATATCACTCTATCGTCCTCATTCTTGCACGAGGGCTCGTTCCAGACCTTTGACCAAGGGCAAAACCAAGTAGCGTGTATGATCGAGCGATCTCATACCTGATCGTTCGATGACCATCCAGACAATCCTATACAAGTTGTCGGGATACCGGTAGCGAAACGCCTTGGTCACGTCCAATACAACCCTCGGAATTTGTCCCACTCAGTCAAAGCTCCACGTCTACGACACACCAATATAATTCGGCGGGAAAAACGCAAAATACGCTCTGGCTTCGCGTAACTCTAGTAACACACGATTGGCTGCACAGGAAGGAAGAAGATCCCCGGAAGCCGGGGCTCTAACACCATTGTCAAATAGACTCTGGAGTCCTCGGATAAGGTATAGTCAGAATTGGGCACTCTGAGTTCATATTCTTAGCAAACAGGGGGAGTTCCTCTCCATTGACGCGGATGATTTAAAGTTGACCCGGGAGCTAGACTACTTGACGTTGCGTACTTTGCGGACGGCAAGTAACATTGTTACCAACCATTCTCCAAGGGCTAGCCTCTGCCCATACACTGGACCCACTGGACCTGATAAAAATGCAGTCCTCGACGCCGAAACTCGAGGAGCCCCACCGGTCCCGAATCTTAGAAACATCGCCGATTCCGAGAAGCACCACCAAAATCGGTAGGTTGGCAGCTCCTTCCAGAATGGGGTTCTGATAAGTTCAGCGGAGATGAATCTTGGATAGCGAGGAAGTTCTATCGGCAGTTCCATTGAGCGCAGAGAGAACGGTTTTTTTTTTCATAGACGTGAAAAGGTGACGCAAGACATCCTGATCCGTGTAAAACGTTACATAGTCAAGAGGTGTTGTCCATATCGACAAAGGAGATGATCAGGATCCTGCTGGCAAAATCAATTGAATAACCATCATCCACATAGCGAACCCCATGGCCTTCTCGGAGAGATGACAAGAACCTGGAGAGCGGACAATTTAGTGACTTGGGAAGGATGTGAAGTCTCACAATGATTTGACCAAATATTGTGACAGGATGAGCTTATAGCGCGCGCTCATTACAAAGTTCAGTAAGTAGAGTTTTGAAACACGCCGTCATGCAAGGCATTGGATCGTGAGACCAAGTGCTTTTAACGAGATGCGTACAAGGCTAGCTGGTGATGCATATGACGATTGAGCCCGCATCACGTACCCATGCACAGGGCGGATATCACCTTTCCTGCTAGGGTGATCAAGAAAGATCTCCTCGTGTTTGTAAATATCCCTTGCTTGAAATCGGAAAGGCGATCTCTTGAGCTGAAAGTGACGCGGGGGCATTGCGGGGGGCAAGGCAAGATTCGTTGTCACGCTCGTGACAAGAACCGCATCACGCGCTTACCATCACACTTGGTCACGGTTGAGTTTGTTCCAGCCGAACGCTCTACGCTCCACAGGTTCTACGAAACGCAATGCACTTGCTCTTCCACCCACTTCATTGATTCGCTATGAACACAGCGAGGAGCTGATTTGAAGCGGCTCTTACTTGTGACTCGACACTGCGCTCAATCTGCGATATAGTAAACTACCGATCTAGGGGCCTACCTTCATATCGCCCTTTGTTTGTTCTATGCTTCCAGAATGGAACGGAACCACTTGTGGCTTGATACGGCGCACGATAAGTTCTACTCATGAAACTAATCGCTTACTTTTCTCCGTGCACTAGAATCAACAATTTTAACCGTCGATCCTACATGGTTTTCGTTCACCCACAACGAGGCTCCTGATAGGCTGCTGTCACAGTCTTATCGACTCGTTTTCAGGGGCCTCGCAGCTGATGCGCTTTCCTTACGGCTTTTCTATTTTCGCCTCAACTTTGCTTCTTGCATTCATGATAAGCGGCGGGGTCTCTGTAGTACGCGGGCGAAGCTGCATGTAGATCCCCGGCGAACCAAGACTTCACAGTCCTCCGATCCGAGGAAAGTCTAGACGTTGTGGAGCGATACACTGGAATACGTGAACTGCTTTGCGCTTCTTTCCTGGCACAAGTGGACATATTGAACTCTGCTTACTCTCTGTGAACTCATTCGGCCGTCTCTTGGTCCACCCGGAATATCCATGTACACCCATATGCTTCCTACATTGTGGCTGTGATCTTGTGACTAGCTGGAAGGGTTTCCCACTTATCCATTCCATACGGCAGAGGTTTTAGGCAGGGCCCAGCATCTAGTGGGATATGAATGCCGCGGTAACGAAATTCTTCTATCAGCAATGGTCCGTCAGTGTGCACAACTGTGGTCGTGTCCTATAGATTCGTGCGAGACGGTCGGACCTGACAGCTGTGTTGTGAAGCGGGCATCGCCTCTGGTGCGTGTTTTTGCTTAAAGTCTAATTACGTTCCCTCACTCACGTCATCTGATGCTGATTGATCATCCCTCCATTTTCAAGTCACGCATTCAAGTCACGCATCTTATTCACTCGTACGTTAATACTGAATTCGTGAGATCTGATGCAAGCCCACTGATTGGCGGGAAAGGCTCTGCTGTGATTTAACATGGCATGTTCTTTGGACTATACCAAATAGATTTTTAGATGCGCGCTGAGACGTACCTCGGCTGTAGACAAGGTATTCCATTGCACAGACTTTGTACCAAACATGGACCCACGGCGTAACATAAACTCGAATATAATAACTGCGCCTCATTATGGACATGAAAGGAGGTAATTGTTTTGTGGTGTCATGTTGTGATGAAAGTTCTGACTTTCCCGCCGCGAAATTTATTGTCAGGGAAGGTTTTGATCACGGCATTGCTGCGTCGCGTTTAGAAACGCCTTAAGCCCTAGAGAATAATGTGTTTCAATTGTGCGTTTACATCGGCTGGGTGATCATAATTGCACAGGATACGTCCCGAGGCTCATGTGATCAGTCACAGGTGGGTGAATACTACCTAGCTTTGTGACAGGACATATTAAATTATACCAATAGTTTCCGAGAAAGTGACACTAGCGATCGGAGCATGGATATGGATCTCAATTTATAAGGTTTAGCGCGAGTAGCGGGGGGATGAACTAAACGTTGTGAGGTTTGTGATCCTCATGTTGAGGGAAAAAAAATTGATTGAGCCGAATCTGACGAGCAGACTGGAGAGATGAGATTCGATAACAAGAGCGGCTACTAGGTTCACCGAAGAGCGCCAAGGCTTAGTTGGTCAGTCGGATCTAGATTATACTGTCACCGTCACCGGTAAAACAGGGCAGAAGTTGGCCGAAGCCGCGGCGCGGCGGGCAAAGCAAGACTCTTGGAATAATGCGTCAGGGTTGAGACGGGATGATCGGGACTTCTGGGGGGACAAGAGGTGAAGCGACATGAAGAATGCAAATAGGGTACGTTAGACGATCATTGCAAACGAGTTAGCCTAGGGTGAGTGGTCGGAGAAAGGGTTGGGTAACGGGCAAAAAATGAGGGAATGGAGATGTGAGATGACAATTTAGCAATGGAAGGAAATGGATGATACAAATTACAAGGAAAATGGTGAGCGGGTTGAGGCTGATTTGGAATTGATGATCTGATGGCAAGTGGGGGCAGGCCGTGAAAGGATTGGCTCAGGAAAGGATCCGGACAACGAGGCAGTAATTTCTAAACTAAGGAGGCTTGAGTGGGAAGAGATGCGTGTCAATGAAAGCCCCGTTTGTGAAAAGATAGGAACCGCTCTAGAGAGAAGAAGACAGGGACTAGAAATTCCGAACTCATTTTTGGCCATGAAGGGTTGAAGGCACAAACACGAGGCATAGCGGGAATACCACACCTTCCAAATTTGGTAACGTGTGATTAACATTCCTAAAAAAGTAACTCGACCTCATTTGCGCCAGGATATTTAGACGGAATCAAAAACTAACCAAGTTCTCCTCATCCCCTTCTTCTTCAAATCCTCGACATCCGACTACCTGCCAGTTCCTCCTTCCCGACCTTTTTTTTCTTTACTTACCTGCTCTGTTGTTCTATTGTGCAGTCGGCTCAAGCTTGGTCATTTGACGTAATTTCTTATTCTTCTTTGTTCACCTTTTGTTCAATCTAACGGAGTATAACAGAATCCCCAGCGTATTTCAAGTGTCAACTTATTTTGACGATCATCTCTACCTAGCTGCAGTGCAAGCACCCGCCCTCCGTACACCGACAACCGCTTTTTTTTTAACTTCCTCAGCCCCCATTTTCGTCATGGAATCTACCCTCCTCGAGCACCCCAGGAGCCCCAACTTCATGGACACCCCATTTGCTTATGACTCGATTGCCAACCTCGAGCCGTACTTGCAGTACCCTCAGTCTCCCTATGGTGTCTCCACGATGTCCCGTTAGTATTGAATGACTCATTTGTTCCCACGATCACATCAATTAACCGTATTCTATTTTTAGTCCCAGGACCCTCGTCCTCGTCTCCCCGCTTGGATTTCAATTCGCTGAACCTCACCAACTCCATTGGCGAGTACTCTTACTCATCGAGCACGTCGTACACGACTGCTTCGCCAGGGCGCCCCTACACGCCCCCCGACAATGGCATCTCGCCCCCCGCTGTCTACTCCCTCAGCGCTGGTGAGCTTTCGTCGGACGGCCTTACTTCTGGCCGGCGCAGCCGTGGAAGCGGGACCCATTCCCCTTCCTCCGTGCACTCCGTTCCTTACTCCGCTGCCGTGCCGCGGTCGCACCGCTTCAACCCCATTGCGGCGCCCACCACGCGCTCTGCTACCAAGGCTACGCGGAGAAAGTCTCGGAATGACGACTCTGATGACGAAGATGATGATTTCCAGCCCTCCATCCCTGCCAACGCAAGCACTGACATGCGCCGCGAGACGATTCGTCGTCAACGCATCGAGTCAGAGCAGAGGCGTCGTGATGAGCTTCGGGACGGTTACCGTAGACTCAAGGATGCTCTTCCGGTCTCCAACCAGAAGTCCAGCAAGGTCTCGCTCCTAGACCGCGCTACGACTCACGTCAAGTACCTCGAGATGACCGCTCAGCAACTCCAGACGAGACTCCAGCAGGCTGAGGCCGAAGTACAGCGACTTCGCTCGTAAGCTGTTTCTTAGCATTGCCGTCACTGTGCTACAGGCTAACCTTGCGCTTAGCGTCAATGAGGCGTTGATGCTCGGCACCGCTGAGCAACGTCACGCCGCTGCTGCCGCCGCAGTTGCAGCAGTATCTCAGCAGTCACAGTCAGGTTTCTGATTGCTGTGCTGACGTGGACTCGCTCGAAAATATCCGCAAAAAAGCACCGTCGGTTTACATTATCAGCATTGTTTATTCGCATGATCACACACGACACTGGAATGCCTGTCGCCGGACTACAGGTTTAACGCACACATAACGGACACTTATAGCACATTTTTTATTCTGCACTCGTCATGAACTCCCATACGCATTGTTACGTTTACCTGCGTTGCATGGATGGCACTTTGGACGTCCTAGTGACGTTCTATTCTTTTCGGACAGGTTTAGGATCGCTTAGTGGCGCTTGCGCTACTCGTTCGTCGACTGCTATGCATCGACGATTCGGAACCCTGATGATGAAGATTGGATACCGACTGGACCCGGATGTTGTGTGGAGGACACGATACGACACAAGACCGCAGGGCAGCTTGAAATGACCACACCCTTCTGCGAGTGGTGTGCGTGCTTCGCTGCCCCTGCGTGCGCTTCTTGTTATCACGCCATCCTCTGTTCCCCCCCTTCCGCTCCATTTCATCCCTCTCGCACTGAGACGAACGACCACTTCATTGTGGTACGTGCCTCGTGCACGCCGACACACAGGCGCATCATCATCGACAACACTCTCACGGGCATCCTCGCCTTTCTGGAATGGGTGTTCCTTACGTAGCGATTCATCTCCGTCCTACAAGACCATTCCGCATCTAGCACGCACGGCATGTTTTATTATCACCCTACTTATCACCTTTTGTCATGATCCGGCGACTGATCACCGCTTATTTCGTGACTCCTACCCGTTTTGCGAGTTTTTTTTTGCGAGATCATCAAGCTATCTCGCGGATTACTCATGGCGATCACAGCATTGCATGTCTGTGGTGCAGCGATTACATGGGGTTGGCACAGCGAGGTTCTTGTTTTCGAAGGTTGTTTACGAACACCGCCTACATTTTCCACTTCGACATTTCCATGCCTCTGAGCAGCTCGTCATCCTCTGTACCTCATTTGCCAGTCAAGTGCAGCGTGCGTTGAGGATGGCTTGAGCGCCTGAAGCATACGGCGATCTAGGAGTTGGTTGTTGTTGCAGTTCTTGACGTTCTGTCCACTCCCGCTTGCGGGTTCTGGATGCATCGGTCGTCGACATTCCTGACACTTCGATTATCCTCACGCTCTGGTTCATATTGCCACCCTTTCATCCGCATATCACTCATCGTCACTCGCCCCGCCCCGCTGTTCGATATCATGTCTCATTGCCGCTTCCTTTCCGCGCGCACTATCTTTGTCAGTTCTTCATCAAGCGTTTGTAGTTATCAGTTGTACTTGTCCTGTACTGGCGAGCGCTGTCTGTACTGCATCTGTAGAATTGTCATCCTATATCTCAAGCAATGAATATCGATGTTTCCGCTTTCTGAAAAGAACTTCTGAACAGACTCTGTTCGGATAGTAAGATGTGAGAAAGTACCCCTGGTCGATATGCATTTGCGAGAAATGATTTCATCTACCAGTTTTCATTTTTCTCAGATCTGCGGTTGTTCAAAGTGTACACGAATTTGAATCAAGGGATTATGCATAATGGATTGTGGAGTAGCGGCAGAAGTAGCTCATAGCTGTGACGACCTTATCGATGAGGTCGATCTGGGTGCAGCGATAAGACGTTTGAAAGGGCAACGTCGTCACTTCACTTAGTCAGACCTTGAACTAGTACTAGTATGTCGAACAAGCCAGCCGTTCACCGTCAGCTGAACATCAAGTCGGGCGTGGCGAAAAGGCAAGTATAGCAACTCTGCGGGTCGTAAAGCGCTAACACGATTTCTCAGGCTGCTGAAGGAACATATCCTGTATGCAAAAGAAGCAGAAGAGCAACAGCGGAAACTCGATAAGCTTATCGCAAAAAATGCTGAAGAGTGGGACGTGAAAAGTGCCGTGCGTGACAACAAGTCATTTTACATTCATTGACCGACTGAAACTCATGTTTATGACAATACGCCGATCAGAGAAGGATCCTGGAAGAGTCACACAGAATGATCAAAGATTCTGATAACCGTCTAGGCAAGGCGGTACAAGATCTACGAGAACTCGTCGTGCGTATTTCCGTCGTGTTATTCTATCTTTGCCATGACCCCCTTATATGCGCGTCATTTGGAAGCTGCGAGTCAAGTCTCAACTTGAGTTTGCGGAGGATGTTGAGCTGTTGCATGCGGAGGAAGCACTGGAGGAGGCGAGCGTGTAAGTTTCGGGGGTCGCCTTCTATAATCTCGCGATGATACGAACCTGACTTTTGATTGCATTATATTAGACACTTGGATTCGAAGGCCTCGGCATAGACGCGTAGCTCATTGTAGTTTAGTTGGACTCATGTATCCATTGTGTGGTTTGAGGAAGTCTTTAGCAGTCGTTCGTACTCCTGTGATGCTTTGAGACGTGTGAGAGCGTCTAGAATGCCAACCCATGCATCTCGATCGACGCGTTCTTCTTGCAAGCCTCGACTGGTTCCGGCCGCTCTTGGGAGACCAACTCCAAGTGAAGGGGGAACAAACCCGATTGGAGGGGCTGTAATCGCGGATGGTGCGATTCGTGACTGGCGGATGTGAGCGAGTGAAGAGCGAATCGCTACTTGAATTGACTGCGGGGTTTGAGTTGAGATTTTGAGATGTGCGAATGAAAAAGTTTGACTGACGTCTAGCCGTTCAAAGTACTCGCTCACTTCTAGAACAAATTGCTCTGAGCGCTCTTCTCCTTGAGGGAGATTATCCTCGGGCTCATCCGTCTGTGGGAGAGTGAGCAACGAGACGGACGATGCTGCGAGAGATAGGAGACGGGTGATGTCCTAGCGCTAGATTGTGAGCGGTGGGCCATGCGCACGGCGTATGTCACAGCTCACTTTTTCGACTTCACCCAAGGCGTAAATCTGGCGTGCAGTACGGCTTGATGTCCATATAGGATCGATCTCAGATGGATCGTGGTCCTGGATGGGCGGCGGTTCTTGGCGGTGTTCCATGAGGATGAAGAACTTTGTAAAGTTGATGGGCCACTAATGATAGCGCAGCATGCAGTTATTTGCGTAGGTTACGGAGTATAATTTAAAGTTCCCCTGTGGTACCATGCTCTCCGTCAAGTTTCTGTTGGCTGCAGCGTATCTGCAAGAAGAGGCGAGGACCCGCGGTCCTCTGAAGAACGTCTACCCTTTAATGATCATCCAGGGACATCATGTGTATCGGGTACTAAGTGGTACTCGACGAAAAGTTATACATAAGTGTATGACCCTGAAGGTGAGAGCGTCTACTGCAGGCAGTTCATATTCTCGCGCTATTACATGCTTCTGTCATGAGATACAAAGGTTATTGTGACTGCGGGGACAGATGTCAGTAATTTATTAGGGTAGTCACGTTGCGCTCGACAGGGCCAGGGCCGCCTTAATATGAGACGAGGGGTCTTAAAGAGCCTTTTGCTATCGGTCGTAGGCGCGTGTTAATTTGCAGGGTGTACAATGGAAGTTGACGAAATTCTGGTGGGTGCTCTGTGATCCCCTTGAGCATGAATGTCGTTTGTAGCGGGAAACCCTAGGCATCCAGGCAATGTGGAGGATGATGAGAGTAAGAGCAGAGAAGGATTGGTTTGGTAATTGAACTACCCAAGAAGGCAATTTGTACCGCCTCAGTTCGTTGACCAACAGTACCATCATCATTATGCTTGTCCGATAGTGGGGCAGCCAAAGGCAGCAAGGGCGTAGACAAACAGCTCCAATATTCGAGCTCGTTATCCCGAACAACGAAATGGAATCACCACTAACCTATTCTCCAGTACAGAGCACCCATTCCGGCCTTCCGTCAAGGTCCCGGAGCAGCACAAAACTTGGTGACGATGTCACCTCATTGACTTCCTTCAATCCATTCTCAGAAGAAGATGAAAACGACCATTCGTCCTATGCTCTTGTAACTTCCTTGTTTTCCCGCATGAAGAATAGCTTTGCTGCGCCCTTGACCTCTTCCACTCTCGCGCCGCCTCCCAATGGTATTCCTGGAGCCCTTACAGGCGAACAGAGACGTCCATCCGCAATCTCCGTAAACAACTCTGCCTTTTCTTCTCGGTCCTCTGCACCTGAGCGTCCGTTATCACTAACAGTCGTGCCATCCAGGACTGCACCACCCCTCGTATCTTTGACACCAGTCGTATCAGACCCGCCATCCTTTGGTGCAGAACTAGACCGCTCGCCGTCACGTAGTGGTCAATATACTCCTGTATATGAGACTCAAGACGGTGGTCTATTTGGCACCGCCATACCTGGGTTTCCCATCCAGGATGATGCGCGTAGTATACGCACCTCTGCTTCATTGAATCGGTCTGCCTCTGTGTCCAAAGTTATACGCCGCATCCGTGGTGAAGGTAAATCATACTGACCCTTTATTGAATCGTCTCTAATTATGCCTTAGGCCTATCTCGCGATTATTGGATGGAAGACTCCAATGCAAGGGAGTGTTATGATTGCAAAAGCGTATTCACTACTTGGCGACGCAAACATCATTGTCGTATATGTGGTGCGTATCCTAGCTTTTGAATTCAGACCTGCTATTCATTCAAGCCCAGGTCAAATATTCTGCTCGCGTTGTGCATCTAATATCATCAAGGGTTCGAGGTTTGGTCATGACGGCATGGTCCGAGTGTGCAATCTCTGTCTCGAGAAACTCGCAAAGGTCGAAGACGAAGATGACGACGATAGGCGTTCCGTTGTCTCTTCCACAGCCTCCCCATTTCCTGCCCACCAGTTTGGCGGCGACTCGTTTGCGCTCAGCCTCGGTCATCATCCGCAATCCCCATTCGCCGCGTCCCAGCTGTTCGGAAGGACGGACGAACCGTTTAATCTGTATTCAATTGCTGAGACAAAGAGACTGATATCTGACAACGACTCTGTATCCACCTTCCACGGCGAGTGGGAGCCTGTCCGCGAGAGTACAGCGCCCTTTCGACGGAACCTTTCCGAAGACGAGAAGGATCCTCCCTCAATATCCAACTTCAGCAAAAATACCGCACAGGCTGCTGTGGCTCCTCGCTCAAAGACCCCAGTTGACTTTCCAGTCACTGTGCCAATCAATGTCGAGGGTACTATGAGCTCAATCCAATTTCCCTTGAGCTCTCCGGAGCAACACGGGCCAGATAGTCCCGGAAATTACAATGCTATGCGCTCCCGATTCAATAGCTTTGGTGATTTTGATGTCGCCACGCCCTTTATCAGGAGCCGAGCACAAAGTCGGCTCGATAACTTCCCTACTATCGAAGGTTGGCGCACGAGGCGAGATTCCACCGCGTAAGTTTTCAATTTAATGTATCATGCTACATGATCTCATGCCGTGCGCTTAGTTATGCTCAAGAGCTTAACCTAATCTCCATGTTCCATCTTCGCGTCATGTTGCGACAAATGCTCACGACTGAGCAGATTCCCAATATCAAGGAATGGGAAGAAACCCTGCTCAAACTTGCCCTTCGCGTCGCTCGAGAACTCACCTTCACCGCGCTTCCGTACCACCAGGGGGAAGACATGGATGTCCGACGATATGTCAAGATCAAGAAAATTCCAGGTGGCGCACCGAGTGACTCGGAGTACGTTGACGGTGCCGTTATAACCAAGAACGTTGCACACAAGCAAATGTCACGTATGCAACGTAATCCCCGTGTCATGCTCGTAACCTTCCCACTTGAGTTTCATCGAGTCGAGGGCCAATATGTCCACTTTGGCCAGATTCTCAGACAGGAAAAGGAATATCTCGGAAACTTGGCGAGCAGGATCGCAGCGCTTAGGCCGCACGTGGTGTTGGTGGAAAAGTCAGTGAGCAGGATTGCGCTCGAAGCGCTTGCGCAGCATAATATCGCCGTCGCTCGCGCTGTAAAGCCTACCGCGATCCAATTTGTGGCCCGGATGATTCAGGGAGATGTCTTTTCGTCCATGGACAAGCTCGCTCGAGAACCTCGATTAGGTCATTGCACGCGGTTCCGTGTGCAGACTTTCGACCACCCTCTAATTCCAGGGCGGCGGAAGACGTATATGCGGTTTGAGGGATGCAGCCGTGAATTGGGGTGCACTATCGTCCTAAGAGGAGGAGACGTAGATACGCTCAAGAGGGTGAAGAAAGTGACCAGATTCTTGATGTTTGTCGTGAGGAACTTGAAACTGGAGACCCACCTGTGGAAGGACTCCGTGATCACGCTCCCTAGCCTGAGCGCAGAGGCCGTACCGGCAAGTATGGCTACGAAGCGCCATGTAGAAGGATTTGGCGTGGCGTCGAACCCTGGTGCTCTTGTGCCTGCGTCGGTATCTCTGGTGCATCTTGTGACTCCAGAGGATAAGGAGCGGCAAAAGGCGGAGGAGGCAGAGATCAAAGTAGCTGAAGATGATCTTCCGGATGCTGATGCTGAGCGACTCCGTCTTTCGAAACGGATTCAGCAGTCGCTGGAGCCATACACCAAGACGTTCATATCTGTTTCTGCCACCCTGCGCTTTCCCCCTCCTCAGCCTATCAGGAGGATGAAGGAGTTGGATGATGAGCTCACCTGTGTACAACGCGCTTGGGAAGACGAGATTGTGCGAAGAGAGGAGAAGGGCCCTGTTAAAAATGATAGTAAGGCCCCATCGGGAACCCCCACGCCTGCCAGTGAAGCAGCGGCCACTATGTCCAGAATCGAATCAGATGCGGACGATGTGAAAGCTCAAATTGAAGCCCTCCCACTCCCTGATCTTCCGAAAACGCCAACTTCCGGTCTTTCTGACCTCGGTGAGGAACCCACCGGTTACTTCGAGCCTCAGCCAAACACATTGCATATCCTTGGAGGGTCAACGTTCTTTCATTCGCCTCGCCTTATCGTTTCTGAGAAAGAGAACACGATTCCCCTCAAGACCGCTGCGGACATTGCGCTGGAGAGCCAGTTCGGTATGGTCAAGTATCGCCACGAAGAGCAACGTCGTATTTGGGAATGGTACCTCCGCAAGAACGCTGACGATTTCGTGATTGACCAGTACCAATGCATCAGCCTTTGGGAATACACCATCCCGATCGAAGAATTTGGTCTTCATCGCGCCTGTTTCGCTCCTGGATTGAAGTATATCAAGTTCTATGGCGAGAATGATTGCACACTGGGTCAGTTCATTGAGAAGAGCGTTAATGAGACGCTGGTCCAGTTCCTCGACCCGAAAGCGATTTGCACTGGGAAAGGATGCAACCAGCCACTTGCGAGGCATTGCACGGTCTTTGTGCATAACGAGACCCGACTTGCTGTTGCGGTTGAGCAGTGGGATGGACAGATCAAGGCTAAAGGTCCGCATCTTTATCCATCTCCGGAGACCATCACGACTTGGAGCGCTTGTCGGGTGTGTGGCTCAGCGACACCATTTATTCCCATCTCCGAAGAGATGCAGCGGTACTCCTTTGCAAAATTCTTGGAATTGCACTTCTACCCCGCAGACGTACAGCTTGTCCAAGGTGCTGGCTGTCAACATAATATCTACCAGCACCACATTCGGTACTTTGCGACGAAGGGAATGACGGTGCGGTTCCAGGCAGATCCTGTCATCCTCCATGAGGTTGTTTACCCCGCTATGCGTATTCGCATCCGTCCGGAGTCGCAGCTGGAGCTCAAGAATGCGGATTACGAGCGGCTGCACCGTCGGAATAATACCTGGTACACTGCCCTCGTCGATGATCTCAAGCTCATCAGCATTGATGCAGCGACTGGTGATGAAGAGCAGGACGCGAAACTCACCGCTGATATCAACAATCTGATTACACGCGCTGAAGATGAGAGAGAGGAGATCGCTCAGTTGATCAACAAGATCTACAAAGAGTCGGCTCCGACTGATACCCTCGCTTTGAATCAAGTTCGGTCGTTCCGACAGGACAAGATTGTAGCATGGCAGCAGGACTTTGACAAACTCCCGAAGCCGAGGGGCATTCAGACGCTGGACAGGAATACACGGAGGGTATCTGCTGCCCTTGGGTCTGTGAGGGCGATGTGGCCGAAGAGAACTGATCTTATGAGTCCTGGTGAATCTCACCAGCCTTTTTCCAGTGTTTCGGAGGCAGAAGAGGGAGCGTTGACTCGTAGGCGGGTTACTGGAGGATCCTTTGTTTCGTCTGCGTCAGAGGCTTCGGAGCCTGAGCCTGAAACTGCTGCAGAGAAGACAGCGACGGCCTCGTCTGATATGGAAGCTCCTCGTCCTTCAGTTGTTGAGCCCGAAGTGACTACTGAACGCAAATCGGACGCTGACAGCGACTCGACTATTGGTGCATCTAAAGATGATGGGGCACTCTCGGACCAAGGTGAAATATCGACAACACAAGTAAGTGTATCCATTGTTCTTTGAAACTCCCTAGCTCACGACACTACAAAGGCGGAGCAAAGTGAAACTCGTATTGGACGTGTTGTTACAAGAGCATCAAGGCTGCCTCGACGGCCGCAAAATCACCCTAGCGTTGCGGAGCTGGTAGCTCGGTATCAGGAGTACCTACCCCCGCAGGGCGTTGAGGAGCTTGCCAAGACCGCTCTGGCTCCGTTTCCTCCAGTGTCCGAAAGTGAACAAGAATACACTGCGCAGCCCCCGTTTCAACGTTCTACCATACGCAGGCACAGACATGAGCCTGTTAAGAAGCCCTCGGTGTCCGACTTTGAGTCCAGCTACGCCGCAAACGTAGCTTCGAGGCACCTCAATCGTCGCTCCCTGGGCACTCAAAATCCACGTATGCCCGGACCACTTGGATCTTCCATTGAGTCTTCGACGGCATCTCGACGGCCATCACCAGATAAGCGTGGGGTAAGATCTCTCCACGGTGATCCAACGACATCATCTCCGCCCCACACATCGAAACCGCTTCCCGCCGGTGGTGGTCGCACCTTACGACGGAAGCCATCTGCCCGAACACTCCAAAAAGACAAAGCACCCTCACGTCCCACCTCAGTCGTGCCTACCGTAAAGCCTCAGTTCAGGCGGCCGCCTCAAGGTGCTGGGAGCAAGGTTTCTAATATTGCGCGGCACTTTGAGCGCATAAATCGAGATACCGAGCGAGCAAATAGGCGTTATGCGGTCATCAGGGGTCGCAAGGCACGGCCAGTTGCTTCTGCTCGTGCTACAGTTGAGGTGTTGGATAGTATCAAAGATGCGATACAGGATGAGTCGGAGAGCTCTGATAGCTCTAGTGAAGCAGACGATGAGGGTGGTGACGAGGATGAAGCACGAAAACCGACAGATAAGAACACAATGGAGTCGTCGCCAGAACAATCTGTCACGCTTCCTACGGTCACTGTGCAGAACGCTACAGATACGGTATCAACTCCTGTACCTGCAGGCGAGCCTTCCCCAGCTCCCCCATCATCGACGCCACCGCTTCCACCGCCAGCTCAGCAGCTCGGGTCAGTGACATCATTTCCGCCATCCCCTTTCCTTAAATCTGAGATCCCGATGAATCTCCCACCAACACCGCCTCCGATTTCGCTTGATGAACCTGGAAGAAACTCGATATTCAAGCAGGCGTTCCAGGGACTGTCCCAGGGATTATTCTCGGCCCAGTTCCCTCCGCGCAGACCAGATCCAGAGGCTGAAGATCCACTGAATGACCCGGAGCATATTTTCCGTGATTCTTCCATGGTTGTGAGGACGGATGAGCCTACATCTATCATCGCATTGGCTTTGAAGTAGGTTATTTGTCATCAGTCATCTTACTTATCGCTGATCACTTGCAGTTCTCCTCAATACCGAGAAATATTGGCCAAGTCCCGGGCCGAGAAGCGCACTGCGCGAGAGCCAAAACTGACTGATGGAGGGGAAGCGTTCATGCCCGACGATCATTCTGTCGCAGATTCGTCCTCAACGTGGGGAGTAGTCAATGTCGAAACTGCAGAACCCGGTAACCCCGCAGAGGAGCTCAAATCTGCGTCGACGAAAATGCCTTGGGTGATTAGTGAGCGTTCTTGTACTTGACACGATGTACAATGCGCTGACTTCATTCTAGCTTTTGAAAGTGGTGGTCTAACCATCAGTTGTACTGTGTTGTATCCAGAACAGTTCGATGCCTTGCGCAGGACGCATGACTGTGAGAAAAGTATGGTTGAGTCGTTGGCAAGGTGTGTCAAATGGGATGCCAATGGGGGAAAGTCTGGCTCGGCATTCTTGAAGACAAGAGGTTTATTGTTCATCTGCCCCCGTGATGATGTTACTAACTTTTCCACAAGACGACCGTTTCATTGCGAAAGAACTCTCGAAGGCAGAGCTTCAGACGATGGAGACGTTCGGTCCGGCATACTTTGAATATATGGCATCTGCGATCTCTGGCAACGTAAGTTGTTCTTTTGTTTTTTTGGCTGCAAGCGTTCTAAACGACTTTTATCAGCGTCCCACTTTACTCGCTAAGGTGTTTGGATGCTACAAATTGACGTTCAAGAAGTCAAGAGATAAGGCTTCGAGCAAGGCCAAACTGACACACATGAACCTGCTTGTGATGGAGAACCTCTTTTACGATCGTCGGTTTTCCAGGGTGCGACATTTGCTTGCGACTCAAACACTTTCCTGACGACCCATTCAGATCTATGATCTTAAGGGATCGACCCGTAATCGTCACGTGCGATCCACTGGACGAGAAAACGAAGTACTTCTGGATGAAAACCTGGTCGAAAGTATGTAACCTATCTTGGAGACATTGAAGTCACTAAACATCGTTTCCACAGCTGCTCATCTCTCACCATTTTATCTTCGTGAACATTCGAAGCGTATACTGAGGGGAGCATTGTATAACGACACCAAATTTTTGGAAGACATCAATGTTATGGATTATTCACTTCTCGTCGGCATTGATGCTCAAACCCATGAACTAGTGGTAGGTATTGTTGGTAAGTGGCAATTTTGTAACTGCTTGTGGTGATGTATTCACTACTTACTAGACTACATTCGCACCTACACCTGGGACAAGAAACTCGAGAGCTGGGTGAAGGAGTCTGCCTTCCTTGGCGGCGCTGGTAAAGGAGAACCCACCATTGTTACACCCAAGCAGTATAGACAGCGATTCATGGGCGCCATGGACAGATATTTCCCCTTAGTGAGTGGACACGAGTTTGATTTCGCATCGTCTCAATGACACTTTGTCCTAGGTACCTGATCGATGGATGAAGCAGAAAGACATCCCAGAAGAAGACCCTTACAGTTTGAACAGTCTGGTTGAACTCTGGCCAGACTGGTGAATCATATCACGTCCTTTTATTCAAGACACAAGCATCATGTCACTCCACTGTAGCCTTACCACATACCATTCGTGCCAGTAAATACCCGATGATCTAAATCCTGTACATTACACCATTTTTTACACCGCGAGCTGCATACTACAATTTTCTCGTTCTACTGCTTTGAGCCTTATTTGCAAGGCCGTGTGCTTGGTGCTTCATTTCTGCGGAGAACTGCTCCTGTGTCGCCTTTTTCTCTACACGACGTGCTTGACGGTCAGCTTTGACAGCCGACTTGCGAGCCTTTTTGTCTTCTTTCGATTCGTCGCGCGGGCGGGATATGGTTTGCTTGGCCACTAGTCGGTGAAATATTAGTAGAACATCATTTGCGCAATCAGATATATGGTTACCTGAGGATTCTGGGGAATCTTCTTCCTCTTCTGCAACTGCACGTAAGCCACGATGACCCTTTCGCGTCTCCGCGGCTTGATGATCGTCGCTTAAAGTGGGAAGACCAGTCTTGGGATCAAGGGTAATTTTCGGAACCGGCTTCAATGTTCGTGCACGGATCACGCGGGGATGATTCTCCAGGTTGGAAAACGTCGCTATTCTGCTTCAGATAAGAGTTTGCATTGGCGAAATGATTCGACTCACTCAGTACCGTTTCACAGTCCCATGTATCCTCTTTCTCTGAAGCATGATATGCAGCGAAAAGTCGGTCGTCATTTAGCTCGTCGTCGTCATCATCATCTGCTGATCTTATCCGTACCCGCTCATCCTGGCCCATTGCTTGACGCAGGGTGTTAAGTTTCTCTGTGCCAGAGTCCCCCGGAAGCACTGGCTTTAGTTTTCTGCCAAGCAACTCATAGTTATCCATGAAGTCATCCATCATGGCCTCAAAATCCTCTCGCGAGGTAACGAGATCAGGAGCTTCGTCTGATAGTTCAGATGAAAGGTCGTCATTCTCTTCCTCGACCTCTTCTCCTTCACCAGAGCCATATTCTTTCTCCATTAGCTGCAAGTGATCAAAAAAGATGACCTAACAAAATCGATCACAATTACCTGATCGAAGCGCTCATCTAATGTCATTAGCGTTTCTGTGCGATACATTGACGAGCTGCTCATGCTGTATCCAGAGGCGTCGGAAGTGCCTTTACGCCTGCGCTTTCCGCCGATGACAGGTAGCTTTGGCAAAGTTCCTACGGTGTCACCTCCTTCTGACTGCAGTTCGTCATCGGAGTCGCTGGGCGGGGGTCCCTCCTTTTGTTCTTTCTTAAACTTGGCGAAGCGAGCTTCCCAGCTGTCAGGGTCTTCGTGGTCTTCGTGGTCCTCTGTGGAAGGGGTATCCTGTGGGGTATCACCGTCCTCATAGAACTGGTACCCGAATTCATCATCCTCGTCTCTTTGTCCCTCTGCTACCAGCTCGCCGAAGAAGTCATCCTCTAAACCATCATCTACGAACGCATCATCCTCCAATGCTTCGAGAACTTGTCGGAGATGTGGGTCCATGTCCGGCTGAAAACCTGCGATTGATGAGGGAACGGCTTCCTGTGACTCATAATTCCTGGGAATCTCAGTTGTAGATGGTAGTGCCTCTGGTGGCAGATCGCGCAAGGAGATCGGATCCTTTGATTTGCCCTTGCCTTTCGATTTTTGAGTGGTAACAGGTGCCTCGACGAGTATGCTTTCTACACCCTCTTCCTCTGCGCCAGCCGTGCGCAGATGTTGCATGTAGTCATACTCTGTGTCGTCAAAATATACACCATATAATGACGCTTCGCCGACATGAGCGTGAGCGTCATGGGCAACATCATCGGGAGAAAGGAGTGACTCGAGATCGGCCCGAGTCTTTCCCTAGGAGCGGGAATTAAATGAGCAGAGGGATAAAATACGTATCGCGTAGTTTGCGTACCTTCTTGTTATTCGCTCGTACAAATGCCTTCAGGACATGCTGACTTGCATCAGGATCATGAATAAGAGGATCTCGCTGAGATCGGTGCACAAGCTGGAAGTGCTGTGCTCCCGGTTGCCTAAAGATTGATTTTTTGGGCATATTGCACCAACTACAATGGCCTGTTTCTTTTGATTAGTGCTGAATGGAATAAGGGCGCACTTGTTATCCTTGAAGCTTGAGGCAGGAAATTATACACAGCCACCCAGTCGCGACTGAACATTACGTAATCGCGTCGGTTGTCCCTGCGCCGTCACCAATCCCACCCGTGAAGCTTTGAAGACCTGAACCAACGGTCTTCACCTTCCTAGTCCATTTCTCCTTCACTTCTCATATTCATCTTCGTGCAGCCTACGCAAGACTCCTTCAATACGAGCGCAGAACTTCTGGTTATAGCTCTTTGTTCGACTGGCGGTCAATCATGCAACGCGAGCACAGTCGTCGTGGCTTCTCTATATACGTGTTTTCCTTTTAGCCCGCGTTTCAACAGTACTGACACCTTTTTTCGTATATACTAGTCATCAGAAAGTTGTTCTGGAGATTGACTTCTCCGGCTCTCTCTGGGTACGTTGAACTATAGGCTACTCTCGCAGGCGCTCATACAACAACATTCTTGAACAGGGTTACACAGAAATCACGCTTATTCCAACTAATTCCAACCTGAGAACTATTCATCTGCACTCCAGGCAATGCAGTATGTGCTGCGCTTGTGAATCCCGGACGCCTGGTTTGACGTGTTTTCTGCAGCGATTCATTCTATTTCTGTCGCGTCACACCCAGCAGATTTTGTTCACCATGATCCGCTCGCTCAGATCAATATCTCAAATCCTCAGGATTGCCATACTTATCCAGAGCTGAAACGGAAGATATATTCTGCACTGGCTGAAGGTGATGAGGGTGAACTCTCGATTGCGATCCCGAAGGAAGTTTCGCTTCGACAAACTGGCCATGCAAACCATTCGCTTCCGAACGGTCATGTCAGTGAAGGTAAATTTCAATAATTGAGGGTTATATGGCATGTATTCAAAGTGTTTACCGTATAAGCTGCCACGCCTGAACCTCATACCCCTGGCCCCTCTTCCCACACCCCTGCACCCATTCCCGAATTCATGCCGATTGTAGTCCACATTGATTATAGCCTGAGAAATCCCGTGGATGGCATCCAGTTTGTGCTGCCCACCGACTCCTACCCATTCGTGAGCAACTTCTATGTCCATGACTAAGACATACTGACGTCTTTCAGCGCGTACCGCATGCATACACGACACCATCGTCACCTGATGCTGCAAGATGTTGGGTTCCGTGCGTCGACAGTTTGTGGGAGAAGTGTACTTGGGAGTTCGAATTTGTTGTTCCTCGCTATCTCGAAGAGCCTGATCCTGGCCACCGCGGAGACAATGGTGATTTCGAAGAATCCCAAGAGTCTATCCCGACGGTAGTTGTTTGCAGTGGTGACCTCGTGGAACAGGCATGTGATCCACGTATTTCCCAATTGGTGAGCTAACAAAGGCCACACAGGTTGCCCATCCCAACAACTCGAATAAAACCATCTTCTTGTTTTCTCAAACAGTGTTGACGTCCGTGCAGCATGTCGCTTTTGCTGCTGGCCCATTCCATGTGCATCCCATCCCGACGGAGCTCACATCAGAGGATACATCCGGCATATCACAGCCTCTTATGCATGCGTTTTGCTTACCTGGTCACGAAGCTATGCTCCAATCGTCGATCTCATTCCTGCGTTCGGCGATGAACTTCTACAGTACAGAGTTCGGTTCCTACCCGTTTGGGTCATACAAAGTGGTGGCGGTGGACGAGATGCCTGTTCAGCGTTTCGACAGCTCGACGCTTTCCATAATCTCTGTGGATCTTCTTCATGGCGAGGACTCGATTGAGCAGGTCCTTGAAACGCGGCAAGCACTTAGTCATGCCCTGGCCTGCCAGTGGATGGGAATCAACATCCAACAGAAGACATGGTCAGATACATGGCTCGTGAATGGTCTTGCCCTGTATATCACTGGCCTATTCGTCCGCAAGCTCCTGGGAAATAACGAGTACCGATACAGACTCAAGCGGGATATGCAACGAGTTGTCGAGTGGGACAACGGATCGATGCCGCCCATTTGTCAACCACAGCACAATGATCCCCCGGACTCCATGACGTTACCTTTTGTCAACTTGAAGGCGCCCCTCGTGCTGCACATCCTGGACCGACGTCTCGGCAAGTCTGGTACCTCGCTCGGTCTTCCTCGTGTTTTGCCAAAGATTTTCTTGTCTGCAATGAGCGGAGAGCTACAAAACAATGCTCTATCGACGCACTCGTTCCTGCGTACATGCAGGAAGGTCAGCGGAATTGATCTTCGGTCATTCGCTGAACAGTGGATCTACGGTAGTGGTTGTCCAGCGTTTGGGTTCTCGGCTTCATTCAACAGGAAGAAGATGGCAGTCGAAATCACGATGCGACAAGATTCGCCTGCATACAAGGCGCTTGAGCACAATGAGGTATCGAAACTGTTGCACAAGCCCGTGCCATTCTTCGAGGTACGTTTATGAGCGGTTGCATCCTGATCAAGCCCCTCACCAGCCTCTAAAGGGCCAAATGACTGTTCGGATCCATGAGGCAGATGGCACTCCATATGAGCACGTTCTAGACATTCGTTCGTCCTTCAAGCGTTTTGAAGTCCCTTTCAACACGAAGTACAAACGTATTCGACGAAACACTAAGCGATACCTTGCACGACAAGCGGCTGCTCAGGCTGCAGCAGAAGGCGATGCAGAAGCTGCTGAAGCTATGGGTCTAATCGACATGGGTTTTGGACTCGAGATTTGGGAAAAGGAGAAGGAACGAGAAAATTGGAAGGTGGCTGACTGGACAGAAGAGGATGAACAGGTGATGTCGGGGGCGACGTACGAATGGATTCGCATGGACGCCGATTTTGAATGGATCGCTGCTATAGCTTTCGAACAGCCCGACTTCATGTGGGTTTCGCAGTTGCAGCGAGATCGTGACGTCGTTGCGCAGCTGGAAGTGAGTTATTTGTTGACAATTCATTTTCCTGGCTTGAACTTTCATAGGCTGTTAACGCTCTCTCAAAACAATCCACCGCCATCGTTTCGAGCACTTTCACCAAGACAGTGCTCGTCTCCAATTACTACTATCGCATACGTTGTGAGGCTGCGATGGCCCTAGTGCATGTCAGTGTTTCTAGATTTTTTGTACCTTTTGAAGATCTCTAATGTGAAAGCATCAGTGCGCCATTCGGAAACTTGACTTCTTGGGACTATTTCATCTGTTCAAGTTGTTCCTCCGCTACTGCTACGACCCAGAAGACCCCAACCAAGACTTGTTTGCTCATACTTACGTCCCAAAGCCTAATGATTTCTCTGACCTGGCGGAATACTTTGTTCGGAAGGTATGTCTTCACAGTGCTACTTTTATTTCGCAACTCATGGTTTTTCAGAGCATCGTTCACGCAATATCTCAAGTGCGGTTTGAGAACGGCAAAACGCCTTCAGTAGTTCGTCAGTTCCTCGTCGACCAGCTTCGTTACAACGACAACACGGCCAACCCAGTAAGTACTAGCAATTCCGTGCAAAATAGAATAGTTACCACTTAAATGCTCTCTAGTACTCAGACGCATTCTATATATGCACTCTCATTTCGGCTGTTGCTTGTGCAACTGTCTCGGTTGCTCCTCCAGAACGTGGCGAGCTCCTTCGCGAAGAGGTTCAGTCGGAGCATACTACCGAGGATGCCAACTTGATGAAACAGGCGATCGACGAGGTCAGTAGGTATCGGAGCATGGACAGACTCATCCCGTCACCAAAGAATGTAGTCACCACTGCAGTGTTGGAAGTGAGTAGCTTCATGCATCAAAGATCTTACATTGACGACTTTGACCTCAGTTCTACTTGATTCTCACTACCGCGAACCTCATCCCGAACGATCTCCGGGTCTTTTTCCCTCTTACTCGGTATGTTACAATGGCTGTATATTCTACTTCATCTGATTGTCTCTCAGTGAGGGTAATTACACTCAAGTTCGTCTCGCCGCGTTCGATGGCCTTTTCATGTCCAAGTGGTACACTCCTGCCATCATGCGCTACGTATTAGCTGTCATGGCAAACGACCCATCTCGCGTGGTCCGGAGACATGTGGCCCGTAGCGCATGTCAAAGCTTAGCTCTGTTGGTGTCCATGGGGGAAATGAAGAACTCCATCAAGGACACAGAATCCCTGCTCATCGAGGAAGACGGTTCCCTGCCAGAAAAGTCGAAAGAAGCGAAGAAGAGCGAGGTTGATATGATGATTAAGGTACTCAGGAAAGACAGAGAAATTGGTAAGAACGAAGTGTTGCGAGAGTTTTTGATGTCCATTGCTCTGTAAGTTCTTCGACATGATCTTGTGTGACTGTCACTCATATAATCAATCGGGACGAAGTGCACCGGACATTGACCAGGAAGTGCGCTGGGGTGTCATCAAGCTAGCTGACATTGTCCTTCGGGGAGTTGAAGAGACTCCACCGAAGGTTACTATTCACCTGCCCCCTACACCTGTGACTGAAGTCCCGCCCCCGCTGCCAACGGTGAAGGTCCTGCCGAAAGCCTCTCGACCTCTCAAGTCCGGGGGACCACCTCCTCGGTCGCCTGCTATTCCATCTGCTGCCCCTAAGCTCAAAATTATGCCTGGTATTGCTCAAGCCCGAGGCCCCACTACATCTGTCACTACATCCGCTGTTCCAACGCCTCCAGCTCGTGCAGGCTCCATGGCTCCTCCCCCAGTTCCTGCGAAAGCCAAGCCCAAACCCAAACCAAAGCTTTTGAATGGTGTCAGACCCCCTCATATTCCGAAGGCACAGTCAGCTGGAATGAGCTTGAACGATTTGCGTGCAAGCCGCAATGCACTCAAGAAGCTCACGATGCATAAGAGCGCAGTGCTTTTTATGCAACCAGTGGATCCTGTTCGAGACCATGCCCCAAAGTTTGTATCTTTGATAATGACTTTCCACTTTTGCTTACGCGGTATATAGCTATTACGAGGTCATCAAGAATCCTATGGACCTCAGCACCATGGGCGCTAAAGTAGAGGCGGGAATGTACAAGGATCGCTTCGCCTTCGAGGGAGACTTCCGTCTTATGATAGCAAATGCGAAGCAGTACAACCCTTCTGGAACGTACGCCCACACTGAGGCGATTTTCTTGGAAACGTTCTTTGAAAAACGTGAGTTCAATAGCACAAAATCATCTCATTTTCTTACCTCTGGCCAGTTTGGAACCGCATTCAGAAGACTCTCGAAGCTGCTAGCAAGAATGCAGAGCCTGCGCCCGAGAGTTTGCCCACTGTCATAGTGAAAAAACCCACAACTGCTGCGTCAAAGCCTCCTGCGGTCTCAGCCCCGCTGCCACCTCCGCAAGCAGCATCGGAGACTCCAGCACGTCCGATCATCAAGCTCAAGGTTGGTGGTCCACAAGTTAAGGTACCGCAACCAGAGCCCCCGAAGAAGGCGGGGGAGCCCAAGTCTTCACAGAAACCCAAACCGCGCAAGCCCAAAGCTGTTGACGAAGCACCTCCGCCTTATGTTGATGATGGATCCCATGACCTGTTGCAAGAAGTCATCGCTATTGAGCGAGAGAAGGACGAAGAGAAGCGCACCCGGAAAACCAAAGATCCTGTTCGAGAATCACCACCCCCTGCAAGAGCTTCTGGCAGTGGACCACCTGGAAAACGCAGAAAGACGAGTGCTGACGATAATGGTAGCGAGATACTGATGTTAGCCCCGTCCCTCTCCAGGAAGGAAAAGCCTAGCGCCCCCTCTTTGAGCTCTAGCACTCCAGCTGCGGAACCGTCCGTTACGCCTGCGCCTGCGCCTATTCCTAAAGTGTCTCTTGGCAAACCAAAGAAAGAGAAACCTGCAAATCTTCGCGATTCAGAATCCGCCTCAGAACCTCCGCGCACCTCCATCAAAGGCAAAGAGAGAGAAGTGGTTCCTAGCAATACTCCGACGCCATCGAAGCCTCGCAAGATGCAGGCGTCAGCTCCTCTAAATGAGAAGAAATGTCGGGAAATTTTGAAGGTCCTTCTCAGGGTGCCAGAGTGCATTATATTCGCTCTGCCCGTGGACCCTGAGAGAGACGGTTGCCCTACGTGAGTGACATGTTGCATTATCACGACTAACACTGACATTTATATAGTTACTATGAAGAAATCAAACACCCGATGGACTTTGGTACTATGACCCAGCGTTTGAACGAGGGCAAGTACTCGACCATGGATGACTTCCAAAAAGACGTCGAGCTGGTGTTAAGCAACTGCCGAAAATTCAACCCACCCACTACGTACCCCGTCAACTGTGCGGATGTGGTGGAGAAAGTATTCAAGAAAGAATGGTCGAAGGTGATAGAGAAGAAGCTTTCATGGACGGAGAAGAGGACTTTACAAACGCTGATGACTCAATTGGTGAAGGAGGACGTGTAAGTTTTTTTTTTTCATTCATGGTGGTTCAAGGATGCTAACTTTGCCGCAGCTCCTGGGTGTTCCGAGAACCCGTCGATCCTGTCCTGTTGGGCATCCCGACGTATTTTGACGTCATACCGAAGAGGGATGCGAGGGACCTGAGAACGATCCGCCAGAAGTTGGACGCTGACAAGTACGACTCGACTGATGCATTTGAGGCAGACATTGACCTCATGATCCGAAACGCCATCACATTCAATGGCGTGGACTCTGAGGTTGGGCATATCGCGCAGGCCGTACGCGACCGGGTCAAGGAGCTGTTTGGTGGAGCCAAAACGAGTACAGGGACCAAGAAACGCAAGGATGGTGAGAAAGGGACGCCTCAGCCGTCGAAGAAAGTGAAGCTCGGTTGATGATCATATGTTAAATTACTGCAAGTTAAGCAAATAATCCGTTTGTATCTATTATTACTCGCTATTCTTTGCTATGTAATTGCTTTCGCGGTAGCCATTATGCGAACGGTCACTAAATACAAACTGCTGAAATTTCAAATATCGTTTAAGGTCATCGATTTCTAGTTTCCCTTAGTCCTTGTTCTATAACCGCTTCAGGGCGTCGCAATGTGAATACCAATACCTCCAGCTTGGAACGTCACACCGGTGAGATTGCCAGCAGCGGTGGGGACCTCGAAGACAGAAAATATGCGTTGTACCTGTTTCGTCGCGTTTGTGACCCAGCCCAATCCGATATCCTGGTACGGCATGTAGACCTGCGCGTTGCCCATGTTGACAACGAGGAGCAAGTATGAAGTGCCGTTGTTCCAGAGACCGGCATCCACGCCCTGGTAGTCATAGCTGGCAAATGTGGCGTTCGGGTCGACCATGAAAGGCTGAACATATTTTTGGATGAGAACGGTGAGGCCAGCTGCTGTCCCTTCGATCGTTGTTTCATTGTTGGTTGTGGTCGGGTATTGGTAGGACTTGGAACCTAGATGATGGAAGTTAATTTTATTTATTTATATGCGCGGTATCAGCATAAAATTACCTATAGCACCATGGCTGAAGGAAGTGAATCCCATAGCAGCCCATTGCATGCCAGTGGGAGTTGTGTTCCAGTATCTGTAAGGGGAGTCAAGACAGAGGTCGTGTTGGTGACTCAAGGTAACTTACGCGGCACTGCCGAAAGCCTGGGGCGTGGTCCACACGGACTTGGTGCGGTCAAAGCCCAAGATGTTGAGTCTGTTTTTAAAGGTCTGGACACGGGCCTTAACATCCCACATTTCCCCTTGGCAGTTGTCGCAACCACAGTGACCGAAGTCCGGAGTACACTCTGTGTTCCACACAGGAGACCATGTGGCATTGATACCGATAGGATAAGCATCCTACACCAGGAGTTAGAAGCGCAAGTGATGAAAATAGTATATGTAGCTCACCTGCAGAACGATATCAGCTCCCCCGACGTAAGGCGAGAAGTTGTAGTCTTGGCAATTCAGAACAATAGAGACAGGATGATATCCGTCCATTTGGTAAATTAAGTCATATGCTGCCTGCGCCGCATTTTGGGGGTCAGAGTTGCCATCGGGCTCGTGTGCGGTCTCCCAGTTCAGTAGGTTTGGAATCGAGGCGTAAGTGTTCACTTGTTGAGCGACAGCGGTCAAATTTTGGTAGTTCCTGAATACAAATATATCAATGATCATAAGCTGAGGTGACAGAAGCCTGACATACGATCGCATATCATAAACGATGTACATGCCGGCACTGACGGTCTTGTTAATGACTTCTTCGAAAATAGTGAGGTTATCGTAAGGAGGAATTGGGTGAAGCTATGGCGTATACGGTCAGCGCGGGACATCAGATCACCACGAAACATACAGTGTTAAAGCTGAAAAAAAAATGAATGATTGCTTAGGAGGTGATGGCAACGAAAGACGAACCCATCAGCCTTAAGTTGATCGATCATAGACAAATTTTTCGCTAGATACTGGTCGAAATTTATGTAGAATCCTTGAGGGATGAACGGCGCAAATGTTCCACCATTGCCACTTGCAGGCCGCACCCAGAGTGCACCAGTGCGCAAGTCTGTCTTTGTGACGGAAGCATTTGTATTAGGGAGATACAAAAGGGATGAGCTAGCACTGAATTTCTGCTCGTTTGCAGTTTCAGACCCCGAAGATGAAGGAGCAGAATATACAGCAGAGCAGCTGACATTGTATGCGGTCTTCTGGGCGTCGAGATTGCTGATATCTACGGGAATTTGAATCCCGGTAGCGTTTAGAGGGACGTTTGTGGTGGTGTAGACAGAGCCCACACTGATGGTGACGCTGAGGCTTCCTAGGCCAGTGGAGCCGCTAGAATTGCTCGAGTTAGAAGGAAGTGATATGCTCTCAGCACCAGTGATCCAGTCGTAAACAATTGGTGTGTCGACCACAAATGCCGCGCTCTTCGCATCCTCCTCGAGGTATGGGCGGAAGACAGGGGCACAGCGAAACGACAGAAGCGGTTCAGCACTTTGGATGGGTAAGACAAACTGTCCACCAGGGGGCACCACAGACTGGTTTGCCATATAGTTCTTACCGCACCTGAAAATATTTAGGAATGAGCAAGCAGGCTGCAGAATAGAAACGATACGTACCATGTCGTGCTCTGAGCGAGCGAAACTCGAACCAGGCCAGCAGCAACCATAGCCGTGAAGCTTTTGCTGTACTTCATTTTCTATCTCTCCTCGGGCCTGGTGGGGGAGAGGCAGGTTGGAATGGAGTTAGTGTTGGGATGCCGTTGACCAGCTCATCACAACTTATACGATATCCAGCTGTTTACTAAGGCAGGTAAATGTCCATCAGAGCGATTAGGCTGCGCAGCAGCGCACCACGTGTGGATCGCTTCTACTAGTATACTTAGAGCTGTGAACCGCGATGATACTCGGCTCCAAGTCGCGTTGGAAATCGCGCCAGTATCTTTTTGAGGAGCAGCGCTGTGAGTACTTGATCGAAGGCATGCAGACTAAAGGCACGAAGCAGCACAGTTGCGGCTAGTTCGAAACAAGCAGTGTAATGACATCAACTAGCATGATATGAATAGTTACCTTATGGCGATAGTAAAGCAAGGTACTACCCATACGACGCCCTAAAGCTTGACGGGTTTGCAAATGGATTGCAAATGAGCTACATAGTATGATGCGCTGGCCCATCGGCATCGCCGTAGACGGCGACTTGTTGTCAGTCGGGATCCATGGCGGCTCCTTTCAAGTCGCCATCATGATGGGGCAGCTATCCGTTTCAGATAAAGTTTCAGATTAGTACTCACTCGCCGACAAAGGTACATGTGTGCACGTGACTTTCAACAATTCAAGTCTCCGCCATAGAATGAGCGAAATCAGAAACTAGAAAAGTTTGTGGTCGTACAGACACGGTTTATGATATGCAACGCATTACATTAGAGCAAGACAACTAATGGCGAGAGTACTGAAAATGCTTGCGTGCCTCGTGTCAGTTACAGCACCGAAAACCTCGGATGGCAACCAACATTAATGGACTACTCAGCGTAATGGTAAATTGGAATTAATCGGTGCGTCAACTCGTCATCATACCAGTGACCGTCGTCCTTGGACGTAGCCCCAGTGGGCCACGAGAAAGAAGTGTTTGCCCGGAACCCAAACAGAAATAATCGACGAGATCAATTTATATAAACGCTTGGATCTGCATTGACACAAATTGACACTCGCGTGTTGTGGCAGTGGGCACCGACAAATTGGCCATTGCTTATACCACCACCCAATTCTTCAAAGAGCTGCAACGCCTTGGATGCTAGCTTGTTACTGCTTCGGCAAGAATGAAGACGCCACAAGATGGTTGTTACGACAATCGCACTCTTGCTGAGCTTGACGGAAATATGTGGAACGACGCGCTAGCTGTTGTCGACGGTCGTTACTTGAAAGACACACCAAACGCCCTCCAGCCTGAGGAGTAGTCTGAGTTCATTGTGAAACCTGCCAAGTCAGCGTTCCCGGAAGCGATGATGGCCATTGGGACCTATCTTGATTCTTGATCATAATTGAAGGGTTGGACCAACTTGGATGAGAGTGGCGACCCTGATACTCGAAAATATCACCTTCAAACATGGGGTGGAAAAGTGGACAACGACACAAACTGTATCACCAAGTTTCCTGCAGAGAACTTCCATTTTTCTGATTGCTGAAGTAAACTGCCGCTTTCTTCCCGCGAATATACGCGAGGGTATTGCGGAAGTGCTGAGTGATCACTTCGGGTGTTGCAACACCTTCTTCGTCGATGGAGGAGGCGATGAGTTCAACAAGACGCGGGAGCTTGGACTCAGCAAGCCGCCAAAAAGTGCATGGTCATTGGTCACGTGGCGGGTCCCAGGTGCGCTGAGCTTCTGGACGCCTCTCCTTCAAGTGGAGCAAGCTGCAACGTGTTCAAAGTTCAAACCCTTGACAATCTATAATGTCCTTGAAACAAGACCGAAGAAATCGCTCCTGGATTAACCGTTTTCTAGCCTCCCTCCGTCGTGTATTCGTGTCAGAGCCTCCTCCTGGACTCCCGGGCCTGGCAGCTATAAAGTTTCACTGTCCATATGGGCCTGATGTCAATAGCGCATCAGTGCTGGGTTGGCGTTCCCAGATGGCAGATTCTTGGGACGAAATCAATGGTAATCTGTACACAAAGTGTGTGCTGGCACGCATGGAGTACTACAAGTGCACTCGTGATCGCGAACACGAGTTCCTCGTGTTTTATTTCAGACATTGGATCGATGGCTGCTCCGCTCAGGCTGTAGTGTCTGCAGACCGTGGCATGCAAGTACAATATCGTTCTCTCAAACAATCATCTGAATTAGTCTCTTCCTCATCATCCAACACCACCGCGTACGATTCTGTATGTATTTATGGTTCCCCCCGCGATGCAACACCACATCTTCGAGCCAGATATACACCATACAGCAGGCTCGGTACCTTTGACTTTCCTTCATCTTCGGCGCCCTCGGCACTTCAAGTGTCCACTGTCCTGTCTCTAGTACACCGCCAGGCCCCGGCATATCACTTGTACGAAAACCAATGCCATTGGTTTTCAAGCGCAGTGTGGGGCAGCTTGAAAGAGTTGTTCCCTAGTGACCAAGACTCGGGATGTGTGTCTCGTGCACGCGCACGTTATCGCGGTGTCGCATTAGGGTCGCCAACTGAGGATATCGAGGCTGTATGTGCTGCTTATCAGCCCGAGTGGCAAAAGATGTTGGAGCTGCTCGAGCAGGTAAAGTGCCGTCACGAAGCTGAAAAAGCAAAGGTGGGCTATTCTCAGCTAATATGGTCTCCATTTCTTGATGGTACTTGTCTTTGCAGGAACGACAGAAATTCTACATGGAGCTTGAGATCAAAAATGAGCCGTTTCGCCAAGCACGGGTGAGTTGTTTTCTCAGCAAATTTAGTCTTTGTTTGTTGATGGTACTTGTCCACCAGCAGGCCGAACTGGAACGACTTCGCCAAGCAGAAGTGCGCTATCCTCCGCAAAAAAAAATTGACTTTGTTTGTTGATCTGTACTTTGTTTTTGTAGATTTGCGCGCAGGTTGAACTTGAGCGAGTCCGCCAAGCAAAAGTGGGTTATTCTCAGCAAACATGATCTTCGTTTATTGACGGTACTATGTCCACCAGCAGGCCGAACTAGAACAAGCACAAGTGCGCTATTCTCAGCAATAAAAGTTGTCTTTGTTTGTTGATCTGTACTTGTTTTTGTAGATTCGCACGCAGGCTGAAATCGAGCGAGATCTCCGAGCAAAAGTGGGTTATTCTCAGCAAACATGATGTTCGTTTATCGATGGTACCATTTCACTAGGACGCCGAAATCGAACAACTTCGCGCGAGACTTGCAGCTTTAGAGGGATAATATTTCATATCTTCATACCGTGAATTAACTATACCCTGTTCATGTTCCATCTCTCCTCTAGTAAGTGCACGCGTCTGGCTTGCACATCAAAGACAAGAACCGCGGTCTAATTGTACGCGAACGTTTCCAATGCATGATAAGCCATGCCTGAGAAGATGATGGGGGACTGTGGGGGAGGATAACTTGGTAGTACATACCAAAAATGTTTTCGGCTCTCCTACGCGTGGACGTCACTCCGAAGATCAACGAGTTCTTGTATCGCATTTCTGTTGTTGTAATGATCAACCTTTCATCTGAGATCTGAGCGCTGAGTACCCAGTTGGCCAGGTCTGTTGGTCAGATCTGGAACAAGTATCTTCGTTCTGCCGAGGGAAACCACTATAGAAGCTGTCCGTCAGTAATTTCCTGATCCTGTCCGCCAGTGCTCATAGCTGGCATGGCGAATGTTGACCTGAAAGAGTTTGTCTTTGACCGCGTTCTGGATGAAAGTACGTATAGCATCATCATGGGGCTAACAGAAAGGCCATTATTGACAACCTAGACGCGCTCGCACATACGCTCGCCGTGCTTGGCACACTGCCCTCCCCATCGACTCCCTCTGCGCCCCTTCGCGCCATCATCCGCTTCGAGCGCACGCCCCTGCCATCTACCCTCGCCTCTCAGCTCTCATCCGGCGTTCTTGAGTCTACCAAGCTGATCGGAAGCACTGACATTGTATGTCCCTCCCTTCCCCTCTCAACCACACACTGATTCACCCATTCTTCAGTACTCGTGGTTCTTTGCTTGGCTTCACAAACACGATGACTTCCCTGACGTGAAGATCTATGTTATCTGCCCCGCCACCGAGGTCCACATCCGCAAGGTCTGTCTTATCCATTTCTTCATCATCACTCACGTTGATGGCCATGCGCTAGTATACAAAGCAGGACATGCTCATGGTGCACGAGACTCCCGCTCTCTACCAGTCCATCGTCAAACCTTACATCCTAGCCTTCGACCCTGCACGCACACAATGGTACTCCTTGTCCTAGTCACAGTCCGCAGGCTGATTCAACCCCCAGGGTCGAAGACATTCTCACAGGTGACGCCGAAGCGTTAAATATCTTGAATGCTTCTCCGGAGTTTCTCATCCTTCCCGACATGAAATGGGACACCACCAATATTTCCAACCTTTACCTCCTCGCGCTCTATAGGCACACTGACGTGCACTGTATGCGGGATCTCCGCAAGAAGCCGCACTTGGGCATGCTCAAGACGCTCAGGAGAGATGCTTGGAGAGTTGTGCAGGATAAGTGGGGTATCGGCCGTGGTGGCGTCAGGATGTACATCCATTACCAGCCGAGTTATTGTGAGTAGTTATTCGTCGGTCAAAAATCTGTCTGAATCTATTGCGCAGACCACTTTCACGTGCACATTGTCTACACGGGCCATGTTGGGCTGTACGGTATGGTGGTGGGCCAAGCCCACCTACTGGATGATATCATTTCCTTGGTGCGTCGCTGTCGTTCTACAATACCACGGTGATGCCTGTATTCATTGCCCTCACAGCTCGAACTAGACCCTGATGATGGCCCTTCTATCATTGAGCGCATGACGTTTACATATGGACTCGGCACAGAACACGGGTTGTACAAACCCTTGGCTGCAGCACTTGCAGAGGGGCGTGATGATGCGGATTAGATGGCGGTGGCGCTGACAGAGAACTGAAGATACCGTACAAGGATATCCATACAAAGCTGACAAGATATTGTTTTTCTTGGGATCAACGTCAAGTAATAATATTTACAAACTGTAAGAACACAGTACAATGCCCTGATTGTAATCAATTCCCCAGGAACTCATTCACCCTATTTCATCCATCCTCAAGAAATTTATATGATGGCTGCGCAGGAATGTCATCAAGGAAGTCCACGTAATCTATGCAACTGACTGGCCACAGTGAGGGGATCAACGAGTAGAGACATCCCCACAGAAATTTGGGTGATCTTCTCGTTGGAAATTATTTGAGAGAACGGCTCGCTATTGATGTAGACTGGGCACACGCGAAAGGACAGTCTAATGGTACGCAGGCGCCGGCAATGATGTATGAGGTGGATGAGTCTATCCGACAAGTCGCTCCTCCAAACCAGAAATTCTCCAGCCTGAGCTGAGGTCAGGATTACACGATTAACTTGAATGGGGCGTTATTGATGTGCCAAGTGCACATCCAATCGAGGTGCAAGTCCGTCAAGCCACTAAACGACAGCGACGGGGCAACCTCGTCAAAGCCAAGTGAAAGGCTGCGAGGGGCAATCGTGTCTTAAGCATCTTCGACACAAACAATCGTCGAGTTGACGTTGACATGGAAGTCAAACGAAATTTCTCAAGAGCAGAAGAGAAGCACTCCGAGAGGGAGACAATGAGGCCTGGAATATCCAATGAATGATACGGGACCTCCGGACCATCGCCTAAATCACTGCAATCAACGTACAAGGAGGAAAGCCAGATACTGTGACAACAGTGAGTAATGATGGAAAGTGATGGCGCAGTGACGCGCATTTGATCGAGTTGGGAGAAATTTGTTGGAGCGGAATTTGGATGTGTCTCGCTCGTTATTGCTGTATAGCTTCAGGATGAAGTGCAGACTTCAACGATGGTAAAGAAGCCAAGCGAGGAAGTTCTCGCGTATTAAGGAGCCCTGCGTCAAGACGGAAAAGTTCCCGCAGGAGCCAGGGCACATAGCCTCGAGGTTTAAAATCATCACCACATATACCGCACTCGAGTTTCCGAATAGATGGACGCCGACCTCGGAGGGAAGCTAATAAATCAGACTTGGCTGACGAGGGGGGTGCCGGTCCATAAACCAACTAAAAAGATGTGATAGTTGACCCAAGGAGGACGCACAACAGCGAAAAGAAGCATTCTCGGTCATCACCAAACTACGAAGAAGGTCTGGCAAGAGCGGTGGGAGTGATGACGCAGAAATGAGTGCTTGCACGACACGATCATCCATCACGTCTAGCTCATCGAAGAAGACCGTAAAGGAGTGGATACGTTGTGGTATCGATCCGTAAGCTCCGCTCTCCATTTGACATAGGTGATTTGAGCGTCTGTTTTGTGTATTTAATATCATGTCGAACATCAGATATTCTGCTCACTAATTTCCCTCGGACATGTTACTGGCACCTTCAGACAGGCATGACATTAGCGGTTTGAACCCGTTTATGTCTGTCTAAAGACTATCAAGCGTAGTCTCCTTGGATTTCCTGCAGGTTTTTGTAAGAGCAGCAGGTGTGGTACGAGGGCTTGGTTCGCGGTCTTCATAGGCGGCGAATATGCAGCGGAATTTATGTCGGCAAGAGACAGACATTCATGACTGAATCAGATCTCCGTTGGTGTAGCGAAAGCCTCTGGAGTACTTCAGAAAATCAAAATTACATCTTGGTCAAGATGATACGTATCATAAAAAGACAAAAGAGCTGCGAATACCGTATTATTCCCTGAAAACAAGAATAATATCCAAAGCATAAATATTAACGAGGTGCTGATGATCCGGGTATTGCTATTAGTCTTAGTTGCAACGCCGATTGCCGTGCGCCATTGTTCTTGCCGTCCATATTGAGCTTATCAAAAGCTTATTGGGCTTATCCAAGCTTCTGCTGATGAGGCTCGTGGTGCAGCTTCCGTCATCTCCAAAAAAATCCATCCAATCTGGACGCCTTGACTTTCTTCAAGGGGCCAGAACAACGTCACAAATCTGCAGTCAACTTGGGATCAATGATAAACTATATTATATCACAAAACTTACCGTCGTGATCCCGACTAACAACAATTCCACCATCAAGACACCCCATACCGAAACCTCTGTTCCGGAAAGCTGAGCAACTTTGGGTTTCAGGAACAAACATGTCTACCGAGCGGCCAGTGTTCTACGGAGCTGGTGTTCCTTCAAGGACCATCAAGGAATACCTACAGTTCATCAGCTCAAGGAGAAAAAAACGGATGGGGCACTGACTTATCCAATTCCACCTGATGTAAAACGAACAGACGCGCAGCGCAGGTAGTGAAGAAGACGAGAGAAAAATTACAAGGTCGTCCAGCATCGATTGGAAAGTAAGTAGGCTGTCCTGACATTCAAATTTCGTGCTGATGAATCTTGCTTTCCTCGTTTTTTTGATGCTGCGCAGGAGATACGACAGTGGCTTGCAATGACCGCTCATGTAGGTATTAATGTAGCATGGGTTCACCGAGCAGGAATCGTAATAGAGTAGCATATAGACCAAGGGCTTGGAGATGTATGAACCCATCCTGAAAGCGAAACTCAGCGAGCGCGATACAGAGAGAACGGTGACTTTCCTGCTGGCTGGGAGGTAGCACTGAGCAACACACGATCCAATTAAATTAGAGTAGCAACGCCATACTTCGGATTCCATGGTAAGATCAGGACAGCGCTGCCTCACGCTTCAAGCCCAGGCTCAAGTGGAAACCACTGGACGCATCACAAGTAAGAGGTCCAAGACTCCAGGTGCAACATTGAGGCATCGCCTTTTTGTTGTAGTCAACTGTTGTCAGACAGTCGTCGTATTGCCAGAGCTTTTCAAGCAGGTGAAAGACAACAACTCCGGTAAAATAAAAAATCAATACTTCAATTTCTTGGACCGAGAAACCCAAGACAAACCAAGGAACTTTGGCTTGAATTGGCGAGCGGAGTTGTATGCACGGTCCACCCAGGGTCCAAAGTCACTTCGATTTCAAGCTGTGACCAAACACAAACCTGACGCCCACAAATCAATCACGAAATACCTCTCGTCCCGCAACGCAACACTTGGCTCAGCTTCAACCACTCAAGCGTAACGCAAGAGGGTTATTTGTAACCGAGATTCTTGAATTGCTTATCTCGAAGAACGAAACGAGCGGCTTCGACACCTCTTCACGCACCCATGGACCCCTCGTAAATCAGAATCGCCTACGATGTATTGTGTCCTTCACGAGAGCATGCAAGACGGCTTGGTGGCATCTCAAGTTAGATTGGTCACAGCTCGGCATCGCCAACTGCGTTGACAAGAACTGGACACCGCGACGGTGAAAAATCGCAATTTTTTCCTCAGCAACGGAACTGGGGGTCTTCATGGTTTCTGCATCTTGATTGCATTTTCTTCTTAGGTTGGATCATTCGGTCCGACATTCTTCACATCTGGATACGCGGAAATTCATGGAGAATTTGGAGCAGCTTACAATGCGTTGGGGGCACTGAGCCGGATCATAGTCACTGGTGAGTGTCTTGCTCACTCCAACCATGTTTTGTTTCTGGGGCGTATCAATACTGGATTGGCATGGAAGCCACTCGTTGATGTTGATGAAGGCGGTTGCGCCAGTTGAGACTTGGGGGGTGATCTTGATGCAGCCATAGTGACTATCTTGACTCATATCAATGCTGCTTGAGACATCTTGAGGGATTTAGAGCACGCTGCTGAGTCGTTTTCATCTTTTATGATGGCGGTTGGAGACTTGCCTGGCTCGTGCGCGTGAAGTAGGCGTGACGCCCCTTTTTGTGTCATGCATCGCGTCACACAATTGTGTCACGCTGCGGTCGTGCAAAGCTAGCCATTTTGGCGGCATTGGGTGTTTTTTCTGGCATATTGAGGGGATGTAAATGCTCAGGATGGTTGATCAGCGCTTTGCAGATATATTGTGTACCATACAACAGGGAGCTCTCCATAAAGAGTCCACGCACCTGTGCCTTGTGTACTACTGTAGTACTGACTCGAAGTTCTTTTCCAGTCAGGGAAGCCTCTGGCTCGCGCAGCATCTTTGTGATGCTCTGAGCAGCACAGAGAGGTCGAAAAAGTCGCGACTCGAGGTCCGTGGTGTATACCTTGGAGCTTTGAATGTACAGGTCCTTGCAACAGCGGTCCTAGGTTTGATGGAGCAACCTGAAGCCCATCCATGGTCACGTTGTCGCTCCTGCGCGTCTTATGCCTCTCGTTTCGCGATTTCTATGGTTGTTCTAGATCGAGGTTGCTCATATGAGACGTGGCTTGGAGATTTAGTTCCGCGGAAGCAGATTCCTTACCAATTGAAGGTCCACTCTGGAATAGGCGCCTTTGGCACTAACTCAGCCCTGTCGGGATCACGAATTCGGGTTCTAGAATTTAGGACATGCCCGCCTCAATTTATTTATTTTCACTTTCCTTCCATCGAACCTCCGCTGGTATTTAAACCCAATGCCTTCACGCAGGAAAAACGACATTCCTTTTCCCTCATTTTCACTGGTGATAAGTCAGTATTCGACCAGCAGCATGAGGTTGCCAAGCTACAGGACGTCTTATTTGCTCCGTTTCCACCCTTACCCGAGAGTCAAACTAGGTCAACGTGAGATGATGGTGAGCCATGCCGCGAACGTCATGTCAGCGCTATTTTTGACACTTCTTGTTGGGAAGCACGATGATGAACGTCTCAGCAGCCAGTATGACATTGTTGAAGACGACGATAGTGCTGGACCGGTGATTCTCAACTTTGTACGCATTTTCTTTTCATCATCTTGTAGCCTTATTCAGTCATGAAATGCAGCCCGACCTCCCTGAAGAGCAGCAACCCAATGCTGCGAACCTGCAGGAAGCCATCGAAGTTGCCGACATTGGCGCCCAACCTCACGTCAGGCGTCTGAGCTTAGCGACTCTAATCATCGTACGTTTGCTATTCTTGCTTGATAGCGCCTGCTCACATGTCACGTCGGCAGGACCTTGCGATACTACTTGCGAGGAAGCTGTCTTTGAAAGTCGACTAATTGGCCATACCTGGACAATCTACTAATTTTGCAGTTCATGCTACTGGCTATCGTCTAACCTGTATCTAGCTCACACTATCATTGTACCTTATTATCGGTCCTTAAACCACACAACTCTGCTTTACACCAATCAATCACTCCTTCACTCTCTATGATATCATCTCACGTACACGATTATCTGTGCTATAACATATCATCAATACATCTAGTGGAAATCTTTGAAGAGCTTTGCAACCTTGTCAATAAAATCGAGAAAAAAGTTATTATTCTGCGACCAATTTCTGATCCCTGATTCGGTCTGCAGGTGCAAACGTCACAAAGTCTTGCTTATGATTATATTCGAGAAACATCGGGAAATGCAATCATAAGGCACAACATCAGGAGAACTTCCACAAGGTATTGATTAGAACCCCGTCGCCGCCACCCCTCCAAAGTCAGGAGGGAACCGCTCAGGGGGCATACCCATCAACGGATCTCCTCTTGCTCCAGCAGCTGTCTTCGCTACCACAGAGGAGTGCAAACCCTCCAGAGCTTCTGTCCACTTCTCAAGTGCGGCATAACGCTTCTTCTCTAGTGCGTGGCTGTGATTGGGTCAGTATGGGGGCGCTTAAAAGGAGAACGACGGAAGTTTGCTCACCTCTGGTCGAGTTCAAGGCGCATGCCGACTTGGTCGATCCGACCATCAACCTTTCCCTCGAGAATAAGCCCAATAAGGAGCTCCTCGACCTCGGCAATTTCGACGTTAAGTTGCTAGACGACCATAAGCGTCAAAGGTAGTTTAAAAGGACCGAAACAATTACTTTGGCGAGGAAGGAAAGCTCCAGTCTCGTGTAGGGCTTGATGAGGTCAATCAAGTAGGATGTGCGCAGACTGCGCAGAAGTTCGCCGATATACGATCTGATAAATAGGTCATCCATAATTGTTGACCGATTATCTGCCACCATGTTGAGCACTATGCATTTGATATACGAAGGGACAAACCTCGTAAGATCTTCTCTGCCAGGTGAACTTCTCTGCGCTGATAGGCATCTACAAGGTCTGTCATTGCCTTGATCTGTGAATCATTCTTGTACGGCTTTGTTTCCTGGGAGTCGAATGGGTTGACCTCAGATCCAGTAAGCATGTTCGCGAGGACAAGGTACTTGAGGACCTGGATGCGTTGCGGAGAGCCGGCTTCGTCGTAGTTGCGGAAGGACTCGAAAAAATCTTCCGAAGCACGATTCCACTGTCCTGTATAGTGGCGTTAGACATGAGTGGGGATCGAGGAATAAACAAGAGTCACTTTCGCCCATCCACATCTTCCCTCCGCACTCCTTAATAACACCCATGATCCGAGGATGTGGAATTGCAGAGCGCACACTATTGGATGCATTATAAATTTCCTATGTTCGATAATTTGATTAGGTCCAAGTGGTTGAGCGGGATGCGAGGCTGTACCTTGAGTTTCTTAACGTTACGCATCTCATTGTGCATTTGAATCTCGAGTGCATAAATCTCGAGGAGCTGGGTTCCCCGCTGCGACTGATCTTCGCTATCCATAGCAGCCTTGGTCGTGGTGTGCAAGTCACGGATGAGCTGATTGGCAGAGATTGTTGAAGCCATATGAATGAAAATAAATGATGGGTACCTTCGTCAAACGCCCGTACTCTTTTCGGTCTAACCAAAGCTTCGCCAGTTTCAAATTCGTCTTGACAGACAGACGCTACAGGGGATATCAATATGTCTCAAAGAGCATAATTCACCATCGTAGTACTCACGTCATTCTTCGCCTCCTCAAGCGCATCTTTGGTCACTTGATAGAACTTTTCTAGTACATCTACCTCGACGGGGCCACTCTTCCCACCACCAACATAATCAAGGATGCCATTGATGGTCTTCTCAGAGTAGTTTCGTGTGACTGCAGACTTGGTGTAGGTGAGGAGTTGTGTGTAAGTCTTCAAAGCATCTGCCGGCCGGTGCAGCTGCAGGAAGAGGAGTTTGGTAGATTGCTTCAGAGCCTTGAAGCCCCTGGGAGGTACCAGTTAGCATACAGTTTGGTTTATGGTCGGGGAAACTATACCAGTCGCCTTTCTCTGTTTCCTGGTCTACTATAACGCGAAAATCTTTTAGTGCTTCCTCTGGAGTATCTTCTTTCTTCGCTGGGAGAAGAAATCCATCAACAACTTCTGCTGTTCGCCGAACTACCCACATTTTGCAGTATAGTACATATTCTCTACATCGGCACTCCCGGATTCATTGGCTTCGTCTCCATCAGAATAGTCGAATCCGTAATCCTGTAAGATAGTTCGTGGTTAGCATAACTGTGCAAAGGGCTGATATTGAAGGGAGTGCGACCTCATCATCACTACCCTGCATATAATCGGCATCATCGTCATCCATCGTGAGTTCAAGTTACGAAAGCGAAGCAGTAAACAACGAAGACTCGTCTGCTTGATGTTAAGGATGAAATGATGGACGCGTACAGCCTCGTGTAGTATCAGGTCGGCGGCACGCCACACGCAAAGTCACAAATCCTCCCCTAGGTGGCTATCTAAGGAGCAATATTGAAAGTGCACAGCATTGAAGTTGTAATTTGAAGTTCAGCACAAGTCTAACGGGACTCGAACTCTTTTGCTCAAAGTTGCCATATGGCATTTATATTCTGATCAGAATCTTGGATAATGGAGTAGGCCGGTCATGATGAACATATCGTCGAGGAGAGAGACGTGCAGGCATAGGAGAAGAGCAAATAGCTATGATATTTTCACTTAGATACGCAGCAAGAGACGCGCATGATATCATGAACCAGCCGAGGAAGGATGTCCCTAAGTCTCCTCTCACCAGTGGAGTGGCTAGTGAGTCGCGAACACAATATAATTAGCAATGCACGTATGGGTGCATCATACCTGACGACAGCGTAAGTTACGCGTAGGAGCAATTCCACGATTAAGACGTGGTTGGTGCTCGGATGGTGATGAATGCACACCGGAATCGGCTCGCGCACTGAGCAATGCTCCAGTGCTTTCGCCAAGTGGTCGAAGGGAGGACTCGCCGAATGAGACACGCCCACAGATTATAGATAAACCTGGCAGGTATATCGCTAGCAAGCTTCATAGTCCAGTAGGTGACGTAGCAGTACACCAACAATGTCACGCGATTGTGCCTTTGAAGACCACCGCATAAGGTTGAGAGTGAGCGAGGTGCTTTCCTGTCGACGTCAAGGAAGTTGTTTGCATCCTCAAGACAAGTCTTGGGATGACTGAGAACAAACCAATTATGATAAATGCGCACGAAAGGCCTTGACAGTAATAGCAAACTTTATAGCAAACTTCTCAACACCCGACAAATTTGTGAGCGCGCGTAGTCGGCCAATATCTGACACATTATAAGGCCCAAAAAAAGTCCAGTCGCATGGCTCTCTATGTATGCACCTCTGGATAGCGATGGGAGCGTCCTACGACTGTGACTGCGAGATGAAACCATGAGTATCTGCCTACACCAAAAACTATGGACATACTCATGACAAGGGCCTTTGGAATGCTCTCCATTCATGAGGCCAGCCATTTTTCGGCGGTGTATCTGTTGGTACCCGGAGTTCTCTAGGGAACAAACCCCTCACTCTGGACTCGACCGCTCGCTTCTCCGGTTCAGACATACTCTTCAAAGCCTCCATCTCAGCCAAACTCCTCGCTCTTGGATCCTCTGGCTTGTTTGCTTCCCTGAACAGCCTCGAGTCAATCTCCTCCAGTTCCTGCATTGCCTGTTTCATGCATTTAAATTTGCGCTGCAGCTCCGCATCCCGTTTCTTCCGTAGATGTCTCTGATGTAGGAGCCAAGCGCGCTCAATAGTCTCGTGCGCTTGCACAGAGGGGATGGCGCGCTGGAGAGCGCGTGCGACATCTGGGCGCCATGTGCCAGTAGGAGAGGCTTTGTTGCGGATATTCGGAGGGTACAAGTAACGGCGGATGGTGTCTTTTTGTGGGTCGGAATTCGTCTCGCTCTTGCGGGTCGAGTAAAGGCGCACCGACAGCCCGCGGATTTGGAATGGCAAGCTGTTTGATTTCAAAACTGAGACTGACATGACCTGGAGCGCGACAAGTGAACCGCGGTAAAGCTGAGCCAACAAATTTCATTACTTATAATTCATTTTTCCCACGGCTGCTTTACTTGAAATTCTCGAGAGCACAACCGGCAAGTGTACTGACTGAACATGTCATTTTCCCTTGGGCTGCTCTGTCGCCAATGTTGCCATTCAATACTTAGTCCAGTAAGTACTTACTCGTCTGAGATGTTCTGACCTGAATTTGTGCAGCGGCCAGCTCTCGTTCGAGGGTTTTCTTCAACACCCGTCGTAGCCGTACGGCGAATTAAAAAGATCCCCGTGCTCTCCAAGAAAGCCCTTGCAGCAAAGGCAAGAAAGCGAGCAGCGAAGGCTCGCAAGCACATATACGAGAATGAGAAGATGACTCTCGAAAGCGCTATTGACGTGATCCGTGTATGTCCCCCAGGCCTTATTACAACTCATTAACCAAACATCCTGGTAGGCGGTCGAAGTCGCTAAGTCAAGTGCTACCTACGAGCTAGTAATCAAGACTGCCATGAGCCGTGGATCTATCATCCCAAAGGGACGTATCGCTCTCCATCGTGAAACTAAAACGCGCCCCGAAGACCGCATCCTCGTATTTGCCGAGGGCCGTCAGGCAGACGAGGCAAAGAGTGCAGGTGCACACATTGTTGGTGGAATTGAGCTGGCAGATGGTATAATCAGCGGAAAACATCACGCAACCACCATTCTCTGCTCCACAGCCCTCATCCGAACCATCACCCCCAAGCTCGGACGTGTCCTCGGACCGCGTGGTTTGATGCCTTCTGAACGTCGCGGGACGGTTACAGATGATTTTGCCGGCTACTTGCGGCGACTTTCCGGTACGGCAGAGTGGAAAGGCGACAAGAATGGCGTCATTCGGATCCCCATTGGCAAAGTCAGTAGTTTTTTGTCAAGCCCGCGCCCGCTGGCCGCGATGTACTGTGTCTGACACATTTATTTACCGACAGCTCCACTTCCCAATAGAAGACGTAGTTAAAAACGTCAGACAATTCGTGACTGCTGTCAAACGAGTGACCGGGAACCAGAAGGATACCGAGGAGAAGGGAAAGAGCAAGAGCGTCAAACCCGGTGAGTTGGTACCGCATCTGCGGTTTTATCTGGCACTTTGACCTTTTCCGGTGCTGACTGAGTGACTAGTCAATGCCATCACGCGTGTTATGTTGAGCTCAACGCAGTCACCCAGCATCCAGATATCGGACATTTGATATAGCAGTGTTGATCGGGTACTAGACTACTTGGCAATGAAAGTTTCAATTTCAACTTGAGAGCAATGCGTTGATCGTGCACCCTTGCAAAAATCATCTTTGTCTCGTCACTAACCATTGAAGTACATTCATATATCCTATAGTAGATGTTTCATGAAGTGATCCCACCACCATCCTCCATTTTTGACGCTTTCCGCCGGCTCTTCCCATTCAGTTCGACCAGGAAGGTTAGAGAGTCCAAGGATTAATTGTACGAGTTCCCGGTAGCGCGTACACGTCAAGACGGCGTGTTTAGCACTGTCCGATATGCACGTGGATCGATAATGATTGATCATGATCTAATTAGTGGATAGGAGGAAGTAAACGACGAAAAGGTTGGATTTAGGTGAAGGTTCACCTGACTGACTGGCTAAAGTAACATAGAGTTCGATAACAATGATACTGGTTATACATTAAATTCATCTGGTTTGAAGTAGCGTAGTAGTGTGTGAGTCCCAGTGTGACTAGTGCCAGGAGATGAGAAGAGCAAATGCAAAAGATATCCACTATTGCTCATCTAGCAATGCGAGGTCTTCCTTCTGCACTGCGCGATCGCGTCTGGAAGCCCTCTTCCTCTCCTTCAACGCCTCCTCCACCTTTGAATAACTTTTCTCGCCTTTCGTATGGTCCCGTCCTTTTGCCCTCTTCCCAATATCATCTCCCCTTGACGCGCCTTGCCGCTTAGACTGGAACCTCTCCTGTGGACGATTTTTTGGCGGATGAGGGAAAATATCACCCCAGGACGATTTCCGCGCGTCATAAAATGGTTGTTTACCCTGAGATTTCGGGATAGTGAGACGCATAATTTTGCCTGTATCACTTGTTAGACCAGTTATGGGGCCAGAAATTGGATGGACAAACCTTCCGGAGTACATGCGTCAATAATGATATGCCCGCTCTTCTTCAAAGGTGGAAAGACTAGGCGTGGCCAATGGAATGCCTCATTTCGCAGCGCGGCTTCGACCTCCTCTAAAATTTCAACTGGTGAAATTTCCGCAGGAATTTGATCAGTTGCTTCAGCTTCATGTCTCGTCTCAACATGATCTGCGTCGAGTACAAGCTCCTTCGTAACCCTCTCTTCCTTCAGCCTGATCTGCTCTGCCTCCTCCCGACCGATAGCACCAACGCGTCCTACACTCCCTACATGTGTGGTGATGCCTTCGCCCACTGTGCTTGGGCGTGGCCCACGTTGGATTGCAACATAAGAGTACTCGATATCTTCGTGACCTTCGCGTGCATGTTTTGTGAGACGAACGAAGGGCGGTCGTTGCAGGCGTTGTGAGAAGCCACACACTAGGCTCACCGATTTTCCGGAGTAGAGAGGGCAAGAACCATCGTGCGGGCACTATTTGCAGGAAGACGAGATTGTCAGTATGGTTCAAGGTTTGATTAGTCCAACACCCACAGGAGCAACAACGTGAGCGCCGCGAACAGGCCAGTCTGCAGTTTCTGGGTCATTGAGTTCTTTACGCCCCATATCGAGGAGATATTCGCGTGCTTCTGCAATGTTTTGAAACCCAGCTTTCGTTTTGTGATCGATCAGAACCTATAATAAATTTAGGAGTATTAGACGGTGACTGGGGCGAGGAAACAAAAATGAAAGCTCACGATGGTGTGTGCTCCACTTTCCCACAACTCTTTCACGAACTTCTTTCGCGCGAGAGGTGTCTGTAGAGTTGAAAGCATGAAAGCAGACAGGGCGAGAGTATCATGCCCCTCCGTTCGCTTGACTATATCATCTTCCCGGAAAGACCTTTGCCAAGTTGCACTTAGGGCACCCAAGTCTGTATCTGTTTCATTATTTTAGTGAGTGGGCAGCGAGAGGCAGCACGCATACGTTACCTCTCAGTAGCCGTTTGCCTATTGCAACAAGTTCGTCGCGTTTGTCAATACCAAGGTATGTGAAGATATTGGATGTGGAAAGGCTTGGTTCCTCGGAAGCGCTATTGGACTTCTGGAAAGTATTCATTGATGCCCTACTGTTCTTCAGTGATTACAAATTACAAACATATTTGACACACCATAATCCACTGCCTGCACCTGAACCCCAGTCTATGATACGCTGCACATTCAATTGTGGACCTAATCTGTGCTTAACTTGGTGGAGCACAGCACAAATAGCAGAATAATGTGCAGGGAGAACGACCGACGCGAACGCTGTCCCGTCACGGTCAGAGTGCCGTGCCCCTTGCTTACGAGAGCGGTATTTTACGTCGTACGCGTGGTCCCATCCTTCAGTCTCATCAAAGAAGAGACGCGTCGCATCACTGTGCAGCTGTACCTTGTCAGAAGCTGTTGAGTGATTAGAATGTGTAGAGAATAATTTTACCCGACAGACCATCTATTAAAGCAGTGATCGACTTCTGCAATTCCGTGGGCAAAACCACAGCACCGATTTTTTTGCTTCCAAACCGCGCTGCAGGAGATTTGCGGTGCTCGCTTCGTTCAGATTGATCTTCAACGAAGTCCTGCGCGTCCTCGGCCTCCTCCGGGTGCTCAATCGCGACAGTTTCTAACTCCCGTGGAGGTGTCTTTGCCGTTACGTGCTTATGACTTGTCAAAGATATATCTATGTCTTGCAACAGCGCCTTTAGCGAGGGGTCGAGGTCCAGAGCTGCGTTAGGTTGGGTTGATGCCGCAACTGCTGACGTTGAGAATGGGGGGCTAACATGGCGGGTACTGTGCGCAACGATGCGCAAAGTAGCGGACGCACTTCGAAGCATCCCAGCAGTACCTGAAAAGTTGAAGGAGGTTCGGACTTTGAGCTCACCCGTTGGACGCGGTCAAAGCCTAAGTCGAAATTCTGTGATTATGTAATAGAAAGTAGGTTCAGATAGGCGTCACCCTGCAGACCCTGCACAGACGCGTCCATCCCAATGGCCAGCAGGAAACAAGCTATCCCAAACGATTCTCGTAGCTTTGGTGAGCGCCCTGTGAAACGAGCAAAAGTAGACGATGAACGCCAGGCGAGTACATCTTCTGCGGAGCCGTCAAACGGTATGGAGGACACTACTGGGGCAGCACGGCTTTCAGAAGACGAAGAAGGTCTAGAAGACGAGGTTGAACTAGGGCAGTCAAAAAATGAGCCTAGAGCGTCAGACCTTTACCTTGACACAGTGCGCCATTCAATGAAACCTAATGCCCATGCATTTCGCTGACAAGACCTTTAGATCAATCGAGCATTGCTCGACTTTGACTTTGAGAAAGTGTGCTCTGTATCTATGTCGAATATCAACACATACGGCTGCCTAGTATGTGGAAAGTACTTCCAAGGACGAGGTCGCAATTCGTACGCCTATGCGCACTCTATTCATGATGACCACCATGTTTTTATCAACCTTGAGACAGCAAAAGTGAGCTGAATGCCAATTACGCGTGCATAGACTCACGTCACATAGGTGTATGTCCTTCCAGATGGTTATCTTGTCTCTGACCCATCTCTCGAAGACATCTCGTTCGTCCTCAATCCATCCTTCACGAAAGCCTCCACTGCCGCCCTCTCCTCGTCGTCCCATCTACTGAAACCCTCCTATGATCTCTCGTCAAAACCTTATCTTTCTGGTTATATTGGCTTAAACAATATCAAGCGCAACGACCACATGAATGTTATCATACATTCCCTCCTCCACATCCCTCCTCTACGGGACTACCTCCTCCTGTCCTCCTTTCGCGGCAAGGAATCTGAACTTGTTAAACGATTTGCCGCCCTCGCTAAGAAAATATGGAACCCCCGTCTGTTCAAAAGCCAGGTTAGCCCTCACGAGTTTCTCCAGGAGGTCAATCGCGCTAGTGCGGGTAAGTTCCGACTCGAGCAACAAGGTGACCCTGTCGAGTTTCTCGGCTGGTTACTCAACCGATTACATAAAGACATGGGGGGAACTAAGAAGAAAAACTCCAGTGCGTCGTGTGCGGACTGACCGGCCTGCTGTTTACCCTCATTCGGCCTCCGGAATTGATACATGAAATGAACAGGTATTATTTTTTCAACGTTTCAGGGAGAACTCCGCGTGGAGACACAGCAGGTCGTTGTCCGCCCGGACTCTACGGGTTCTGAGAAGCCGCAGTTTGATATTGACAGAGGTGGGCTTGACTTTAGTGTTCCCCAGGGCCCTTACATAATAGTGCATGTCAGACATCAAGGCTGCTGTGTCGCCGTTTCTCTTCCTAGCGGTTGATCTTCCTCCACCACCTCTTTTCCAAGATACGATCGAGAAGAACATTATTCCACAAGTTAGCATCCACTCGGTGCTTGCCAAGTATGATGGGGTCACCACGCAGGTAAGTTGAACTCTGTCCGCTTCTTTTCATTGAACTGATACATTATGAATTCATGTGCGCTCGTAGGAGTCTGCTGGCCAGTTACGCAGGTATAAGTGTCAACGCCTCCCACAGTATATCATTTTACACTACAAACGATTCACAAAGAACGCCTTCGTCGAGGAGAAAAACCCAACGATTGTCACATTCCCACTCAGAGGGGTTGATTTCCGTGAATGTGAGCGCTTCGTAGCTATACTCACGTGATAATCGCATAAGCACAGCCAATGACTGATGATGCGATTTATGTGCTATAGATCTGGATGCAGCGCCAACGCATCCGCCAACCGTCTATGATCTGATCGCCAATGTAACCCACGAATCAGTTGCCGGAACTACTCGCGACAAGGAGAACACCATTTGGAAAGTTCATCTCCGTGCCGCTGGCGGGGGCGGCGAGGGCGAGAAATGGTTCCAGATCCAAGACCTCATCGTTGAAGAGACGCGCAAGGAGATGATCTTCCTTGGGGAAACCGTGCTGCAGGTGCGTCATCCATGTATTATGGATTGTAGGATCTCACGCGTTCAAAATTAGATATGGGAGCGGCGCGCTGCAAATGTCAACGCCAACGGTAACGCGTCGATGAAAATGGATGTAGATCGACGGTGATACCGAAGCATAGGTTAGACATTAGGCTGAGGAGATACCGGTGTTTCGTAAACCTAACAGTATATGGAATCCCCGCCCCCAATAAGACCGGAGATACAAACACACATTTTACATGTCATGATACACACCAGCGCATGTCAATAGAGCTCAGCGAAGCTCACGCGTTACTAATCGTCAAAGACAACAGATGAAAATGTTTTGGGCTGTTTACGCCCCTTTCCGGGCACACCATGTCCATATCACTCTGCTACACATTAAACCACAAGGTGATCGTGCGGCCGCCATTCTCCGCGGTGACCATGAAATGGCACATCTGTCTGGTTGATCAGAGAGCGCGTGGCCACGCCTTTAGGGGCGCATACCCTGTTGCACGTTACTCCATATTGTGCTAGCGCAGTGTAATGTCACTTTACCGAAGAATGCGGCGACGGCGAAGATGCAGGGGATTTCCCTAGCGCCTCGGGTGATGTTGTTGACGCGTTTGTCGGAGAAACTGGTTTTCGGCTGATGGTGGCAAATTAAGTTGTGAATACGATCGTACATGGCAAACTCACTTCGCAGAGGCTTCTTCGAAAAGAGGTTTGAATATGTAAACGCCTGAAACGACGCCTAGTTGGTTTCACAGCGGATATAACATTAGCGACAGTGACTGAGGGTGGCTCTACTTCATACCTGCTAAACCTGCGAATATGTATGGGTTGAGCCGCTGAAACATGATGGGTTTGCGTGAAGCCACGAAAACGCCACAAACAAGCACGACTACCTCATTTTCCATTTTGGGAGAGAAAATCAAACCCAGCGGCTATGGACTTGCCTCGAGGTCATCGAGCTGGAAATCGAAGAGCAGGGGTAAATTTATGTTGCCAAAAATATAGCGACACTCCTCTCGCACATGAACAGACTGAGTCTTTGTGCTGTAATTGACCCAAGGTGAATGTCTAATGTCTATAGCAATATAACTGATAGAAGCGTTGTATGTAGCGTCAAGCAGAAATATTAATTAATGCCCAATCTTTCACAAGCAATCCGCGCCGCCTCCTCTTTGGCAACACTTTTCTGATTGGCAGTGGAAGTGCTGACGACTTCGCCCTCCACTGTGAATGATGCCGTCTTAGACGAATTTATTCAATCTCGAGATATGGACAACACGCGCCTTTGCAAGTCAGCGTCCATGAGAGAGCATGCGGCGGTCCAGACTGGACCTCCAACCAGGTAACAGCGTGAAGCTTGCGGCGGGACTGGTAGTCTGCACAGTGTCAGAATTAGCATCACCTCGCTTTACCAAAAGATAAGCTGGACTTGCGGTTATTCAGGGTGATAGTGTAACCTGGAGAAATGTCAACATTATTCAGTGATAATCCAGACACGATAACATACGCGACATGATGCGCAGGCGACGGATTATGATCTGGTAAAGCTGGTGAAGTGAAGATGACCTCGATGCCTCTCCTGTACCACAACTTATTCGTATTTAAACCTATAGGTTCAACGACATGCCGCAAGGCAGCCAAAGTGAATACCGAAAGTGACCGAAAGTGTCTGCATTGGCCACGAAAACCAATTGACCGCGGTGCCGTAGCCACAACGAATAAAGTCCCGTTGTATTCAAAAAAAACTGCGCAGTATAAACATAACTGCAATTTATTTCAGAGGCCGCAGGGGAGTGCTCTTGAAGACCGAGGTAAACGTCACCTTTGAAAGAACATTCATTTGTCGTCACAGCCGTAGAAGGCAGAGTCCCCGGAAGACAGAGCGGCACCAGGACTGATATGCATCAGTGTCGACCCCGGCCCAGTGTGAATACCGACTTGAACGCGCTAAGAGGCCGGCAAAAATGGATATGAAGGACCTATAATCTGGTTATTAATCCACATCAGGGTAGTGGGACCAAGGAAGGGCTGGGATGCGGTCCGCATTACGCTGTGGTGCGGTGCAACTAACAACAGTTCTTGGAACAGCGGCTCTGCGCGCTCGAGAGAGGCCCGGTGGAAATGTAGATAAGAAAAACTTGACTATCGCGTGGCCGTATCACACACGCGCAGGGGCCGGACAGATACAGCGGAGATTTATAGTCGGCACACATTCCATAAGTCCGACAGCAGATCGATCATACTTGGGGCCTAAGTCTAGTCACCGAGATGTGACGAATCTGGGAAGTGATGGAGGTCGATCAGGGTCGATAGGGAATCATTGGCAAAGAAGAGTTTCTCTAAACTGCGAACGTTGAAAGGTTAATTGTTGTGGGCGTCGATCCGTGGCATGGAAGGGCCGCAGTGCAGAAAGATACCTTCGTTGTAGTCCATCGCGACGACTCTACTTTGATACGACATAGGAATTGCGATATTGACCGGAAGGAGCTAAGTAACATCACCGTGATCGAGAGTCAGCATAGTGGCTTCCGGTATCTTAGTAGATTTCCAGCGTAGTCCAAAGCTAACGAATGACCGCAAAGCAACTTGAACATGCTAGCCGTGCTGATCTGGATGGGAGACGGGTGTAGGACCAAGGTCAGCAGCAAGTGCCGTGTGGTAAAGCAGAGAGATCTATGCGTCGAGAATTATCGATACCTAGGCAAGTGTCGTCTAAGTTGGGAATCCGGGATGCATCACGCGAATAATACCGACCGACCCGCAGGTAGAAACAAAGGGTTGAGAAAGTGAGGCAAAAATAATTGATGCTCTAACGACACAGATTAGATAAGATGAGTGACGTGTATAATCTAAAACGATGCAGGTACAGGAACATCCATTGAAAAATGATGTATGATGGATGGTGATGAATGAAGATGCATGAGGATGAATGCGGAAGGGGTACACAACTTGCAAGAAAAAAGTAAAGGTGTGGACAGATGAAAATAACGTATCGTGAACTTGTCTAACATATTGTCATTCGAGAGAGCCAGTCTCCCGCGGCGGTGACTTGTACTTCAGCCTTGATCAGACCTTAATGTAGTCAGCGCGTGACTGGCTGCGGCATTCCTGGCCTGATGCTTGTGAGTCCCCGAGCCGACTCCATACGGAATTCCAGAAACTTGAATGGCGGATCAGAGACGTCTGATGAACGGATGCAAAGACGAAAAAAACTTGCTTCTGCAGGTGGACGTCCACACGTACTGGTGCGTAACACCCTGCCGTACATCTACCCAGCTCAAAGCAGAGCTTTGTCCGATTGACTGTAAATCTGAAACATACGGTAAGTCTTTGAGCCACCAAGGCCATTGTACGAACAATTGTTAAGGGCATTAGTGGCATCTTTCAAACGTCGTCAGCTGAAGCAGAGCACCACAAAGGAATGTAACAAACCATTAGGTTGGTTGGTTCGAGACATTGCGAATGTTTGAGTTGACGACCATACCTGAAACTTACAGTCGGCTATTATACCTCTGAAGCCTACGCTTCATGAGACTTTGGAAAAAGAAAGACGGTATTGAGTGAAGGCATGCCCAACGGAACTGGGAGAATAATACTTTCATGATCGCGGCGTTGAGGAAAATAATAGGCGGAAAAACAAAAATTCCCAAGATGCATGAAATAGGGCGAGCTGCATGCAATGACGATCGACTCAGTGAGAGAAAGCGAGGGGCTAAATGACATGCGCCCCTCATGTATCTTGTGCAGCGGATCGTTCCAAGCGCTTTAGAGCCGAGCTCGGAATGAATGATGCGCATTCACTCTAGGTGCGGGAGAAGCTCGAACAATACTGCGGGACGTAGTCAATCATAAACTGGAGCAACATCGTCTGTAAACCAGAATTCTAGACTGCACTTACGAGCCGGTGATAGGTCGGTTGATCCCGTTCTGTGTGACGCTGTCGGAGGACCTGACCAGGAACCTCTGCGATTGGATCTGTTGCTTGAAACTTTCGCGCATTACGCCTGTCATATGTGCTCAGGGTGCGGTAACAAGATCAAAAAATGGCACTGGCAGGCAGACGTGCACTCCCTGTGCGGTGGAAAGCAGACATGTGGAATACGCATTTATGCCTTTAACGATTACACGTTGTTGCACAGTAGTTTGTACGGGCAAAGGAAGCGACTCGGCCACGGCGGTTCTTCTCACCCAACCTGAAGCCGAGGAGTAGCACAGCCACGTGTTTCTCTGCTGTCAGTTATACACACCCTCATGATATTCAACATTGGAAACTCTGATAGCGACTCTATAACTACAAGGAAACATAACACAAGCAGGGGACTACGCTGAAAAGGAAAATGCAAGTTTGATGACACCACGAGACAAAAATATGTAAGCAAATTATGAGGAACAGTCTTCTGGTCAAGAAGATGAGAGGGTGAGATGACAGCAAAGCATTGAAACAGATAAACGGCAAATAAACGACAGAAATTCAATGACCAATTCCTGGTCCCCTGAGGGCTGCCAGGGCAATCTGGCAAGCAATTTCTGTGGCGGACGCTTTGGTTGTCCCCTCGCCTCTACCATATTCAACGCCTTGGACTAAGAATACATTAGGTACGCATCAAGAAACAGCTGAAAAACAACTGACAGTGAACAACCACGGTCCACCTCCGCTCGTACCCAGGACCGGTCGATGAGTCAACCAATTCGAGGTCTTGCGTAGATCTGAATCTTTGTTGCAGATAATTGTTCAACTGCTGGCGCCAGTCTACGAGAAACATCAAAACGTGTCAAATAGTGAAGATGAATACACGCACGAACGACAGGTTGGACCTGTCCACTCTGTTGGCGAATGGCGACATGCTCGCCTTGTCCATGATGCGCGTTATACCCACCCCCTCGACCACCGTGCTGTTGACCGTTCTGGCGGCTCCTGCCGTTGCGGTAAATGTTGTCTTGGGGGTAACGCGACATGGTGATCAATATTTCAGACTTGAGCTCGAAAATATGAGGTGAATTGGTTGATCAGTGCGCCAGCAGCCTTCTTTATAGCGATGAAGCACATACACCAATTGCTTACCTCGCAGCCAACGACACTCCAGAGGCAATGACTACCGCAGTCGGAAAATGAGAGTCGCTCACTATGAGTCCTCCGCAGTTATACATTCAGACGATGCAACAGCATGCATTGTATCCTGTAGAGGACTCGAGGCGGGCAATGCTCATTGTAGATATTCTCTGGGTTGCACATTCTGGAGCTACGGGTCAAGCGATGCCATATAGATGCGGCAAAATGGCCATTGGGCCCGCTGATTGTTTCTTTGTATATATGCTTGACCTGAGGAAATTCTAGACAACGGCCAGTGTACTAGGAATCGTTCGTCATTTGGTGAAGAACAACCGGAGTACTTGACCGCCATTATCGCGCGCTTTGCGATTGCTTCATAGTGCAGATAAATTACTGCCCGATAAGCGGAATCATGAATGCTAGCAGCGCAGTAGCATGAAGCTCCGAACCAGAGACATTGTGTCATCGGATACAGGTGGTTAGTCGCCCAATAGAACCTGTAGAAGGAAGACAGTCGTTCTTCGACAGTGTACACGCAATATGAGTTGTGAATTGCAACGCTGTTGGCCAGCGTAGATGGAAGTACGAGGTTCCGTTACTAACCTTCGACACGCAATATGCGTTGTGAGTTGTGTCGTTGCCTTTACTAGGCTCCGTTAACGGTGAGATAGTAGACGAGTCACTGGGGTTCAACATGGACTAAGCTAGTTCCTTGGAACTGCCAGTGGTTGCATTCTGGTGGTAGGTTGAGGGGATAGAGTTAAAAACATCCGGTCCGCGCAAAACTGCTGTCCCACGCTGCAGAGGAGCAGTTTGTCCACATCCTCTCCCCAAAGCAATCGTATACCTGGCAAGATTCTTTCAAGGCGCGTATGGAAAACCTGAAGGATGAGTTGTCTACTAACCTACACATCGAGGACCTTCCGATTTTGATAAAGAGATCTTGCTGCTTTGGTGCACCCCTACGCATTCAAGAGCACTTGCTTCTTTACAGCGAAGCTGAGCGTTCAGCGGACCGCAGATAATAACTTTCGTTCGACTTGAGACTCTATCGGAGTCTCGTACGAGTGCAGAAGATACCGCTGGACGCAAACACGGACGGATGGTCCGTGGATGTCCAGGATTTCTGCCCGTGTTGCCGACAGTGCCGAGCAATGATCAGAGAGAATGAAGAGATTCCGACGGGTGACGATCGTCCAAACCAAGAGCTCCAAGCTCACGCTCGCAGGACCCAAGTGACATCCCCATCATTAGCCAACCTCGTGACAAAATTTCCCCACATATCGGGTCGTTCATCGAGCCAAACATGGATCTCGCCTCCGTGTCGGCGAGGAGCATTCCCGTTATCTACGTCACTGCCTGTGCATCTTTGTTATCCGTATAACAGTTGCACCTCGACTAGGGGTCGGGACCTTTCATGAAACTCGTACACCGATGGCCTTCTGCACTCACTGCAACAAAACCTGAATTTGACAGACGTTTACTACATGATGTCAACACTTGAATGACGAGCATGATGTTCAGCGCGCCCATCATCAAGCCTTTGGATGTGTTACTTGTACATGGAACGCAACCGTTGGTACAGCAGCCTCGCAGCCAGATACAAGCCAGGAACGGCTTCACTGTCGCGGAGAAGCTCGTCCTACAAGCTCATGGAAAACTACGCGAACAACAGTACCAACAGTTGCAGGCCCAACAGCAACATGTTGTGCACCCATGCAATTATACTCTTCATCAGCACCCCCTCGTCTAGAAGCTGGAAGCAAACTCAAGATGAACGCGCAGGTATTCCACATCCCCGAGCAGATCGCCACTTATCCGCTCACTGGTCGAGTCCTGGGTGGGGCAAGCTATTTTTCGATGCTCTTGGGCGACACTCTACCACCAATCCCCGAAGACGAATTCCATAACTCTCGGTCGACATCAGCCAGGTGTTTTATTATTTTTAGGTCGGGGTTTGGCGAATTGAGTAATGGGGAGAGGGAGATATTGTTGGATCTGTTAACTTCAGTGGGTTCAATGATGTGATGACTCGCGAACTCTTCTCTGGCTCGTCGAGTGAGAAAGCAGTCAAACAATTGACCCTGAGTAGCAGGAAATGGGTGCTTAAGCAGTATGCACTTGAATGTGAACAGAATCCTGTTCTCATTGCGAAGCAATTGCCTGCACACTTCTGAAATCATATAATCTAGGCACTAACGGGGTTTTGGGGGACGAGCAGATTGAGCCGGGCCTGTTACGGTAGAGGTGCAGGGGTGGTGGCACATGACTTTGATCTGACTTCCTTAAGGAGTTGTCCGTCCTCGAGTCAAGCTTGGGACTTGCTTGGGACTTGGGTAAGTTGGATAATACTCTAAACCGCCACAGATAAATGAAACCTTTGATCAGAACCTTCACGTACACCGCCTGGCGCGGGATACTCGGCAGGGTCCTCATGATACGTCCTGTTGACAAGTACTTTCGTTCGGTGAGCACTTGCGCTCTTCCAACCGAGATGGGTGGTGAGCCAATACTGAAGCAGATGAAAGTCAAGGAACATACACTCACATCATGGGGGGTGGGACAGGGTAGGATTGGGACCTACACTGACCTGCTGGGATATCATCGCCGCTTAAAATCAAATCCGTGCCTGTCAACGATCACTGATTAACAGGGGGAGGTCCGCCGGGCTCCCGTCTTTCGAGCATACAGGCTTTAAGCTTATGGGAAATCGAGGAGTCTCAAGCATGTATGTTTCACGTCTCCCACCCACTCAACATCCGGGCGAGCACTAATTGAAGTATTCAATGGTTTGGGGTGGCAGACTTTGGCTGATTCTAACGGTACCTGCCGACTTCCCGAGGCCCGCGCATTCAGGAGTCAGGTTCCTCAAAATGATTCATATTATCGCTGATAGATTGGCACAGAAGCTATGCAACGACACAATATTGGGGGAAACCAGTGCTAAATGTAAGTACCAGTGTGTACTTGGATACCCAGAAATGGAGCTTACTGAGGTTCTGATCAGGGAGAGAACGTTCAACACGAGTTGCCAAGTTTCTCGTGACTTTTTGGGCCTAGACTTTGTTCAGGGCATAGCTTTTGTTCCGGATTTCCGAGAAGCGAGTCTGCTAGTATAAGGTTCGGCGCTCACCTTGGAGAATCTCTCCATACCATCCCTCCCTCCCTCTCTCTGAACGTGTTTGTGAGCTTGTTCAATATGGGTTTCTTTTCCGTGATGCGTATCACCCTTTTCTGTAAGCATTGAATCTGTTTGGTAGAAGCTGACTTTTGAATATGATATTATAGCACTCTCCATCGCGTTCTCGCTCATTGGATTAGGACTCAACGCCTACTTCATCTCGTTGACGGTACCATATTTCTATTTCATTTTTAGTGCCTTAGGCGTTGCAACCGCGGCGTTGACACTTCTTACTGTTCCAGTCATGTACGTATGCCATGTCTGGTCACCTGGATTATCTCAGTTATTCACAGGTTGATCATTGATTTCGTGCGACGTGGGGCGTTCACCTCCATGATTGTCTTCGAACTCTCGTGGCTCTGTATGTAATATTATTTTGAGATAATGTCTTTGTCTAATTCATCCTTCTGATATGTAGTCGTCCTTGCGATTCTGTGGGTCGCCACTGCTGGCGAAGCTATCTACACCTATAACTTCTACTACCCTGAAGGTTGCGTTTATGATGGTGCGTGAATTTCAGACACCATTTTGTATCACGCTCAATCATCACTAGATCCTACCATCAATGCGTATTGCATGGAGTTGCAGACAGTGGAGGCTTTCGCATTCCTCAACTTCTTCATATGTAAGTTAGGGGATCTAGGTCAAGTCTTCGTTAAACCGTATCATTTTAGTCTTGGGCTACACTTGCACACTGCTTGTGTGTTCCATCATTGCAACTACTCGTGGCAATAGTGTCTGGACATATTCTGTCAAAGAGTCCACGTTTTTCGCGCAGAAATCATGGCCTGCACAACAGCAGGCACCTCCGGCTCAGTTCACAGGTGCTCCGGCTCAGTTCACGGGTGCTCCTGCTACGGGGTACACTGGAACGCCTGTTTCGCAACCTCAGCAACTAGGCACCTATTCTACTCACAGTGGCACGCCTGCCCACTCACCCCAGACGCAACCTCAGCAGTTCCAGCCAGTGTATTCTGGCCATCAACAGGGCATTCCTGTTTGACATGCATGATAAATGCTTATAGGTAATCTGCACAGAGGTGCAGACTCACGTTCATGTCGTTTATGTGTATCGACAGGCCTGGTTAGTGGAGGATATCATTTTTGTACGGACCTATGTCTCTGAAGATGTTCAGTGTTTTGGGGGTCTGAGATTAATTATAATACCCAATACCATTTTGCGTTCATATATGTGATGCGATACTGCAAGTTCTCGACTCGGATGGTATCATGGTTAATGCGTGACAGTCTATAGTGAACCATTTATGCGGTTGTTTTCAAATCCGGGCGTGTAACTTTATGAAACGTGTCCGAGTCGCGACAAAGTCTACAATTGCCCGTGCTGCAGTCTAGACTTCTTAAACACGAACGTTTCTTACTGCTACGCCTCGCTGACTTACTCTCACTTTCTTGCTCACTCGAGGTTGGCGACTACTGACGATTGATTCAACCTTCCACAAATGTCTGAGGATGATCGCGCCGCGAAGGCCGCTCGGGCAAAGGCCTTGGTAATTGCATCCTCGGAAAGTTCAGCTATTTCATGGGCTCACGTATCCTCTGTAGCTCGACAAGAAGCGACGGAAGAAGACCGCTGGCAACGGCGCGTTGGCAAGTCCACCTCCGTCGAGGTCATTCACTCCCGCTCCCCAGCATTCTGCACTATCCACGGAGGACACTAAGAATGACGTTGCTGACCTGTATGTCTACATCTCTGACTTGTTTATTCCGATAAAACTAATTTCATTATTCCTTAGCTTCACACCGGCAGATTCGGACGTGAACTGGATCGAGTCTCTGCCCAGAGTGGACGCTCTACCAACAAATGGGCTTACTACTTCGTCATCTTTATCAACAAATGGGCCTGCTACTTCGTCATCTCTTTCTATGCAGTCTCAGGTGACGTCCCTGCAGACGACAGTCACTTCTGTTCAAAATGAGAACAGCAGCCTACGGAGTTCGCTAAGTCGCCTAGAAGCAGTCGAGACAGGCATGTCAGTCTATATTTTTATGTCGGCTGAGTTCTCATCCACTATCACAGGGACCAAAGCCCAGCTACAGAAGCTTGAGGAAGAAAAGAGCACACTTCAGCTTCAGCTTCAGCAGGAACACCAACGTGCTCAAGATGCGTCGAGGCGTGTAGAGGTGGTGGTACAAGAGAAGCGATCATTGGAGGACATGCACCGCTCAAGTCGGGCAGAGATTCTGCAATTGATGTCTCAGGCCGATGAGCTTCGCCGGGGTCATGCAAAGGAACTTGACGATCACCGCCGCATAGGGAGTTCACACAAGGAGGAGGCTGAGAAGCTTTCAAACCAACTCGCCGCAGCACGCGTTGAAATACAAGACCTGCACTCTAAAGAGGCGGAGTCCACTAAACGTCGGAATGCGGAGGATGAAAATCATCAGAAGACTATTTCCCTCCTGGTTTCAGAAAAGACATCGTTGCTTGCTTCAGCTGCTCGTCTGGAGGAACTTGAGATCGGTATGTTGAGCACTTCGATGACGTTCTCGTCTTATTGTTTAATATCTAGAGACACAAGAGAAGGGTGAATTGCTCCAGGCTGAACGCGACAAATCGCAGTCGCTCGATGAACGCGTCAAAGACCTGGAGAGCATTTCATCCAAGCTCGACATGCAACTACAAGAAGCCCTGGTACGAGAAAGAGACCTGGCTGAAAAGTCGCGAGATCAAGTGAGCAATTTAGCTCTAACACGAATGCTTGCTCAACCTCGTTTCAGGAAAGAGAATTACAGCTTCTCAATGCTTCTCTAGAGGAAGTGAGGTCTGCATCTGAACAACATCAACAACGTGTTCGCGAACTCGAGGAGCAAATAGAAAGCGATGATCGTGCCGAACAGCTGGAGGAGTCACTCAAGAACACTCAGGATCGCGCCGAAGAGCTCGAATTCCAGCTCTCTAAGCTCAAACAGGCATGCAGCTATTTACTTCTTCGTCCGCTTGTGCTCACCAAACAAGTAGACTTTCGCAAATGCAAAACACGAGAAGGATGAGATACAATCTCAACTTCAATTGCGGATTGATGGCGAAACTGAGTGGAAGGCTAAGCACGCAAGTCTCGAGGAGCAACACTCATCCCTCCAAGAGCATCTCCACTCTGCCAACCAGGATCGTGATGCGTTGCTTGAAGAGCGCGCGTCACTCCAGTCTCAGGTCAACTTCAACCAGGGCGCGATTAAGCAGCTTCAGCAAAAGCTTGGTGAGGTCGCGTCAGAGTTATCATCGAGCGACCGTGCTCTACAGAATGCTCATAGCGACCTAAGGGCTGCCAATAGGCGAGCTGAAGAAGCAGAGAGGACGCAGAAAGATCTTCAGACAGAGGGAACGAGGTTGATGCAGTCTCTGGATGAGATGCGGCCCAAGTTTGTGGAGCTTACCTCCGCCAAAATGGATTTGATGGAACGAATTGACAAGCTTGAGCATGAAAAGAATTCACGAGATACTTTCATCTCGAAGCTCGAACTTGCGCTTAGCGAGGCGGTGGACCGGGAGGCCGAGGCAGCTCAAGTTCAGAAAGAGGCGAACTCGTCGCAGGAGAAGGACACAGTCTCGCTGCAACAATCGATCATTGAACTACAGCAGGGCTATGCCGAGCTGCAGGCTGAACTAGAGTCATCGCAGGCGGCAGTGCTGAGCTTGGAGGGGGACCGTACACAGCTGCGGCAAATTGAGGGGCGTCAGCTAGAAATCATTGACCGCCTCTCCGTAGAATCTAACCAGCATTCACAAGCAATGTCCCTTTTGGAGTCGGACCTTCGGTCATACAGGAAACTTGCCGAGGAACACCGCGCCTTCATTGAACGATCTAACTACGAGCATGAAGCTCTGCGGGCAGAGTTGAGCGCTAAAGATGATGAGATAGAGCAGCTTCAAACCTCTTCATCAGACGAGGCTGCTCCTCGTTCACTGGACGACGAAATGCTCGGTGCACGCGGAGTCCAACATGCCTTGGATCTCTCCAACGCCCATTCCCAGATTCGTGCTTTGGAGACCACTGTCTTCGAAGCTCAGGCAAAGTCGCATAACCTGCAGAAGCAAATCAGCATCTTAGAAGACCAGCTCGCACAACAGCGCTCCACGTCAAGAGCAACCTCGAGACCGTTTTCTCCTGGAGTGCCGGGCAGACCCTCCAGTCGCACCCTTAATCACACGGATTTACGACGTGGGTCTTTCACTCATAAATCAAGTAATCTTGCCCCGCCATCCCCGCGGACTGTTTTCGACGTTGGACTCTCACCCGAAACTCGTCACAAGCGTCAAGTTAGCCTTGGCATGTTAAAAGCCCGTATTGATAGCGAGTTGGCTGCATCAGCTGGTGGCTATCCTTCCTCGCGACAGCTTTCTCCTGTTCCACAAGGCGATGAAATGTCAGGACGGGAGCCTGACATTGCTTCGCATGGAGAGTACATACACCGACGACCACAGTTCATGGACGAGTCTCACATATTCTGGTGTCATTCGTGTCATGGAGATTTAGTTATCCTATGATATCCCCTGTTATTCGTTGCATTTTACATATCTGGATCACAAGTTTGACTTCTGAGTGCGTGTGGTGAAGCATAAGCTGGGAATCTCATCTGGACTCGTTGAATGTCAAACTGAAGAAAAGGTCATATGCAAGACATCCGCGTCATGACAAAGCGACATAAAAGTGAAACCGGTAAACGAGTGCTATAGTACTGATTATTATAAGAAACCATCCTGTCTTGTCCGAAGGTCATGAAGCTTATGCAGCAAAGACTAGCGCACCAAGGCAACCGTAAGTGGATGATCTCATCAAATATGGTTGAACTCACTTCAACTTCCTCGGGCCGAAGCGTCCCTCTCTTCCTTTCCTCTTCCACGCCCTTCTCGATGCTTTCCAGAATATCATGAATAAGTTCACGATAATCCACGCCGAAGAAATGTGTCAATTTAGCAGCTCTTCGCCTGCGCAACTGGAAATCGGATGGCGACGGCATCGACATATCAGAGGTTATAGACGACGCAATAGATGTCCGCGCTGGTAACGAGAGTCTACGTTCCGGCTTGTGCGAACACGACGAACCGGAAATCCTATGGGATTCTAGCAAGGGCTGTTCCTCAACTGGAGAATCCACTAGATCCCCGTGGAGGAACCGATGAAGCTCCGCAAGAGACGCCCTGTCATCCTATCGAATTGTGAGTGCCGTACATAATTCCCCGTCTGTCCACTCACTCGTTCAATAATGTCCGTCAGAGACGCGATAGAATGCTGATAGTTCATGTACACAGAAGATTGTACGAGCGTATCCAGAAAGCCAGACGTCTGAGGCTCTGGAGAGCTGGGCTTGAACGGAATGAGGAATGTAGTTGAATCCGAAGTTCCCGGGCGATGATGTGATTTCTTCCCCTTCATGTACGCAGATTGGTTTGGATTACGCTGAGAGAAACCAGGACCATTGGCGGGTATGTAAGTCGGGGTCATAGGGGACGCTACAGGGGATGTCGGTTGAGAGCGAGCCACTGTTGCAGGAGCATGGCGAGTATGATACAAGGTTTGCGGAGGGGGGATACCGAAAAGCTGTACAATGATGAGCATTTTCACATAACGCGCAGTAAGAATTTGAAAAACCTTTTCCATCTTCTGAGCACGCCTGACATTCAAAGCCTTCTCCTCGTCATCGAGTTCTGTCTTGACACGCTCGAACGATGGGGCGGATGAACCGCTCCTTCGTCTGTAAAGCCACATGTCGCTGCCGTCCACAGGCATCGACGATGGAGGTAAAGACGGACCCGCTATATGACCAACAACTAAGTCCGTAGGGACGCGAGAGCCAAGGAAACGGTGGAGTTTAGCCAACTTGTCACGCTTTCTTCTTCTCTCGGCTTCGGCTTGTTCTTCGGGCGTCAAGGTCTCCACCACAGATGGTGTCGACGATGAATGATGGAAGATTCGGCGACTATATCCCGTGGTCGGCATTTCTATACTGATCACGTCCGAAGCATCATGTGATATATCTTCGTCTGAAAGATCAATGAAAGAAGTTGGAGAACCACATTTGTGCTGCGGATCCCGATGGCGGTGCGGGCCGTGATGATCGTGAGTGGCTGGTAGCTCCTGTGAATCATCAAGGTAGAATGTAAAGCTACTTGGGGTGTAGGGAGCAGAATATCTGCGACCGCTGTGCGTTGATGGATAGTCTACGACTTGCCATGACGATGACGGTTCCGATTTGAAACCCGGAGTCTTGACAGCGATAGATACAGACATTGCATGACGATGATGCTTCTGTTTCGATGATCCCAACAAAGCAGAGAAGGCGGGCTGCGGTAATATCTTAAATAGACGTGGTTCCTCTATTTCTGACGTAGCCATTTCAACTCCCGGGGTTTGTCCTAACAGTTGCACCAACTTGCGATTTCTCCGTATGAGATCAGCTCGTTCGTTGGCATCGAGCGTGTTGGTCGTTGGTGGTAGGGGCACTTTGAGACGAAGGGGTGGTTGAGGAGAGGACGAAAAGGAACGTTTCTGGAAACGTGATTTCCGGCCCCTTCTTTCAAACAGAGGCTTTGTAGAATTCGGAATGGGTGGTCTCAAGGTATCTGTGGTATCAAGGAATGCTGGGCTGGGAGGTGCAAACTCAGGCGTTGCAAGCGAGGTCGTCGAAGAACATGATGAACCAGGGCGACGGAAAACAGGCGACAGATATGGACCAGAAGAGGGACTTGTGGGAGCAAATATCATTGCCGAAACGTCTGAGTATGAGGAAGTCGAAGAGCTCGGCCGCGAGTATCCTGGGGAATCGGGAGTTTCGTTAGCGGCGGAAGTAGGACTGGCCGGGGCAAAAACCATGCTAGGAAGGTCGTTCAAAGATGAATTACAAGAAGTTCTAGAATATATGCTTGAAGATAATATAGCTGGTGCAGATGGACGACGAGCGGACATAATAGATGCGTCGTCCTGGGAGACTGGGGAAGAGGGCGAGAAAAAATCGATGAATGATTGTTGGTCATGACTGGCTCGTTTCTGCAGCGAGGGCAGAAGTGGCATTTCGATCGGGGATATGGGAGGTAAATGGGGCAATGAAGATGCGTGATATGTGCGTGATGAATTAAAAGATACAGCTGGTGCTGACGGTGAATAACCAGATTTGGGGGAGGAGGAGCGGGTAGATGAATCCGAAGGTGAGCTGGCTCTCGTGTCTTGACCAGTCGAGAGGGGAGACTTGGCTCGCACAGGAGAGTACTGCCTCGTTTCAGTCAGCAGAGGGGAGCCATTGGAAACAGTGGCTGTCTCTCCTAACGCGGGTAGTTGATGCGATAATGCTCGGTATCCGGGTCCTCGCCCTTGCCGCACTTGGGGTACTACAGCCATGAACTGACGTTAGCATCTCACCGTAACGATATGGAAGAAGCTGACCTGGAAGAGATGACTGATAGGCGCCAGACTCTGCCAACTCAGTGCGATGAGGCCGGGAATCAACGTGATCGTCCTGTTTTGGCTTCATACTGCTGGGAATAGCAGCACTTGTGAGAATGCTCAAAGACTCGCGTCCTTTCGTGAAGATTTTCTCGACCTTGTGCAAAGCAGGAGAGGAGCGGCAGGAAGTCATGAGATGTACTGGTGAATCAGGAGTGTGGTAGACATCCGGTTCACTCCTGTGCGCAAGAGAAACTATCGTATCTGTGCCACTCGCATGACCATTCTGCAGTGACAGGAGTGATGTGGGACCTGTCGTCGTGTGAGTTGACGTGAGTTATTTTTCCAGATATAACCAAGAGAAGTACTTGCCTGCTTCTCTATCATCAAATGTATTAATAATTGGTACAACGGGAGTTGGATTGATATAGGGATTGGGCGTAGCACATCTCGAGGACGCGGGGCTTGAATGACCGACGGGACTAGCCATGGCAGGAAGAGCATCTGGCCAAGAACCAGACCTGGTAACGTTAACGCTCTTCTTCCGCCGAATTTCCTTGACGCGGTTCTCATGATTGGCTGGCTTCTTTGCTGTATTCCGGGGTGGTGGAGGAGGAAGACTGACAGCGAATCCCGATGAGTGCGAGATAGAATGGTATAGACTGGTCGGCGACCCGCTGCCACGACGGGTAAGCTCGTCATGTTGGAGAAGGGCCTCGAGATTTGGTGATATCTGGAGAGAAGTAGTAGCTGAGACGGGTAAACCGACTTTGAAGGATGTTGAAGAATCCTTGCGGGGGTTGTAGGACATTATTTTGGACATGACAGTCGGTGGTAGAGAAGGAAAGAAAGCCTCCGGAAGGACGAGGAGGGTACTAGTAGTAGTTGAACCAGATTTTTTTTTTAAAAACTAAGTTCCTCCCGCCGCTTAGGCTATATAACTGGCCAAGGAGGGTGAAGCCGGTGACAGGAATGTCAGAATGAAACTTGGAATTGAGTTAAGAGCTCAGAGCTGTCTAAACATTCAACTTGAGAGAGCTTGATGATCAGAGAGCACAGAGAGCAAGAGCAACATGGTCTTCTGTTTCAAACAATAAGTAATAAGAAGCTTGGACCGGCCAGGGCCAACACGTCTGTGATTCTTTGGTGGCACGCACTCCCTTACAAGTTACGGCGACTGACATCCTGACGACAACCTCTTCGGACCCTCCTGTCAAATTAGCAACCGCTTGGCGAACCGAACCGAAGAAAAACATGAAAACGTTACGAAACAAAACATTCAGCGTGACGCAAAAGTACAAGTGTACGATATCGGTGGTAGTTTGAGCGTAGATACGCAGCGCAGCGCTGGTTGGAGACAGTCACAAAATAAACGTGCACGAGTCTGTTGCTTGGGCCAGATAATTTTTTTTTTTACTTTGCTGGCCAGTGCATGAAACTTCATCGCCACGTCGAACCCGTTTTCTTTTCTCAAAGTCCAAGCAAATAAAATTTCGGTGTCCAAGCGCTACGCCACCCACCCGGTCCCACCGAATCAAATACAGTGACTCACTGTACCTGATAAAACCACTAACATGACACATTATTATGTCGTGAACAGGTCATCATGAAGGATAGTATGCAGAGTTCACTTTTAAATACGTGCGTTGATTATACTGAAAATAACCTCAGAACAAGAACACGGTATGGAGCGAGAGATAACCGACAATGCGATGCAGATCAGTGATGTACATGAAGAAGGAAAATTTCAACGGATGACCTATAGGCTATCATGCTGGAGTTTGTATTCTGCGCGGCGGCAATGGAGGCCTGTTATCCGGTCCCTTGGCAATCACCAATTCAGGTATCCCAACGGGTGCCGACGTTTCAGCTAGCTCTGGAGATGGATCTGATGATCCCTGCACCGGCGAAGCTCCTCTCATCTCGTCTGATGCAAACGATACCGAGGGAACAGTGGAATCTTTGGACAAATCAGGCGTGCGTGGTACCGCGATGGCAGATGATATCGTCCGCGGAGGAAGAGGGGGAGGAACAGATCGTGGAGGTGGTGATGCGACTTCGGCAGAAAGACTGAGTGGGAGAACATCAGCATTACGTTCCTCTGTGTCTGCGCGTGTAGGCGTCGACTGGTTCTCCGAGCCTTGTTGTTGACCCGTCAGAATCGGGCTTTTCCACAACCGATACATGCTTTGAATGGCAGGCCCCATCGGCTTGCTCTCCGGCGGGGCTGACGATGGTGCAATGTTCCCCATTGACATAGGTTCCCCACGATGGCTCGCATGAATCCCCGGAATAGTCATTGTCCGCGCCTGTGAAGGTTGCGTATGAATGATAGATGGCCTGCGGTGCTCTTCTGTGATATCCGTGAAATCACGGTCTTTGAGTGGATCACTTTCTGTCGCAGACCTTGACAGGGAAGGCGCAACAAATTTAGATGAGGAGCTCCCTTCTGATGAACCGCCTTGTGTGATGTGTGGGGGCGATGCGGGTGCACCAGATGATGATGCCATGTAACCGCTCGACGGGCTTGTGGATCTTTTCCCATTAGGAATAGGAATAGGAGCAGACCCGCCGTCGTCCCTGCGCTCCTTTCGTCCGGCAACAGCAGCACGCACTTCTGCGTAACTGGGGCGGCCATGTGTGCTCTCTGTCCGGGTACGAGCATCCGAAGGTCCGACATCCGGCACGTCATCCTGAGAGTTGGCACTATTATCTTTCTTAAGACCACCCCAATTGACCCCCCATTTACGCATTGCCTCCTTAGCAGAGTTGCTCAGCGCTTGTTTATCTGCGGCTTTCGACTTGAGCGTAGAGAGGAAGGAGCTCGCTGTATTCGAACCAACGGAAGCCCGGGGGCTCTTGGAGGCAGCACCAGAGTCTGAGTGGCCGTTTAGGGACTCGTCACCACCGACCGATACCGAAGATGAAAAAGAGTCTGCTCGAGAGGACCTAGAACGTGCTTGAGAGTGTGTTGATGAGGACCGGCCGTTGTACTGTGGCGAGAGGTACCCAGGTGTCTCGTCATCCAATTCCATCTCGCCCGCAGGTTTGTCTGGGTTCGCGGAAAGATCTTGTCTCGGCGTCGAAGAGCTTGAAGCCCGGCTCTGCCGTCCACGAACATCAGACTCCTCGACCTCCTCGCATACATCCGACTCATCTCCCCCAGATGAAAACCAAGATCGCCGTCTAGAGGCTTTTATATTCTTGTCTGAGGTTACAGTGGTTGCGGGCCGGATGACTGGCATGCCTTCAAATAATGATGCCTCAACTCCCAGGTCTTCAGTAGACACTGCACGCTTTATTGACGGTGCTGTGACCTCTTCAGATGTACCTGGAACGGATGGAAGGTCTGATTCGGATGCCGCAGGCTTTACGCCTTCAACGTCCGATGAAGTTGGGGCGGGCTCTGACTGCTCACGCCGGGCAGCGTCTGACCAAAGTCCGCCACGGTGGATGTAAGGTGAGCTGTCAAAGAAACTAATATCATCCATGTTGGGCATCACAACGGACTCTTGAATCTAAGTCGTAGGGAAATTAGATTGTGATTAATATAATGATCATCGGGCATACTCACCACCTCAATGATTCTTGACTTGATGGTGTCAAGTATCATGCCCAACGTAATTTGGCGATCGCTCACGATGGGCTCCACATCAAGGACCACGCGTGGGGTCTGCGTGAACGCGTACCATATCCGACTACTCGGTGGTCGCTTGACCTTGATAAGAAGGTTTCCTTCTATCTCCCGCAAAATAACTGCCAGCACCAGTTTAACGGTGTACGACTTAAATCGAGCTCCGAGGTTGATAATAACAGTAGCCTGGACGGTCGCACGGACCTCCCCTTTGTATGACAGGCGCACCTCGAGCGATGCGTCGCCCTCTTTCGTGAGCTCCTTTAACATTGGCTTGCTAAGTGTCGGAGCCTTGTTGCCAATTGAGAACTCGGTGACAGAAATGTCTGTGAGGAATGCAGGGCGCTTGACTTTGGAAACCTTCTTCATGAGACGACCGATGATGTACGACTCTAACGTCTGTGTGCGGTAGAAGCTAAAGAATATGCGCCCAAGAAGCGCGTTCAACCAGCGCATGGGGATGACATCGGGTTGCTCATCAAGAGTCACGACGAGTTGGTTCATTTCTGAGGGGAGGAATACGTTCTGGAGTGGGTTGAGAGTAGGCGTGCCAGTCGGGTTCTCAGATGCATGAATGAGCGCAAGGTACCAATCCTCCATCTCGACGCAGGAGCGCACGAAGATGAACCACGGCGTCGACGTGCTAAATGCCTCTTGTCGCGCAGCGTCCCGCTGTTTTTCTTCTTCAACAAGTCGCTCGCGTTCGTTGATCTGCTTCTTCGAACTTCCACCTGCCTCCTCTACTTTCTCGTCGATGTCAACATCTTGAAGTGCCATCTCCTTCGTCACGCTCGGCATTCCTTTTTCCTCAGGTATTGGTCTCGGGCGCAGACATATGGCGTTCCGTTTCGTGAAGAGCTCCCCGTCCAGAAGTCCGTCCGGGTAAACGCACACCTCATGACCGCCCAACTCTATTGCAGCTTCGCACTCCGTTCTACTCTCGTCCTCGTACATGTACAACACTTTGCCCTTAAGGACAACGTACCACATGTCTTTCGGGCGTGAGCGCTTAGGGTCCTTGGAGCGCGCATCAAGGTAGGAGCGGACGAGCGTGACGTATGAACCATCGGACGACGTGGATTCTTCGAATGTTCTACGCATTGTCAGCCAGCCTTTACGCGTCCTGGGCTGGTCGTTGACTTCCAGCGATGATGTAGGATCTTCGGTTTCTGCTTGTGGCTCAGTCGACTTGGTGTGGAGCTCTGGCTTGGCATCTTTGGCTGAGTGAATTTGCACGGGGATAGAGGTGTATATGGCGATCCCAACGATGATAAGGATGGCCAATGGGATGAACGTTAGACCGCCTAAGACGTACGCATAGAAGAGCGCTCTGAACGACATGTCAGACTGAGCGCGTGGAGTGGCCACAGCTATAATACGTAGTGCTACTGGATTAACTTCCGGTTAGCACTGGACTTGATAAAACTGGCTTTAGCAGTCAGTGTGCTTGAAAGGAAAGGAGATAAAGAACGGGTCTGGACGTTTGCGGGGGAACTGGGTGAGGAGGCGAACGTCATTTAAGTTCCCACGTCAAGTAAACGTGTCTTCCATTTCCGTACAACCTCCAGCACAACAAACGGTACTTAAGTTGATCTCTACAGTGGTATTGAACATTTAGATAACATGATAGATACAATACATGAGAATGCCATATGTTTTATGAAATGAACTGCCCAATACGGCGAATGCAACGAGCGGACGACAATGAAGTTAGTGGTAGATGGACACATGGGCGCAGCAAAAACTCAAACGTCCGTCCGACAAGGAGGCTGTAGCCTCGAACGCCGCCTAGAAACTACACTCTTGGAATATAGCCCCCTTCTACACTGTTCATCCTGTGTGGGAAGAACAGCACACCAATGGCCGTTGACATACTTCCAATCATCGACGTGGTCGTTGAGATTGAGTGGGCCCACTACAAGGGGCGGAAACGCGCCGTTTGACGGGGCGTATGTAGGCACCGTGAGGCGCGTGCCAAATGATGCATCTTGATACGGTACCCAAGACGAGGTTTCACGTGGCTGGAATGGACACGGTGAAACGATAATTGTCGGAGCAGATGGGTGCGTGGGTTTGATGACAAGCGGTTCGACCTTTTAACCAAGGTGAGCATTAATTTATGCATAATTGATTTATGCTCACTAAAGAAGAAGATCGCCGACGCTTTCTTCTCGGTCGTTCTGGCAGTGAAACGTCAGGACACGGCAATGCGCAGTCCTCTGCCGCATGAACTCTCGCGATCGCCGGTAACGAGAGCTGCGAATGAGATGGTGCTTCTAAATTTTCATTAGTCTAAAAATTTGTTTGAGTTAAGCTAGTCTGGCGAGACAGGCAAAAGTGCGACGCACCTGTTGAAGTTCTTCACCAAGGGGATCTAATTCTGACAACAGCCTAGCAACTGTGTCCAAGTCTTCCTCCATGACATTTTTCAAGCCATGATACACAGGCTCAATAGTTTGGGCACACAGCCCGCGCCACGACAAGTCGAGACAGGTGAGCACGTTTACATCGACCGACTAAACGTGGAGCATCCGCCAGTTCAGATGACGACGGTAAATAAGCTGAGAAAAGACTCACCATGGCATTGTCATTGCTAGACAATGTGTGTCCGACGCGCACATCTAGCCACCTGGCAGACTGGCGTGACAGTCGAGCGAACATCCCTTCAGTCCCACTTAAAGTCCACCAAAAAGTTGGACACTGTAAACGGAGCGCCGAAGCCCCTAACACCTACGGAAGCGAGGTAGATAATGCAGAAAGCGACTCTGATTTAAGAATCAACCAGACAGGCGTCAGGTGTCTCTGAGGAGGGAACAGAAGAAACATAGGAGAGCCAGGTTCCGGGCAATGGGCAGGGAAGGCACATGGCTATGAAGATAATGGACGTGTTTCTGACTCCGGCTTCTTCAGAAGCCGGAGCCAGCAGACAAGGTATCGTGGGAACATGAGTTGTACCGACTACTATAGCTACACCACTAAATACAGTCTATTATAGAGCTAGCGACTTGGTGAAAAACCTAGGAATGCCCTATATAAGATCAAGTGACTGACAGGTGGTCCAAGAGGAGGAAGTGGAGGTAATGTGCCTCTTGCAAGCACGTACTACTACGACACGTGGCGGATAACGCATGATTAGTACAAGCTATCAACTGTGGAGGGGGGTCAAGTCGAACACGTCGGGACTCCCAGACCGTCGTATATACACATGGCGCGGTTGCGATGCTAAAGTTGTTTCCGTGTGCTGTGCTTTAGGTGACAGATTAGAAAATGACTGATCTACTCGGTTGCAGTTTCTCATCCGACGCCAGGCTTGAGTTCTTTATTGCACGAATACCTCTCACGATCAAACGGAACGTCGACAAGATCTTGAGGATCTGTCACAAGTCCAGGAGCTGTACGTGGTCCCCCTTGTACCGTAGTGGCATAGGTCGACTCGGCAACGAACTTCATGATATCAGGGTCTAGAATTTCGAATTCGGCGTACTGGCTGTCCACTACTTCATGCGTGTTTCGACTACCTAAGCCGTGTATCATGCAGTGATAAATTGACGAACCAAGAATTCTGATTCTGATCTGGAAGCTTGCGCCCATCTGCCTTCAGAACCGTATTTCACCATCCAGAATATCCAGAACAAGAGGAACAAGCCAGTTCGAGGGGCCCGCCTGTGTGCTGTATTTATACCGTATGTCAGGTCTAAGTTTGCGTACTCGGGAATGGCCGTGCGACCAGAAATCTTGCTCGCACCACTTCAAGATCTGATTCCAGGGGGTGCAAGAGACCTCGGGCTTGCAAACAAGGTACCGGAGGCAGTCGACACTGGAGTCAGCAATGACTTTATTTACCAGTCGTTTAAATCGTGTACATGTGGTACTTTTAGACTTTCCAGTCATGTGGTCACCTGTAGATTATCAGCATTGGTAAGACCAAAACTTAGAACATCGGTTTAACCTAAAAAGCCCCTGTGCGAGCTTCTGGTCTGGTCGATATAAACAGTGAGAAAGATCTGCCGTGTCTTCCTGCTGTCTTGATTTTTTCGATGACAGCGGATATTAAAGAACAGGACCTCAGTGATGTGGCTTCAAGAACGTTAACGTTGTGGGTAGATAACATATTGAGGTATGTGGCCATGACATGTTTACCACATTGCCGAACAGTTCTAGGCGTCTAGAGGGGTTCCGAAGCTTCCGGTAGGCAAGGATCAAATCGAATCGCGTTGACTCCTCCAAGGACCCCAGGGTACGCTGTTCCATGTCCGATTTCTACACAAGGAACGTTGGGGCGACTTTCCCCGTAAAGACTTCCAGAATGATGCACTGGGCTGCGATAACTGCGATAACTTTGAAGGAGTTCAGAAGCACGAGAATTGCTGTGTTACGTGGTCTTTACTTTGTACAATTCGAGGAGGACATAACGACACCTACATACATTACTTGGCCACCCTGATTGGCCCTAACAGGCCGCTCGACGTAATACAGTTGTCACACCCGACATTAATGAGAGGCAAAAGGGCATAACTTCAGGACATTGAGGTCTTAACGCGAAAAGATATACTTAGCACTTAGCTATACTAGATAGCTTCGTCCATAGTCAACGGGAATAAGCCGGATCCAGCCGGGGGACGGATCCCGGAAGTCTCCATGGAGCTGAAGAGGATCCCAGTGGTCTGCCTCGCCTTGGTTCTCGGATAACACCGCTGGAGTACTGCGGTGGGGAGAGTTGACCGTGGGTGCTAGGCGTAGGGGAAAATCCTGAAAGCATTAGCTGTTTTGAGCTGGCACTCCACATGATGATCAGAACGAACAGATGTGTCGGTGAAACCCGACGGACGTTTTGAACGACGATCACGTGCGAACCCGAGGACGATGACAATGAGCCGTTCAGCGCGTTTCAAAAGGTTCCGTGGTTGGTTATTACAGGAATAAACGATGCTGTAACCATCGTGCCTTCGCGACCGATAAGCAAGTCCCACTGCCTGCGAGGGAACGTAGCGGCGCCACTATCAGCCCATGCAATAGTCATGATTGATATGAGGCTGGCGATGCCGATACGAGGCCGGTGACGCGGATATGAGCTATGTGTACAACCAACTTGGGTCTAAGTCAGCTCATGACAAACGGCACTGGGCAGATACGCCTGAACGGCCAAAAGAGGTGTTACTTGCCACATCGAACAGAAAGGCAGCGCGATTGTTCTTATATCATGGTTGGGCCAGGCTGGCGCGCAGAGCTTGAACACGAGGCAAGCCTCGAGGCGTCGTCTATATGAGTTTACCCTAAAGAGGAAAGAGGATGATATCTAGACGCCGCACCTACGTTCTTGAGCGCGGTGTGAACAAGGATGTGCATGTGCGGCAAAAATGACGTCGTGAGATATGGCTAGTGTAGGCGGGCTGACTGATCACTGATGAGGTGGAAGATAAGTTGGGCTGTTTGAATTGATCTGTTTTTAATCTGAGATACAGACATATCACCACCGGCGGTGAGAGATGGGATGATGATGATCAGGATAAGGATAATATAGATTGATGAGATGGTGAAACTGATAATCAGTTTACGTGGAGAACCCGGGTGTCAGAGACGAAAACGAGGACTGTAATGAAATTTGGTGCGCATCGACAACAGGGGAGAAGACGTGTAATGGAATGCTTGGTAGTATGGATGGAGTTATGGAAAACACTTCTTGAGATGAGGTCCTGGAAGACCCACCGATCTATCCGGCAATTTCATTTCACGGTGAAAATAGTGCGTGGCAAATTTCTATATGCACGAGAGGTAGGACACATGGGTTTTAGCCATTTGGCAAGACAGGGCAACAGTCAAGGGTTAACAGCTGATTGGTGAAAGAAGGGAAAGCAGGTCAAATACTGGAAACACGTGGGGCGATCAGAGATGATCGTTGGATAGCGAACATAAGCGGGACAGGTGCCCGTGGGGCAGGCCCAATGGCAATGTGACAGGAGGAACATGATGTGGTTAAATGGCACTGTTATGCGTGATGTGGGAGCCAGACCTGATGTGAATGGGAGTCAGGAACGACACGCTGTACAAATGAATATGAACACTGGGCTTGTTGCCCCCAGAAAGAGGATGTCTGGCGAAGTAGCATTGCCTCGTTGCAAGGCATGACTCTCGGCCACTGATCACGAATACAAAGGAAGCCCTTGCATGGAGTGGCATTGTGCAATTAGTGGATTGCTTGCTGGTAAGAGGGCGGCCTCGAGGCATGGCCCCGCATGGAAAGCAAAAAAAATAAAGTGGATAGAAGATGGACCGCCCGTAAGCGTAACTAATTGGAGGTATAGTATGAGTCAGGGCTAACGATCCAAGGGAAGTGTGAGCCCGAGCTGTCGTCGTTCAGTAAAATTACGGACCCACTACGGCAGCTGCCTCGGCACAGCCACCGTCGGGTAACTTGTGATTGGAAGATACCCCGTGAACTGCTTTCCACATCCACAGTCGACGTTGCCAAACAACAATGCTGGACCGACCAACAAAAATGTAAAAATTTACATTGTTGGCTCCAGATAAATCAGGTTGCTCTTCACGTCGTACGACTCAGCGGCGATACTAGTTTTGACCGCTCTGCCCTCCGTTGACTAGCACAGCCTTTCTATAATACTCGGTAGGCCTTTCCCAGTTCCTTCCTGTGCATGGCACTGACAGGACGCGTGTACAAGTCTCTTTATCTCTAGACTTGCCTATCAAAGGTCAATTCGAAACCTTTTCCTAGGCCCCAAACGGCCATTTTTGTTGTGGCCTGGGTCACTTGTTCATATCGCGAACCCGTTAGACGCTCATTTCCTGCCTCGAGGCAATCCCCGAACCGTATCATCTCTCATACGGTCATATATATCAGATCCGAGATCTTCCCGTGGAACAATTCCCTTTTAACTGTCGGTGAATCCATTTCCTTTCCCTTTTCCCCCGTCTATGCTTACTGCTTCTTTCCGTCCGCCCAGTGGTGGCTGGTACTCCCGTCCTCCGCCCCCAATGCAGCGCCGCGGCCGCTCACGCCAAATTTCCCCAGTGGCACTTGCCAGGCAGGCGTCCGAGGAACGGAGAATACTATTATATCTCGACATGCAGCGGGAAGCAGAAATTGCAGTGCACACCAACTTCTTTGTGCCACCTCAGACAGCATCCTTACTCCAGTCGGAAAAGGTGGATCCTTCCTCGACGCATGCAGAGGAGCCACATCTTGCTTCAGCCGCGTCATCACTGGTCCGCTCTCCTTCACGCTCTTCGAATATCCAGGCCGACTCCGTGAAGTCGGCAGATAGATCCCCTTCGTCCACCCGCTCTTTATCCCCGACACCTTCAGGGTCTCTAGGGTCTGCTGAATCATCAGCACCCTCTTCTATTTCCCCTGACTCTTATGACTCGCCTCCCTCGCCCCCCCGATCACTCGAAGATCAAGTCCAGGTGGCTTACGCGTTGGATGATATCCGTCTAGCTAAGATTCTGCTTCTTAAGCTTAAAGGAATCGATGTCACCTCGGATAATGATCCTCGGATAGATGAAGTCCAAGACGAAGACTTTGACATGTGCTTCGTACCCTCTGGCCCACTTAAACTCGAAGAACCTGAAAGGCTCGTTGTCCAAGAAACCCGACTGAGGCAGCAGGCAAGGTGGGAGGAGGCTCAGCGACAACAACGCTTGCGCGCGTGCGAAAAGATTTGGGAGGAAGAGAAGCAACGTCTACACACAGAACGACTTCGCGCTATTCGCCGTCGTGAGGAAGATATTGCTATAGAGGAAGAGCGAAGACGGTTGGCAGAGGTTCATCAGCGCGAAGAGGCAGAGCTCGCTCTCCGACAGCGTTCCACGCGGGTGGGGTTCTCGATGGCTCAACGTCACACTGTGTCTTATGGTAAATTGTCGCAGGCACGGCTCGCGAGGTTCTCGTCGAAACGTGACGAAGATCCATTTCAGTACACCTTCATGCGGCCCATGAAGTTGAGTACAACCCCACCCAAGCGTGGCCTCACATCCCCGAAGCCACTCGGTAATGACACCACGTCGAAGCCTTCAGGTGGCCTCCAGCGCACAGTGTCGTTCAAGGAGGTCGTGTCCTCTATGGACGGTAAGCTGTTCCCCCTCGACGCAGCTGAGCGGGCGGAGGAGGCGAGGCGTATTGCTGGCATCAGCACTGTTGCCAGCCCTTCGCGGCACCGCCGTCATAACTCTGCGCAATCCGATTTACTCCTCAGCTTGTTGCAAGTTGTGGAGTGGCAGGAAGGAGAGAGGAGAAAGGCGAAAGGCAAGGACGTGGAACGGCCTGCGCAACTTCTTGAGCAATCTCCGCTTTGCAGTACTCCCACCCCTATGCTTTCGATCCCTTCATCTGACTCGATACCCTCGATGTCGTCGTCTTCAGTTTCCACGTCTCGGTCGAACTCTTGGTTGTCCTTTGGCAGTTGGCGCTCGTCGGTAACGGACATTACGTCTCCCGAAGCGTCTTCGCCCGTTACTGACTCACCCAAATGTTCTACATCGTCCCTGCAGCTACCTACTCTCTATGAGAGTCAGCGAGACCTCAACCCGCGCTCCTCCTTTGTTCCCGTTTCGCTTGATGAGACACCACTTTCACCGCCCAATGCTCAGAGACATGCTCGGAATGTGCAACCCTCTCAACCTGCTGTAGGCGTTCCTTCACCAGCCAGTGGCTCTCGTGGGTTGGAGAGCATGGGAAAAACACTGGTTCGACATGTCAGCCGTTCGGTCCACGGGATAGTCGATGTGGCGAAAGGACTTCAGTCGGCCTACATCTCTACAACCATGTTTTCCGTTTGCGCCGCTCCCTCGCACTCTTCTACGTCTTCTTCACGTGCCCCCCTCAACAGAAAGAGTTTCCGCCGCTATGGCTACCGTGCTCGCCCGGCTGACGTGAAGAAGTTTACTTCTATCGCCACACTATCTCCAACAGCTACCTCACCCGAGCCTATCCACTTCATCCCTCTCGTATCCCCTTTCGCAGTAGCGCCTGGTGCTACATTAACCGTGCATCGTTCGGCGTCCTCTCACTCCCTTATCATACCCTCACCCCTTCGCCCTCGTACTCCACCCACTGCGCTCGCTTACCGGATGCGCCCCGTTGCGAACCCTGAAATCCTTCGTTTACGCGCACTACAGAATCTCATGTGTGCCCGGGGCAAAGAATGGGAAGGCCGCGGACGAGAAGGTGGGCTTGGCTGCGGCAAAGAGCGTATGCTCGGCGTTGCCTTTGAAGGCCGGGGGCCGAGCGGCCTAGGGTGCGAGATACGCTTCGTTATCGCATGAGGGCTTTCCTCCTCGGGTCAGGACTGTGTGTCCTCAGTTTCTGGACTTTATAATCAGTTTATGCGCTGTTTAATTCTAATCGTTGGAACGGGACCTTCCGTTTTAGTTTGTAGGTTGGTGCGGGGAGGGGGAGCGGTGATATAGGTGGCCCCATCTGTTGTCTGTATCTATAGAACGTTAGCTGACGATACCCTCGCATGACGAGCACGTACATATGCTCTTTTCTTCTTTCTTGTACATATATATACCTAGCGTTTTTGCGACATCCCATCACATCTAGACTTGCCATTTTCCTTGTTTGCGATTCCTCCTCCTACGTACTTCGTATGTGCTTTGCCATAGAGAGCTGATAGAATGCAATCTCATGTTTGTTCATCGTATGCTGCAATCGATACCAGTCCTTATATACTATGCATCCATGAGGTGAAACACGATTCGGTCTCGGGTCTTCGACTCCCGGCTCCCTCAGCAGGGCTGGCCTATCGTGAATTTCAAACCGGGGAAGATGATGCACATTTACCGACCATGCACCATGCAAGTTTAGATAGTTGTATCTGTCTCTGGCCGCCGTGGGGCGTTGTTCGAAGAATGTTACCCCTGACCAAGACCAACCCCATGTGAATCTGAACAGATGTAATGATGAGTTGTTGCTTCTGAGCCTATCGGCTGTTCGGTTGTATATCTAGCCAGTTCTTTTGGCCATGGGCCATGTCAGCTCATGTACGTGATGCCCTGCTGTCCATCTGCCAGGCAGTCGTGACGTCGTGCGCAAGAGCTATATGGTTTTGGGTTGGTTGTAAGCGCTTGATAGGTCAGTGCGATGCGGCTTTTGTTCTCAAATGCCAGGGCCCAGCAGGCACCGATGATGATAGTGCATTGCCGTTCACTATGAAATAGGAAGGAGGTTACTATCCGAGTCACCGGCTAGGCAGGGAAAACGTCTTGTTACACTAGTGGCAGGATGGTGACAAGTGAAAGGCAGGTGATTTTAGAAGCCTTGATCACAGCAAGCCACTGGAAGCCAGTTCTACGATTCGAGACATTGCTGTGAGTCACCTGTCCTGCGGATTACCGTCACCACCCTCCAAAGAGACTCAGTCCGACGGACGGGCGATCGTAGTGAAATTGGTCTGTGTCCGGTCACAGAGTAGTTGTCCGACATTTGCAAATTGCACATTCGAACTGACGTGTTGTGACAACTCCAGGGCCGAGCATAACTATGCAGTGTAGTTCATATGCCATTGAATAGACGTCGCAGTAAGCAGAGTACTGTCAAAGCAAGAAGGGTATCAAGAGTCTAGGGATACAACGTTGTGACGAAACAACTACCACGATTTAATGGTTGAAATCCGCCATATTGGGCGACGTCCAACGGTCAAGTTTGGACGGTGTCGACTGCGCCCAACCCACGCTTGAGCCCACGCTTACTGGTGGCGCAGGCCCAGGATTTGGCGAGAACAGATTAGCGGGTCGTCGCATGGTCTTGGCGTATGGTAGCTGATTGGAGTATATGGGATCTTGCATGCGCAGACCACTACCGAGTTGAGGAGGATGTTGTGGCTGAAGCCGCTGCTGTGTTTGTTGTCGTTGAGGCGGCGGCGGTGGCAGGGGTTGTTGCTGGGGCTGTTGTTGAGGCTGCGACTCCCATCCACTCCAAGGGTTGCTCTCCCGCTCTTGTGGCACATCAATGTCAAAGGACCACGGGCTCATACGCGAACCAGAAGAAGATGACTCGCTCCGCTTCCGAGATGCCACGGAAAGCGAGGTGTAGATTCGTCCACTCTCTTCCCGCTCGAGATCAAGTGTTATGCCCTTTTCGCTCAGCGAGGCAGAGTCGATGCCCAGCATTTTACGCAGCTCCTCGTTCTCCTTTTCCAGGCGGGAAATTTCAATTTCGCGCTCCAAGGCCCAATCGTCCCTAATCTCGGATTCTGCTTGTTGGTCTAATGTTTGGAGGAGAGCATTGATGTCGATCGGAGAGTCTTGGGTGCCATCATCATTGAGTTCGGGCTCTTCGCCAGACATGGAACGATGCAATGCACGGAGAGTGTGAGCGAGGCGCTGAAGGCCTACTGCGGTTTTAGTTTCGGAAGTCAGGTCCGCGTACTGATTCTGAGAGTCACAGGCCAGGAGTAGGCCTTCATAGTGGCGTGTCAGGGTAAGCTCGTGTTGCTGAGCTGCTAACTAGATTTGAGGTACGTTATCATCGGAGAGTTGACAATGAGGTGTCAGACGCACTGCATGATTCCGGAATTTGGACATAATGGTTTCCATAGTACTTTCATATTCTTTGAGAAGGATACTGAATTGCTTGTTCTCGTGAAGTAGGGTTTGGTTCTCAATAATGAATTGGGCGTTCATGCGCTCCAATTCGGAGTCAAAAACCTCTGCGAACAAGGTTCAGCCCTGCTGCGGATGGAGGACGTGGTTGCAAGCAAACCTTTGGAAATATCGGTATTAAAGCGCCTCAGAGCAAAACCTGAGCTGGCGTGTATAGCCTGGTCCTAATGAAAAAATGTGAAAGGAACGGATATTGGCAGTGACCGAACTGACTTTAATTGCAGCTGCTTGTGAATGTATTGTAGTTGATATCTTCTGGTTATGAGCGAGCTGGTCGCTCAGCTCGTGAATGAGTAGCCATGCGCGCAGAATGTCGTTATCCATGATCATGTTGGTGCCCTAGTGGGTTTGGGACAGACGATATTGCTCTTCCCAAATAGGAAGGATTGACGAAAATGCAAAACACGCCGCTTGAACTTGTGGTCAGGCAAACGTTTAGTGCACTCTCCAAGGCAGAACTGGTCCTAAGTTGACATTGAATTGAGTGGACTGACTGACTAGTGCTTCACTGACCTAACAAAAATCTGAAGTTTGAGGTCAAGGGAGAGGTGCCGTGGGAAAGTGTGATACTGAGGAATGGGATGTCTTGATTTCTTTCTTCCGCTACTCTCCTATAGTCCGCTTCCTCATCAGCCTTCTGTACAACATCAAACTGAAACGCTCGCTTCTTCGATAATCAATAACTAGCGATATCACTGCAATCTTCCTTTGTCTCATACACGTTTCCTTCGGCAATTTCGACTTTACATCCTCGCTAATCTTCCTTTGCTTTCTTATTCGGCTTTCGGCCCTCTCATTTTTTCTTTACTTCATTCATATCAAGTTTTATTTTCCACTTTCTCCGCATCAAACATGTCATCTGCCTCAACATCGGGTCTATCAGCCTCCGTCACGCGCATTTTGTCTTTGACAGGCTTTGCAAAGGAGCTGAAGACAAAAGACATACAGGCTGCATTTTCGGAATGGGAAAACATCGGTGGAGGCTTCAAGATTAAATGGAGAGATGACACGAGCCTTTTGATCGTTTTCCAAGATGCATCAGTTGGTAAGTACTAACTGCATCTGATTTCCAGTATAACAGCGTCTTATGAGTACATATCCACGTGTTAACAGCCAAACGTGCATATCTACACACGCTCGCGTTCCCTCCTGCTATCCTTACTACCGGCAGTTCCGCTACCATCAAACCGTATGATGGGTCTGACGCCCAAACTGTCATCCAGACAGTTAACACTCGTGGCCAGCACACAGGCAATGCTTCTCGTGGTCATAATTTGCGCGCAGCCTCTATTTCTGTCTTCCCCAGCCGCAGCACCAACAGCAGTCAGAACGGATTACGCAACGGAAACGTCCAGAATGGCCACGTGCCGAGTGCTACTATTTCGGAGCATTCACCAAGGCTCAACGGGCGTGAGCCTTCTCCGACCCTTCCGACACTCCCTTCTCACCCATCTCTGAATGACCTCATAAATTCAGCCGTGTCACACGATGATCCCGCTATTCTTCACGCGGAAGGACCACCAAAGATTGGAGATCCAGGGAAGAGAATGTTGGGAGCTGCATTGGGTGTGAGACATCCTGCACTGGGACCGCGGGTCATTAATGGAAGCCATGCAACCGGTGGGGCAAGTCCCGGTACCAGTCCCAGGGGCAGTGGACTTGATTCTACCATGAGAGACATGCAGAGGGCAATGGGAGGGCTGACAGTTGTCGAGTGAATAATACACCATGTCCGAGGATGGGTGTTCGGATTGGCAGAGTGCGTGTAATTGATGTTTTTTTTCGTGGCTGATACGCATCCCTTGATGCATAATTGGAGGATTTCATATTTTTCTGTTTCTTTGTGCTATTAGTTCCCTGCATTCCTCGTGTCACGATACGTAGTCCCTCGTTTTTTCGAATGTTTTTGTGCAGCCAGCCAATTACTACACATTCTAACGCCAACAATCTAGGCTCGCCAGCCAGCGAGTTCCCTAAGGATATTCTAGGTTCTGAAATTAGCCTTAGTCAGGGTCTGCGCCCGCAGTTTCCATTGGTACCTGAAAATTAGAGCTTCCGTTGTCAACCCCCTTCACGCCATGACCCTACTGCCAACCTCGTTGCCCATGCATGGTATAATTTAGTCATGGCAAAATTTTGATTTTGGCAGTGCCACTACCTGTGACGCGACATGATGATGATCGCTGCCAATGATGGCAGCCAATCCCAAACTTATGGAGCTAGCACAGCTCTAGCCAGCTATGCTAACTGTTTTAGATCCCTGATGAGGCTCCGTGTTTTCTGCTGTATGATCGCGCGCAGTTCAGCGATAACGCACCATCTGTTACGACATCACGGAGAAGCTACATGGCATCTTGGCTCATCTTGGGTGGCAGCATCATGAGGTTTCATCAGATCAAGATGAAACGGAAAGATTGAATTTCATGGGAACAGGTAAGGTTCCTTATTCGGCCAGTGTACCAACCTTGATTGATGATATTCGCAAGCGCATCTCAAGCGCATCTTGTTACGAACCCCCTACACGGGCCTTGACAAATGCCCAGAGGCCGCCCGTTCCGGGAATACCACAGATCACGGGAGGAAACAAAGGGAGTAATGCCAAATGTGTGCTACGATGCCTTGTAGCTATTGACGGCTGCATCAGCCAAGGTTCCATGGCGCTGTCAATAACACGAGGATCAGGTGCGTCTTTCCCTCACAATCAGAGCAACTCTCTAGTATTCTTTATCCGGTTCTCAAGCCAACTCCTTGTAGACACGGTCAACTGGTCATTGTCCTTGCTGCCGTAGCCATACATGCGGCCCTTCTTCCTGACCGGTGATTTTCCTGATATATCACACGGCTGATGACTTTGACAACAAAGGTCGCTAATTCACTTCCGCGTCCATTCTTGTACCATCACTTAGTACAGATTTCAACGTGTTCGTGAGCCACTTTACCCCCGATTGCGCTGTTCGCTATCGGTGAATTACGGGACTGATCAATGGAAGTAACGCAGCCCCAAGAGTTAATCATGTTCGAGACCCTATACAATCCAACCACCGTAAGTACCTGCCAACAGCAGCCGACTTAGCGATGCGGGCCTGGTTTTAAATCGCCTGTCTTCCAATTTGATACGTTACTGACGTCCCAGCCTTTCTATTTGTGTTCTTTGACATCCAGATTTCGACGCTTCTTTACGGCTGATCTTGGGGTATATGATCTCCGAATCGATTTCCGCGCGCAGCTTTGGTCGCTGCTCCATCATACACTGAATGTGACTTGCCTCATCATCTAGACATGCAGTCATACATATATTGCCATCCTCAGCCTCAGTCCCCCCATACACACACCATGAGTCCCTACATCCACTCCCCCGACAGCGTCTACTCTTCCGACGGCTTTTACTCCCCTCCCGAACATTACCAGCCAAAGTACGAGTCCTCTGCGACCGTACCAAGGTTCAACTCGTGGTCAGCTTATAGCCATATTTCGAGCCTTTTGCGTGCTCCGCACCATGCTCCATCCATCAATCCTAAAGTCACGATTTTAACGACACAGCCATCCCTATCCTCCGACGTTAACACCCCTTCGTCTGCGTCGACACTGTCAATACAGACGCCGTCCTCCCCCTTTGTCCATGAATATCCTGACAATCGGGAAGACATGGATTTTGATGAATCTGACTCAGAAGATGAAGACGTTGATTCTGACATTGATGAGATGGATGGTATTGAGGAAGAAACTATGCCGTTTTACGGTGTAACCGTGCCCCAGGTGATGAAATCCACTTCTGCGCTCGAAGGCGCGCTAGGGGACGGTTCACGGTCATCTGGCCCTTGGTGGCCACAGCCATCATCGTCATATATACTTTCAGACCGGCGAATGTCCGTGTCTGCGCCTGGATCCTCATCCCACCGACCAATACCTTCCCATTCACAACGACGACAGGACAGCGATATGTATTCCCCAAGACCACCTAATGATTCGGCACCAGCATCACCTTCATACCCTCATCAAAGCTCTTCGTATACCCATGACAGTTCGAGTTCAATGACTACATTATTCGCACCACCCACTTCCGCATTGTACCAAAATTCGTCATCATCCTCGCTGGCCGATGCAATTCCAATCGGTCTTACACCTGGAGCTACACGAAATTCATCCACTCGTCTGCCCATTATGCAACCACAACCAATCCGCCCAATCCCTCCCATTCCTTTGGACGAATTAACGACGTCTGCTGCCGAAGTAGATGACCCTGTCTTTCCAAACGAAGACATTCATAGACCTCGAGAGCGGAGTCTTTCGCCCCTTCCACTTCTTTGCCAGCCAGTCTCCGATGCCGTGAGGTATCAATTGAGCGCAAATTCTAGGAACGCTCAGGGTGACGGTGAGGCATATGATCATCAGATTACGGCGGAGCCGTCACCTAGAATTTCTGCCATTCAATCTCATCATTTTAATCCGGCTTACCCCCGAACCTGTTCAGGAGCCACGCACACTCCGATGTGTACATGCAGACGTGACAGGAAAATGAGTTGGCGGTGATTTTTATATATATCCATGTCAATTGTTCGTATGATGATATTCATGAAGGTTTTACTTGGATATTTGATCAGGCCTAGTAACTAGATAAACTATATAATTCAACTTTGCATAGTTTATTACATGTCTTCATTCCATTTGGGGCTCGTTAATACTTACTTAACCTAGTGATATTGCAGAAACGTACATGCGCAAACAAAACGTGAACAAGTAAACCGAAAGGACTAGACGAAAAGAGAGCTGAAAAAAAAAGGCAAGTGAAAGCCAAAGCGTTCCGAATCGTGCTTGAGGGTAACCTTAATTAATATTATCGTAAACTAGTACCGTAAAGAGAAATTCATTATGGAACATGAAGCTGTCTTTAGGATCTGGGAATCCAAAAGACAGGTCGTGCGATGGTACAAGGTGACGCTGGGAATTCAGGGGTGCGCGAAGGAGATTGACGGTTTTGCGCAGCCTAGGTCAAATGTGGAACTGCTGTTAAATAAACATGAAACGTTTGCTATATCAATCAACGGATAAGTAGTGTCCAATAGATCAGGATATAAGTCGAACTTACCGGTGCCAAGCCCATCATCTCACACCGTCAGATAGCTATTGTTCTGTTATATTCCTCCGCCAGCAGAAGTCGTCCGCATTCTAGCGCTGCGGGACGTAAATGATCTTGTCCTGATCCTGTCACACTCACGTAGCTGCGATTTCTGCGGAGTGCAGGGAGCGAAGCGGGTTTGTGGAGCTAGACTCTTTCGGCTACTTTTCTGTTTGGCCAAAGTAAGGGCACCGGTTTCATTGACGTTTGGTGAGGCAGCCGGTTGTTGTAACGGAGTGGCGGGGCGCTTAGGGTTGACATCGACATGGTGAAGCTCAGCCGAAGGCAGTAATGGCGGAGATCCTGGGAAATCCGGATGTCCGTGGACGGATCCTCCACGGATCTTCGACTGTAATGGGACCGAATGGTTGGGAAGTTCAGGGGTGCCCGAGTTAGATGCGGCATCCAGAAGGAGATCCTCAGCCTCACCCCTTTCCTCGTTCGGAAGGAAATAGAAATCCAGAGGTACGTAGGATTGGCGCCGAGAGCGGATAACAGGTGATTCCCTCATTGAATCATCGACGCTGGCAAATATTGGAAACAACGTGTCCAGGGGAAGCGCCTCGTTATCTGTAACAAAGTTGGTATTGGAGACTTGAGGTGCTTTCTGCCTGATCGTACTCGCGTCAGATTTGACCGGCTTGGAATTCCTGGAGGCCGAAGCTTTGTCATCCGTCACGCAGAATTCTCCCGGGTTAACCCAGCGTCTATACTCGCTGCCATTGCAAGGAACGGACTGGCGATTGTCGGAAGAAGTTGGTCTTCGGCCATTATTTTGGTAAGGCGCTGCAAGAAGCCCCTCGTAGTAAAGTTGCGACCGTTCCTGCATGTATTTTCTATATGTGCCGGCACATTCATGGATGTCACGAGGAGTGCCAAACGCTCCAGAAAGAAGTTGATAAAGTGCCGACCGCTCAGTAGCTGAGAGTGTACAAGCGTTCGGCGACAAAGGGTCGGCAGAAGTTGTACATGGCGATAAACCTAGTTCAGCCCCATCGGCTTTCAGATCTGGCACCACTTGGGAAAGGGTGTGGAGTGGGCTTGTCTCGAACATTAATACTGATGGGCCACAATACGTGTAAGAGACCTCGTCTATCGCTTGTGCATATGTGTAAGACTCGTCAACGGTACTGACCACCAGATCAAATTCTTGGTTTGTGTCGCTCGCAGGAAAGATGTCAGGTTGGAGGATTGGACTTATTGCGCGAGCCATCCGAGATGACGGACAGATGACTGCAGGTGGCAGGGGGTCGTCGTGAGTGGATCTAACGGCATATTTCCTTGGGCGGCCAGGTTTGGCCTTCGTAACTCCACGAGGTTTGCTAACTGGGGGCTTGGCCTGCTTGAGGTTTGATATCAAGTTTACAGTTGCTCTCCGCGACTCCTTCATAGGTGCTTGGCGCAAAGTGCGGAGGTTCGGCTTCGGCTGAGAAAATAGATCACATATCAGTGATGTTCTTAATGATCTATTCAAATGTTCGAACCGATCGCGGTGCTAGAGCAAAATCATTTGGCACAGTTGTGTTACCGTTCTTATCTTCCTTGATCACGCGCAGGCCTCGGCTGTGAAAATAATCATAGACATGCCTCCTGTCGATGTTGTAACGTTCTTGCAGCTCTTTCCGGACAGCAAAGGACGGCATCTCGATGTTTCCAGGGTGTATCAGTGCCTCAAGATCGCGGACAAGATCCGGTCCTAGTCGGAGAGCAAGGCTCTCAGGATTGACTCGCCTTCTCTGGAATACAGTGCTAGCATTCTGAACAGCGGAAGCGCTTTCCGTTCCCAACGGTTGATCAGATGACGGGGAGCCGGAACCATTGAGGTGATGCCAGGTAGAGTGTGAAACGGCAGTTTGACGGGTAAAACGAGAACTGCTGGCTGCATCGGTATCGCTTGTGGAGACTGATTCCATTCGGCTGGGAGAAGAATTGCACAGGATATGAGAAGGTTTCGCGTCAACTTCGGGCAAAATGAACATCGCTGCTTTGGATAGGAATCTTATAGTCTCATTCCGCGGAGTATAAAAACTACATATGCTGTACAGCCACCACATGTTAGAAGTACAAACTAGCAGCGAACACGACTGCAAAGGTATGCGGATCAGAGACAATTGAGCTCTCCAAAGAAATCTTGACTTACTGTCCCTCTTGATTTTTAGTTGAGCCTCTTCCAGTTTCTTGAATAAGTCCATATCCCCGATCACCCGAGCAGCATCCCTGACTTCTCTACAAGTCTCATCTAATCGCGTTATAACCCTCACTATCGTACCTTCCGGAATGGTAGTCAAGGCTGTTATCTGGTCAAAGGGCTTTATAAATGGTTGACCATGAGTTTCCACCCCTGGTAACACACGTTTTCTGACTCACCATGCCTTTCGCCCATTCGTATACTACTTCCATGAGACCGAATTTCAAGCTGGTTTTAAATTCCTCCGCCACAACCTTGTGGCGATCTTGCACGGCTTCCACCCCCCTACTGATTGCAAGAATTGCGTCTCTGCCCTCCTCGAGTTTGGCCGGCACATCAGGTTCCGTCTCTGTTTTTTCTTGAAAGACGAAGCAAGATAGAAGAGCAACCACTTCTTCTGGCTCATAGTTTGCGAGAGTATTCTCAAGTATAAGCTCAGTGAGGACAAGCTCGTTTGCAGAGTTGATCTGAACTTCAGTAAGCCGACAATATAATTCGGTATAGCAGGATCATATCTGACCTCGCATGCCACACGACCCTTCAGTTGGACAGTCGAGTTTTCGTTGATGAACTTCAACTCTTTGAGAACCTCTATTCGTTGCTCATAGTCCGGGATAAGGTCGAGGTTCTGGTCAGAAATTGCCATTTTGAGCCTGTCTATGTTTGCGCGCAGCGTCTTCTGACCATGGAGAATAAGATACTACACGGCCCCATAAGTCACATGAAGGCGTGAAAGTGACTTGAACTGACATGATCGTGAAACTCGCCGCACAATGTACACGATGAACCTTGGCGACGCTTGGCGAGGTCATTTCTGCTGCGCAATGCCTCCTGGAAATCTAGCGTTCGGATGCGGTCCCAATTAACCTCTGGTACGGTTCCAGCAGACCTCCAGTTGTGGACAAGAATTTGTAGCGAGTTGATAATCTCAAGCATCAAAGATTTCCTATGGTGATCGACGATTCCAGTTGCGTCCACCTGTCTCAGCTTAGCATCAGGACTCCGGGAAAAAATGCTGCCATACCTTCATAGTCTCGGAAGTCACCATAGAAATGCTGTCGAGAGGGACACTTCTTAGGTCGTATATGGGATTCTCGATTCCCAATGAAGCGGGAGCCAGTGGCCATCTCGGTGGCAGAGCTCGATCTTCAACATCTTGAAAATTCGATGAACGGGTTTCATATACTATCGTATGTCATAGAATGTGTACCTGTGTCACCTAATTTCGTTTCTTGGTCGACCATAGCCAGCACGAAAAACAGCTTCCCTACGGATGAACTTGCTTGCCGTGGATCTGGTTTAAGCAAAACACCGACATTACCCCGCTTGAAATGCTGGTTGTAAACGGGAGGATGATCAGTAGGAGTGAGGGTCATGATCGGCAGATAACGTACGCCGTCTCTTAAGACGACAACCCTCCCTGGGCCAAATAGGTTGGCATTTGAAGGACTGGATGTCGCCATAGTGCAAAGGTTGTTATTCAAACCAACGACCTCAAGGGAAAGATCGTAATAGCGCTCGATGTCAACCAAGCAAACATCACATTCGAGTTTAGGCATCTTAGAAAGTGTCCTCTCATGCTGATAATTATCGTGGTCAATGGGTATATCTGCGCATGCAAAAATGAAATGTAAAAACATACATCTGCAACTTGCTTTTGATGTTCGGGAAGCAGTCTCTGCGAAGAATTTTCAGAAAAGCTCCGTTTGATCATTTCCTCGACGCGCAGAGCCTCCACACGAAGCAAGTTTAGTATCATATTATAGGTGAGCCTGAATTGCGACTGCAGTTTTCCGGGTGTGCCGAGCATCATCTTCAAGAGATCTGTTTGCTGTAACGATGAGGTGTTATTGAAGTGTGCCCAAACCACTAATAGCGAGCTTACCTCAGGAAGACTGTCGCCTGCAACAATGATCACCGTTCCAGTAGGGTCCAGACCACGCCGTCCAGCACGACCCGCCATTTGGGTGTATTCGCCAGGCAGGATGTCTCTGAAGCTGCGCCCATCATGCTTCCGTATGTTGGAAAATACAACACATCTTGCGGGCATGTTAACGCCCTGGGCGTGCCGTCAGAATTCCCTTGCCAATAACACAAGATGAGAAACACACACCATTGCAAAGGTCTCTGTGGCAAACAAAACCTTGACGAGCCCACGTGCAAACAATATCTCCACGACCTGTCAACAATGAGTCAGTCGTGATCAAAGCCTTGCATGAATTACTCAGACCTCTTTGACGATGGGCAACAAACCACCATGATGAACACCGATTCCTCGTGACAGTAGGTCCCTCATCCTAGCGATTTGCGGAAGCTTCTTGTCCGAACCTAGGATAGGAATCAACACAGTCAATGAAATTATCTACGGGTCGCACTTACCCTTTAGTCGCGAAAGGGCCTTCTCGATGGCGACATGTACCTCACTCTTTTCTACGGACGTGCACAGATCTGAATTGGTAAGAGTTCCGGCATTTTCTTCACAACGCTTCTTTGACAGAGTGAACACAACGACAGGAAGTAGCCCCTTTTTCTGAAGATGATTTAGTAGGTGCACATAGAGATTCTTGTCTGCGCCAGTGTGAATAGTCCTAGACTGTCCGCCGCCACGCCCACGGGGTGCAGACCCATTTGGGGCTGCGCCGCGTTGACCACCGCGTGCTGGTGCTGCGCCACGCTGCACACCTCGAGCAGCGCCTCGAGCACCGACACGCTGTACAGGAGGTAAACCTGCAGCGTCTCGTTCCTTATCCTGTTTCCTCCTGAGAGCATCGGCGGCGTCCTGGTACCTGTGATCGTAACGTTAGGATGCTCAATATCCAAACGTTTGTGACATTACCCCCGTGAAACCCAATTCCTAGAAGCATCTACGATCTTGAATGTGTCCCTGCCGGCGTAAAGATAATGCTCAAGAGGCACAGGTCTTTGCGCCGTGGAGATCACATATATGTCCTTCTTCTTGGTTCGCCTTTGTAAATTCGCAGGTCAAAGTCAAAACCGTGACATGCAAATGCCTCATATTTGCTCACCCTACCCAGTCAGCAAACTCTTTGCTGTTGGGAACAGTTGCCGATAGCAGGATGATGTTAACGTGATCAGGTAACATGATGATGACTTCCTCCCAGACAACACCTCTCTGCCAAACTCTAAAATAAGTAAATTTCGGTATAATGCAGGCACCATACCTCTGCATCGTTCACGTAATGCACCTCGTCAAAGATCACAAATTCGACATCGCGAATCAGATCGGCGCCCTTGTACAGCATGCTTCGGAGGATTTCAGTCGTCATCACCAGACAGCTCGCCTCGGGATTGATCTGCACATCCCCTGTGAGTATTCCGACAGATGACGACGAGAAAGTTTGTTTGAAGTCTCGAAATTTCTGGTTTGACAGTGCTTTGATCGGCGATGTGTATATGGCGCTGAAAGAGAACTTGAAGTGTTGGAATGCTGCTATACAAAGAACAAGACAAACCGTGTCATATGTTTCTCAGCAAGAGCGATGGCGTATTCGGCAACAACAGTTTTCCCAGCGGAAGTATGCGCTGCCACAAAGACTGAATCTCCCATTTCGAGGTGATACACTGCTTCTTTCTGAAAAGTATCCAACTCGAAAGGATACTGCACCAGATCATGAGAATTTGAGGCACGAACAGGATGATGACTGACTTTGTGAGCCATATCTGGCACAAGTTCATGAAAGTTTGTCATAGGTTTGTTGATATCAACCACATGTGCCCAATCGCGCTTGACTACATTGGGTTTCCTCGTCCGTCGGGGAGCCGTTGATGGTCGTAGGTGTGTCCGCTGGAAGCGTGCTATTTGAGCATTGATCGAGCCTGCATAATGAGGTCCTCACCGTTGTTGGTAAGAGCTCATCAATTTCTCCGAAACTATCGCCATTGGGTAAGAGATCTCTTTCTTCATCCAACACATGACTTTCATTAATGTGCTGCGCGTTCTGTACTGAGCAAATATATGATACATGGGAGAATGACGATATACCTTGTCCTCATTGAAACCAGCAGTATCATCGAGGGAGGTAAGTGCTTCGTCTTCCGGATCATCTCCCGAAAGTCGCAATCCTCTCGAAAAACCCGGTAAGACAGTCCGCAACCCTTTGATAGGCTCTGCTGTGGTCTGTTTTGCTGCCAGAATCACATCGTCAAGTCCACCAGGCTTGAATGGAACATAACCAGATTTTCCCCTGACAAAGTTGGCCACTGGGGCCGGAGCACGGTCCATAGATGTCGATGTGAGCGCTGTCGAAACCGGTGCATTTGGTGTCTTGGACGAATTTACAACCGCGAAACGCAAAGAAGATAAACTAAGGGCTCACTTCAGCATAACCAATGACGCGTCCTTCGAGACCCGCACGCAGGAAGGTAAGACTGGTCGGCGGTGGAGAGGGTTCTGAGGTCAAAAGTGATCGAATAGAAATTTCGGGTTGCCAAGCTCTGAGGTGGAAGAAGTCAAATTTGCTACTTGAAAAGCATAGATATACATACATCTGATACGTTGGAAGCCAGTGCTCGGGTATCCTGTCTGGTGGAAGGAGCAACTTGGCTTCAATTTCCTGATGGACCTTGTCTCGAGTAGGGAAACCAGCAAGTCCAAGATCTTTCAGTATCTGATCTGCATCTTCTCGCCGAGGGTTTAATATCTGGTCCATGACATGTTCGTGACTATCTGGCATGGTCTCAACCATCTCGTTCTGCTATACAGCCTAGATCAAGTTCAAAGTCATTAGCAGTGAATCTGTGGCTGTGTCGGACATTCTACATTATTACATTCACGTGACGCTGAATCCTGATGCAATATTCAGGAGTTAGATGTTGTACACAACGGAAAAAGGCAAATCTTGATAGGCTTTAGCTATCCCTAGTTTCGTCCTTAAGGATGATATTGCAGCTCAGACACGGAATCTGCGACAAGGCCTCAGCGTTCAACGCCCATGGAGTTGAGCTACTCGATTGAGAGAAGGATTGAAGCGTATGAGCTATAGCAAAGACACTGGCAAATGACGAATACTACAATTGAAACAATGTAGGCTGCATGTTCTAAATTACACTCGTTCAGCTATAGTTAACAGTGCATTCAACGATCAAGCGCACCATTTTACACAGTCGAGCCAGCAAACCGCCCAATTGGATAATAGTGCCCACACCCTCAAGTATCCGCATATGCGTGAAGCCAATTTCCTGATATGATATGGTTTGTTAAAACGCTCGAGTAATGCATGAACAGTTCCTCCTGCCTTGATAAATTCAAGTTTCATATACTCGGGTAGTCTACCAGGAGAGATATTTTCAGCGCCAACGATAACTCAGAAAGCTGGGACTGACTCATCAAATGTTTTTGTTACTCTGAAGACTGTGACTACGATGTCAACAGCGCTATAGCCTTGCTCCCAGAGTTCATTCAGTTTCTCCATCGCAGCATCGATATCACCCTTTAAGCACAACCGTATCATGCTTTGCACGATGACAGGATGAGGCTGGTCGCAAACTTTGAAAACGTTTTCACCAGACACAAATCCAAAACCGGAGTGCGTTGACTGAAGGTTGTTGATTGCTTGACGCATGTCGCCTTCGGATGTGAAGATGAGAGCAGTCAGACCATCGTCATTGTATTCGACCTAAGCCGATAGTAGGTTTTGGTCAGTAAGAAAATGACAGGCGCAGTAATTGGATCGTCACCTCCTCCATTTCGCATATTTCTAACAGCCTTTTCAGAATTTCGGTGTCTCTCAGCTTTGCATATCGTAGGATAGCACATCGACTCTGTATCGGTTCGATGATTTTGTTAGACATGTTGCATGCCAGGCAAAAGCGAGTTGTGTTTGAGTAAATCTCCATCGTTCTTCTCAACGCTTGCTGTGCACCACCAGTCATACTGTACAATTGAGTGAGCGTCACCAAGACGTGATTTCGTTGATATTTTCACCTGTCAGCCTCGTCCAGAATCACAATTTTATGCCGCCCAGGAGGAAGGGTGACCTTCTTCTGTGCAAAAGCCTTTATTTTATTCCGTACGACATCGATTCCTCTGGGGTCAGGTCAAATTGAGAAAGGTATCAAAGATTAGAACTCCAAACCTCTCATCAGAAGCATTTAGTTCGAGAACACCCTCTTTGTACGCATCCCCGAGTAACTGATGAGCTAGACAGTGTATACTCGTCGTCTTTCCAATACCCGGCAAACCCTGTAATCACATTTGCATCAAGAAAAGTAACATCTCTGTCAAATACGCACTGATATAATGATATGGGGGCAATTTCCATCCTTTGCAATGACCTTCAGTCTTTCAATAGTGTCAACGTTTCCGACCACATCGTCCAAGTTCTGTGGCCTGTATTTCTCCACCCTACCAATTCTCAGTTTACAGCAGTCACATAGAAGTCAAAGCACATACCAAGGTAGTTCATAGCCTGAACTCGCAGCTCCGGTAGCTGGTGCCTTCCCTTTTGCTGAGGATGAAGCCATGAGTAAGTTATTTGGGAAGCAGACGCGACACGCTGTGACATAATATTGTCTGTGACCATGTGTGACCACACGCGTTTCTTGTCCTTTTTGCCTTGATTTGGGCTTGATGCATTGATGTCCCCTTCGTTCCTGTCTCCGCTCAGTCACTGTTGTCAACGTCAACGCGTCAAGTTCATATTGCAGCATGGTGAGTAGAGCATCAATAATTGGAGTAAATTTTACATAGTATGTGCTCGCAGGCTTGAAAGGGTCTCGTTTTCTGTCGAAGAAGGCCCCAGAGGTGCTTCCTGCGACAACAGTCCTTCCTAAACCACGCCTCGACTACCGCGCTATCTCAGAGTCGATAGTGTACAAGTCCCACAACGCCTTTAATCGAAAGGCTCCACTTCCGATTGGTGCATTACAGTCAGTCGCGCGTTATTATGATGAACAGAAGGAACTCTCCAGCAAGTTAGGCTTGAAGCGTCACGCCCGCTCGAACTTGGGCGAAAAGATGAAAAAGATCAAAGACCCAATTGGGAAGCAGGCTGTCCTGGAGGAAGCTAAACTTCTGAAGGTGGAGGTCGCAGAGCTGGAGCAGAAACTTGTGGCAGTGGAGGACAATTTACTGGGGCTTGCATTGCAAATACCGAATGACACTCATCCTGATGTACCATTAGGTCCAGAGGAGGCTGCTGTAGTGCTTTCCACTCACGGACTGGATCCCATTGCCGCTAGTGGGAATCGTGACCACATGAATATTGGTCGCGCTCTTGGTATCCTTGACTTTGAAGCGGGAGCGACCGTTACGGGTTCATCTTGGTATTACTTGCTAGGAGAAGCAGCATTACTGGAGATGGCTCTGACCAACTACGCCCTCTCAATTGCTCTTAAACACGGATTCCGATTCGTCACGACGCCGGACGTTGTTCGGGCAGACATTGCTCTACGATGCGGATTCCAACCTAGAGATCAAAACGCTGATCCACCTGTTTCGCAAATGTATCATATCGCATCTTCGAATCCCTCTCATCCCGAACTCGTGCTTTCTGGTACCGCAGAAATACCGCTTGGTGGTATGTTCGCGAATCAAATATTTACGGAGCAAGCTTTGCCTTTGAAAGTGGTCGGTCTTGGCCGTTCGTTCAGAGCTGAGGCAGGTGCCCGCGGTGCAGACACTCGTGGGCTGTACCGTGTCCACCAATTCTCGAAACTCGAGCTTTTCGTTGTTTGTAGTGAAGACGCCAGTGAACAAGCGATGGAAGAACTTCGTAGTGTGCAAAAGGAAATTTTTGAAGGCCTGAATTTTCCGTTTCGGTAAGTATCATATGTCAGACCGAGCCGCTTGCTCTGACATTACGAAACAAGGGTTTTGGATATGCCTACCGAAGAATTGGGCGCCAGCGCGTATCGCAAATACGATATGGAAGCGTGGATGCCAGGTCGAGGGAGTTGGGGAGAAATTTCCTCCACATCCAATTGTACTGATTACCAGGCCCGCCGCCTCCATATCCGCTACCGTCGGTCGTCAAGCACGCCCAATCATTCCCCACCATCGTCCTCTTCCGCTTCGACTCAATCGGCACCTGCGATACCGTTCGCCCATACTTTGAACGGCACCGCGGCTGCCATTCCCCGTCTAATTGTTGCCCTTATCGAGAATGGTGCAAGCTTCGACGAGGAAGGCAAGCCAGTGGGTCTTGATCTCCCCAGCGCTTTGAAGCCCTTCTGGCACGGTACATCTTCGATTATACGGTGGACTTAATCGTGGTCTATTGACTTCCTAGCTATTGCCAAGAATCAAGGTCAAGGTACAGAACCAAGTGATATCTGACAATATGTATCGGTAATCTAATTAAGCAAAAAAGCCCTTCTCTGATTTACTGGGCTCCAAGGATGGCGATGGCGATGCAGCCATGTGCTCCAGGCTTCGAACTTCGTTGGCATCAAATATCAAAGCGCAGGGTTCGTGCTGTTCCATCGCGCTGTAGCATCATTGCGTGAATGTTTCTGAAACAACGATGCTACGGCGCGACGCAATACTAGATCATTATAGTGTGACGAATATTAATATGTCCCAGTGCTATCTGTGCACCCTGGTGTCAAAGAGAAGCAAGCTTCATATTGTACGACTCAGTCTTTGCACCATGTCAATGTACCTGCGAAGAAGTGTGTCTTGAGAGGGGAACACACGATTGTCATTTTTTCAGAGAAATGTCAAGGCTAACTTCGACTTGAGTATGTACGTGGTCTGCGAGCTAGCTGACCCGAGCCCTAACTGGTACGCACTTAATCGCTGACATCCACACATCCTTTAGGCTTCTCACTTCAGGAAGCAAGCCTGGCCTTGCTCGTTGATCGAAATCCCTGAGGAGCACGGTATACTCGATTTTACCATCGGAAAATACTCGCCGCATCCATGTCAAGTCGCCAGCGTTGAGATCGAGAGTACATGTGACAATGCAAGGTACCCGATGATGTCGTAGAATGTCCTATGTAGGTCCTGTTTCGGTGAATAGCTAGCAAGTAGGTGTGTCACTTGCATGCCAGCGCCAGTGCGAGTAGGCTCCGTCACATAACGTGTTTCACGCTAACCACAAAATTCCTCTCATTTCAGAACAGATCTTGGCTTGTAGATTGCTTCACCGGCACGGCCGCATCAGTACCGTCAAAGGAGACACAGAGGCCGCTAAGCAATTTGCAAAATCAGTAGTGGCTCGATAAATTCAAAGGTTGTATTTCGGTGCCCTGATACTTGATAATGCCACTCAACTAGAAATAGAGTCTAGATAGGCTTTCTTGCCACGGCCTGGTATAATTATTTGCGTTCACTATCGGGCGGCTGAGTATTCTCCAAACGGCCTCATGGCGTTTGGCATCACAGAGCATGACCGACTCGGACAGAGAAGTCGCATTTATAAGGCTATGTATCCCCAAATGTCAGTCAGGGACTGCCTCAGATTTAGCCAAGTGCGGATCTAAGAAACATGAGGCATCCAACGAGGATGGAGAAGGGCCTTGGTCGTTCGAAAGAGAAAGGATATCGATTTGTTCGCTCGCTCCTGAGAGTTGATTTGATATTTAGTTATCTCCTTCAAGTACGTCGAAATGAACCGGAAATGTACATACAGCGTTCCACGGCTCACTTCTTAAGACATCGTGCATGAATTCTGCATTGATACGAGAGAATACATTGCTTTGGACGTAGTTACGATCGTCCAGGAAGTTTCCACTGGATGTGAATCCAGCGGGGTTTCTAATGGACCTCCCCTAAACACGAGATCCGTATATATAACCCGCAGCCACTTCTCTTCCTTTCCTTTGGCAAACTAAGGTGACCCCACTCTGCGAGATAGGCTTGCGGTTTTACCGGTGAATTGACTTCCTCGACATCTTCGTGATCCATCGTTCTGACTTTAGCGAATATTGCACAGGAGCTTGTCGAGCGATTCCATCTCTACCCTTGACGGTGGTTATGGATCATTATCTTCCACTTTGGCTCGATTAGGGCTATTGTGGTTGGATTAGTTGTCGGACAGGTGAGTTTTCTTTAACGTATCTCAAACACGATCTCAAACGATCATCGCAGTCTCTTTACGGAGAGCTGGTCCTTCGACGATGAAAGTTTGGGTCTTTCGAGATTTTGTATCTCAAGGCACCTGAGCTTATTTGGTACGCCTGTCGTTCTTGCTTTCTGATCTCTTGCTTAGTTTTGTTAGATGGTCTCGATTTCAGAACCTTCCCATTCATCACGCCATGATCTCTTTGGCCTGCCTTGAGTGCTTAGTTGCATTCCTTTGCACGCCTTTGTAGTAATCATAGGGTTGACTGCGCTCGTCTGATCGATTCTGTCGTGTCTCAAATTAAATAACCCAGGACGAAAGTCTCGAGTCTCTTGACCGAGCCTACGTATCATTTGCCAAGATGTGATGTGTAGTAGAAACGTTGAAATAGTAAGAGTTGATGCATTACATACTGTGTGATAAGATCGCCGCCGTACTCGCTCGATGTGAGTTAGTCTCACAGACAGGCCTCGAGCTGCATGAAACTTTCATGAATTCTCGACACTCGTATTGCCACCATTTTCACCGGTATCCTTTGATAAGCGGTTATGTAGGGGCCAGGGCTAGAAAAAATACCGGGCAAAAAAGCTGAAGGAACCGAGTATACTGTTGTCTTGGGAGGTTTGGCGCCTACGCTGGAGCACTGCAAACGAAAATCTTCCACATTGAATTTCATATATTCGTATCTGTCTGTCATGATTACAAAAGTCCTCTCCCCTCCTCTCCACTCCAGCAAACCCAATATTCGTGGCGCCCTCTTCCGTCTGCGCGCCTCCACAAGGCTGAGGTGAAGAAGCACCAAAGTCTACGTAAAGGGGAGAACAAAAGGACGAACAAAAGACGCATGGCGCAATGGGGGGATATGTGATAGGAAGAAATATGAGACACAGAACGAGCGTGGTGCGGTCACAGGAGGGATCTATGAACGGTGAAGGGAAATGATAAAAGGTTCAACGAGTTCAAGTGGCTTGGAACAGGATTATGGGTTGGGAACATGGGGTTCAATAAGATGAGAACCATCAACGGGCGCTAATGGGAAGAGACGTATCAAGCGAGTATGGAAGTAGGCGGCCGTCTTCTTTACCTCCCCGCGTACATGCAGGGAAGATCAGAAGCGACGTGAAGAGAAATAGCGTCCGTACAATACATAAGGGGAGGCAAGTGTGTGATCTTCATCGACGGTGTGGCGAGTCGCAGAAATGCTCAAAATGCGAAGCAAGGAATGCGATGACTGCGACGTAGGGCATGAATGCGGGATGTCGGAATTTGAATGCGTCGCAATGAAAGATGTGAAAGCAAACCAGCGCTCATTGACCTGGCGTGCCCCCACTGTGACGTTTCGACCTCGTAACCCGCGAGATGACCCAACCGGACTTGCAAAACCGCGACAGACCATCTATGACACCATATCCAACAGCGACCGAGCTACCTCTGCACCTTCCCTCCACCCCCATTCTCGGTCGCACTCGGGGCGTGCCCCGCACGAAACAAAACCAAGGGGAACCAGGATGCGTTTACCAGACGTCGTCCCTGCCACGAGCACGCTGTTGACCCACTGCGCCAGGAACAGTAGCTTGCTGAGCCTGACGGGTGTGAGAGCGAAGCCTATAAAAGAAGTTAGAACCGTGGCGAAGCAAAAAATAGAAAGAAATTTGACGGGCACCTACATCCTGTCGCTTGCACGGTGTTCTTCTTCCTCTTGAACGACCTTTCGCCTGCCAGTGGCGGCCTTCTGGCTGGTGCTGGCGCCATCATCTTGGGCACCACGCTGGACAGACCAGTCAAAGACGTAGTCATACTGGAATCCCTCGCGAACGAAAAGGTCACGGAAGAGCTTGCGGAGGTAGGAATAATCAGGCTTGTCATCAAAGCGAAGAGCGCGAGTGTAGTTCAAGAAAATGCCGAACTCGTTCGGGAAACCACGGCAAAGGATATCGGTAGGAGTGGTCATCTTCTTCTCCATGATCCTGTCATACTTCTGCTTCTTAGTAGCAGCCTTGAGTCCCTGCCAAGGGAGGGCACCACGCAAGAAGTACATGAGGACGTATGCGAGGGACTCGAGGTCATCACGACGAGCCTGCTCAACACCCAAATGAGTGTTGATCGAGGTGTAGCGAGCGGTACCGGTCAAGTTCTTGTTCTCCCTGTAGGGAATGTGCAAGTGGGTCTTTGGGTCACGGAATTTCTTCGCAAGACCAAAGTCAATGACGTTGACTTGATTGCCACGCTTGCCTATACCCATGAGAAAGTTGTCAGGCTTGATATCACGGTGGATGAAGTTGCGTGAGTGGATGTACTCGATGCGGGAGATCTGTGGCGATACAGTGGCGCGTCAGATCTCGCAGACGGTGACTGCGGTGGGATTTACTCACGAGTTGGTCCGCAAGGAGCAGGACAGTCTTGAGGGTGAATTTGCGGTTGCAGAAGTTGAATAGGTCCTCTAGGGAGGGTCCAAGCAGGTCCAAGACCATTGCATTGTAGTCGCACTCGGTGCCGAACCAGCGTACAAAGGGAACACCGACACCACCGGCGAGGGTCTTGTAGACCTTTGACTCGTACTCGAGTTGGGGGTGCTTGGCCTTCACGGACTCAAGTTTGATGGCAACTTCTTCACCGGAAATGATGTTAATTCCAAGGTAGATGTCGCCTGTAAAAATGAGTAAGGAGGGGCGCATATAGTGAGGCAGTGAACTGACCGAAGGAGCCCGAGCCAATCTTCTTGCCGAGTCTGTATTTCCCGCCGACACGGAGGTCAAGTCGGTGTGCTGAGCTGTCTGCCATTATATTTATGTTGTGTTATGGGCTGATGAAAGGAAGACGAGTCAGTATGGGGGATTGAATATAAAGAAGAAAAGTTTGAAAGGCAGATTAAATAGCAATGAAGGGCAGGTAAGAGTGTGTTCCGGGTCGTGGCAATTACGGTTGTATCGGAGGTGGCTGACGTCGAACTAGGAAGTGCGGGAAACACATGGAAGAGGTAATCGCTTATTCAAAGGAAAGAAAGGGAAGGTCTCCGAGGGATCTTGATGGCGATAGGGAGCCATACTAGCTATCGAGGCTTTTAACTTGGGCTGGTGTACCGAGAATGCCAACGTGGTAGCCTCGAGGCCGCTCATTATAGTGCCCAACGACATGGAAATTTGTATGAAAAAATAGTAAAATGAAGCTACTCACCGAGTGCTGAGCTGAACTGAGGAACTTATTGAGACTTATTGAGAGATAGAGAACGGAACAGAGTGTAGGTGAACAAGGGGAGAAAACAAACAAGTACTTGGGAGGGTCGTGGGAGCTAGGTCAATCGGAGTTTTAAATTTGACAGTACACGAGAAGCATCGATTCGCAATAATTCGGCTGCCTTTGCGCTTGTTCTTTAACGAACAAAACCCTGGGTCACCTTCTGCATCCATTCTATTCAAGACGTCCATTGTAGAATTGTCCAAAAGACTGCAAGTACTCCACCGCCCCCTTCCTTACCCTTGACCCAAGAATTCTGTGAGGGCGAAAGTCATGCCGTACCACAAGATGCTTGATCGTATGAGGTTGCTGTGTTCGGAATATCTTTGTCCAATGTCAACCGGAGGTGGTGCGAAGATACTTTTGCGCATGATTGCTGGCTCTCGAATACAGCCTTTGGATCCCACGTTCTCCTTTCTCGATGTTCTGTGCATTTGATCATAATGTGACGAGAACGAGACCAAATCATATGTCTGTAATTAGCATTATTTCTCAGCAGAAGCAGGCGCCAGCGTGATACACCACACCAAGCTAGGATCAGGCAGGGTCCCTTGGATGGGCACAGGTAACCGGCTGATTGTACCTTGAAAGCGCGACGACAGCGGGTCCCAGATCAGTGCTCAAGGCCAGACTCTTTGGTAATTCCAATTGAAAGACCCTCCGAAGTCATCGTATGCTCCAGACTCCATGACCCTCGACTAACTGGACTATATATTTTCATAGGATATATACCCTTATCGCTTGCCATGGGAGTTGATACAGATGGCATTGAAAGCCATCATTGATGATCATGTTGTCGCACCTTGCGGTACTGGGTGGAGCTTACCTTCCTTTTTTGGCCACCATTGTAATTTTGATTGTCGAGCGGACAACCGTTGAGACCAGCGCCTTAATTTCTTTCCTTCTTGCCAGCCTCGATCCCATAAGACAGTCTTTTCGACAAAGTCCCTGTCTTTCGGTTGCTGCATCCTCCGCTCTTTCATTCCAGTCTCTAAAATCTCTCTCTCTCTTTCATTCTCAACACTCGTTTTGTGTGACCGCCTAGACTCTCGCACCCGCAAATAACATGGCATACCGCCCGCAAGATCCATACTACGATTCTGCACATAACCCACCAATAAACCAAGGTTTTCCTCCTTCAGCGCCTACCAACCATAACCAGCAATACCCTGCCTACGATAGCCAATGGGACGACAGACCTGGCTCTGCCAAATCCGTCCAGAGTAGCCAATTCCATGGTTCTCAGGTGCACCTCAATCCCCAGTACGAAATGAGTCAGACCCACATCCACGCTCCCCCCGTCCCCTCAATGCCATACCATGCATACCAGCCAGACTACCCACCCATGCCGGTACACCCTGGCATGATCAGAGAAATGAGTACGGGATACTCCGTAGCCAGGGAGAAACTGATGAAACGTCGATCTGTTCGCCATGTCGAGCTTCAGAACGGTAATCTGGTTCTCGACGTCGCAGTCCCCACCCACATTGTGCCAAATGGCATGGCCAGCGCTGAGGAAATGACAAAAATGCGATACACTGCCGCCACGTGCGACCCCGACGAATTCATGCGCAGGAAATATTCCCTCAGGCCGTATCTCTACGGCCGCCATACTGAACTTTTTATCGTTATGACCATGTACAATGAAGACGAAGTTCTTTTTGTGAAGACTATGAATGCGTGAGTTCCGTCCGGGCACGGCGTAACACGTGTGCTTAATCTATTTTCAGCGTTATCAAGAACATCGCCCACCTCTGTGGTCGGACCAGATCAAGAACATGGGGTCCCGAGGGGTGGAAGAAGGTCGTCGTCTGTATCGTCTCAGATGGACGCAGTAAAGTCAACAAGCGAACCCTTCAAGTTCTCACTCTTGTGAGCTTACTCGTTATCGATTTGGTTTGTTGCTTATAAGATATCCCTAGATGGGCTGTTACCAGGAGGGTATCGCTAAGGACTCGGTAGCAGGGAAGGATGTGACTGCTCACATTTTCGAGTGAGTGGATTAAGTGGAAAGATATGCTATGATTAAATTTATGACCTGCAGATACACTTCAAACGTTGTCGTTACCGACACTGGGGAGGTGTCTACCGGCCTTTGCCCAGTTCAGATCATCTTCTGTTTGAAAGAGCAAAACAAGAAGAAGCTCAACAGCCACCGCTGGTTTTTTAATGCTTTCGGTCCCTTGATCAACCCGAACGGTAGGCGCAATCTCTCACGAGAGGTACCTAACAAGTACTGACTCCGGGGCGCAGTCTGTGTTCTTCTGGACGTTGGTACCAAGCCAACCAGCACGTCAATCTACGAGTTGTGGAAATGTGGGTAGATATCGTTCGCTCGAGATTTTACCTGATGATGCTCTATAGGCTTCGATAAACACTCTAATGTTGGAGGAGCCTGCGGAGAGTGCGTTAAATCCATCTTGCCGTGCTTCGTTTGGTTAATTTTCCTGTAGGATTTGTGTCGACACTGGCACAGCTTGCTCGCTGCTCTTGACGAGTCCTCTGGCTGCTTCTCAGAACTTCGAGGTAGTTTATTTGCCGCTCTGTTTTCAGTCATCGAAGTTGACATGACATGATAGTATAAAATGTCTAATATCCTCGACAAACCTCTTGAGGTAGGTGGCCAATCATGCACCACGTGATCAAAATTCTAACCTGCCAAAAGAGTGTATTCGGGTACATCAGCGTGCTTCCTGGTGCATTTAGTGCCTACAGATACAAGGCCCTCCAGAACGGTCCTAATGGCAAGGGTCCCCTTGCCTCGTATTTCAAAGGAGAGGCTATGCATGGCGGAGGTGCTGACGGCGCTGGGCTATTTGGTATGCGATATGCTCCCTCCGATTTATCGTCCCACCAACGGTTGTTCCAGAGCGAAATATGTACCTCGCTGAGGATCGTATTCTGTGCTTCGAGATTGTCACCAAGAAGCGGGAAGGCTGGATGTAAGTTGTATACTTCCTTTAACACTGCAAACCTCCCTCAACATGCTCGACAGTCTCAAATACGTCAAGAGTGCCAAGGCCGCTACTGATGTCCCCACAACCGTGAGTGGAGATTAGTCTACTGTGATATGTTTTCTCATATCTCCCCAGGTCCCCGAATTCATCTCTCAGCGTCGCCGATGGCTGAACGGGTCCTTGTTTGCTTCCTTCCATTCGACGATCTTCTTCTACAGGATCTGGACATCTGGGCAAAATCCCATTCGTATGCTTGTCCTCCAGGTCCGTGTGCATGAAGATTCATCAAAATTAGGTTACTAACAAGAGGCTCGTATAGATTGAGTTCATTTACAACGCAATCCAGCTCATATTCACGTGGACGTCACTTGCGAACTTTTACCTGGCTTTCTTCTTCGTCAGTGATGCTTTACCTTCGTACGTCGATAAGGCTAATGTAGGCTATCATAGCTGGTTTCATCGGCAACCACCTCCACAGATGGTGCTTTCAACTTCCTGAGCGAAGGAGCGGGAACAGATATTTTCGAGGTCTTCCTGAAGGTAAGGAGCAGTCGTTTATAAACGAGGAAGGGGTCTTCATTGTCGTTCCAGCTCTACATCGCCCTCCTGTTCGTCGTCACCGTTTGTTCACTAGGAAACCGGCCACAGGTATGTACTTTGATCCATGACAGACAGTTTGCACAGTTAACCCCATTCTTTTCAGGGCTCCAAATGGATTTATTCGCTTTGCATGGTACTCTTTGGTATTTGTAACATCATCACGCTTTGGTGCGCTGGATGGACCGTGTACCTTGCTGTACCTCATACTCTGGCTGGATGGAAGGACTTCCCCCAGTACGCCTTTTAGTTCTTTGTTTTGGTGCGATGGCTGATCGTTACTGTCCAGCCTCGTCGCCACGAACCAAGCCCTCCGGGAGATCGTCATCTCACTCGCTGCCACATATGGCTTGTACCTATTCTCGTCGTTCATGCACTTGGAGCCTTGGCACATGTTCACTTCCTTCATCCAATACATGTTCCTACTCCCGAGTTGTGAGTATATGTCGTCTTTCTTGGTGACCGCGCCAATTGATGTATACCATCGTAGATGTCAATATTTTGAGTATGGGTGTTTTTCGTTATGTGCGGAGACGATATTGACATTGTTTGACAGTGATGTATGCCATGTGTAACTTGCACGATGTTACTTGGTAAGAGCGGTCCCGCTAGTCGCTTGCCTTTGATCTAACGATATGTTCAGGGGAACCAAGGGAGACAATGGCTCTGCTAAAGATCTCGGCGGAGCCAAGAAGATCAAAGGCGAGAACGGAAAGGACATGATGGAAGTCGAGATCCCCACTGCCCGCGAAGACGTCGACCGCATGTGGGCAGCTTCCCGCTCAGCACTCAAGGTCAAAGCTCCCGAAGAGAAGTCTCACCGCGATGCTGCTACCAAGCAAGCCGACCACGACCGTAACAGTCGTACAAATGTCGTGCTTGCATGGGTGGGGACGAACATGTGAGTGGATCAGCGTGTTTTATTTGAGGAGACAATTGATATTTTGCATACAGGTTGATGATTGTTGTGTTCACTTCACAAGCATTCCTGAACTGGGTGAACACCCACTTTGCAACATCTCAGGGCTCGAATTTTAATCCTTATTTGAGCTTCCTGTTCATCGCACTGTACGTAAATCATTCATCCGCGAAAGCCCCGCATCTGATCCCATCACAGTGCTGGCCTTTCAGCAGTCCGATTCGCCGGATCCCTACTCTACCTCATCTTCCGACTATTCGGCCACTAAGATAGATATTTCGTGAAATACCCATTCTACTAGATCTGTACTTTTTCTCAAGAGTTGATCTCTTCGGCGTCATTCCTTTTTAACAGTGAGAGTATTCTTTTTAGTCACGATCCTTTGTTTGATGGCTACGATAATTTTGGTGCATGTAATTTTTACTGGACTTTGGGTTGTGCTATATACATATGATAGGGCGGTGTAGTGTGACGCGTCCAGTCTGCGGCAATATGGCCAAGATATGCAATACAATTGTTGAATGTGTTATGCAATGTGCACAAAATTAAAAGTAAGTTATATACATTAGTTACACAGTTCTGCACGCTCATACCTATTATCTGTAGACAGACAGCCTCTGAGACGGTCTGTCTAGGGGAGACAAGACAGCACTCTGGGACTCGTGGAAGTTTATCTTAAGCGTGCACGTGCACACTGCACAGCGACTAAACTTACATCCGCCGAGTTCGATGACCGCGCGCGTCATCCCTGTTATCTCCACAAAAGTCGCGGCATCATTGCACAGGCTTCTCAGGAACCTTCAGGTAGTATGGTGCCGCTCGTTCGCAGAGTCTGACCGGTCCACCAAAGATTTGCCTATCGGGTCTCGGATCCTTGATATCAAATTCATCAAACTCTACTAGTACGCCCTGCTGCGATGGAATATGGGGGGCCAAATGTCCACTGCAGTGCTGAGTGATATACAAACATCACAAAGTTCGTCAGGCGCCTGCATTCTGGATCTGATTGCCTGGCAACTTCAATCAGCGGAACAGTGCTTTTTCCCCCGAGGGATGAGTTGTGGCTCTGTCACTATCAGATCCCCAGGCTGTGCCAAGGTGATCAAATGTCTACATAGGATCAATCCATCACCCCGATTCCCCTGACCGCAGAGTCCCTGGCGAATGTTATCGTAGAAAAGATCCGATTCCCGCTGTCTTTTTGAGCATAGTGCGTCTGGATTCTGGTCGGGTTCCACGGTAGGGGGGATAGGTATATAACAGTGCATGAATGAATTTCGGAGCCGCCTTTTCACATCTCCTACCTCACGATCCCCCACCTAAAGTGATTCTGTAGGTGAGTGTTAAACATATATATTGGTATCGTTGTGAGGATCACTAAAGCCTGAGGACAGATCAAAATGGAAGCTGAGCTATCCATAATTTTTGACGATATTCGCATCCTTCAGATGGGGAGGATGTTTCAATGTGAGTACTAGTTTTAGGGCCGTACTCTACACCCCTTGTGCTAAATACCTCCTCATTCAGTGGCAGCAACAATCGTTGTCTTGTACGATCATGGTGAGTTTTTCTCGCAACATTCGGCAAGTGTTTTCTTTGATGAATCTCAACTTAGTGCTCTGCTCTCAGAGAGAGGTGAGTTTTATTAGTCGTCGATCGGGAATCGTTCACATATCTACGAAAAGGTGGACTTAATTTGGGTATGTCTTATTGGTCGCTTGTAGAATCCTCGACTCAGTGAACATGGTTCTTCAGAGAAGATCGAAGTCTCTAGTGACATATCTTTACTTTATTGTCAGTGAGGCTATAGCTCGCTGGTTGACTAGGTGTCTAATACTGCAGCTCCCGTAGAACCGCTACGTTGGGGATGCCATCTCGATGTAAGCGAAATATTCTATGCAAAAGACGCATACTCATCTTTCTTTTAGCCTTAGTGCATTATGTTCGGCTTCAGCTCTTAGATTTCGATTTCTGTTGCTGACGACCGAACCACAGTATTTATGAGCTCGACATTCTCAGTTAATGTAAGATATGCGAGACTGTCTTATAACACAAATACTAACAAGTTTCTATTAGACGTAAGCACATGCAAACCAGCTTGCATGCCCAATCCACACTCACTCGCTAATCAACAAAACTCTTTGCATCAGATGTGCGTAGTTCTCTGCAGCCATGTTTCTTCAAAGTTAATCTCGTTTGCTAGGTCGCATTCTATTCCACTTCCAATCTTATGGACCTTTTGTGTCAGTATGGGCTACACAAAGTAAACCATACCCCCCATATCCGCAGAAATGTATTAACAACATCACCAGCGATCATGCAACTACGGATTTACGCCATGTATCGCAAGTCCAAGAAAATTCTGGCCCTCACAGGAGTCTGCTTTATCCTTGAGATTGCAGCCATTTGCACGGTGCTGGCGCTGAATTTCGATGGGTCCTTGACATATACCAATGACCCCATACCTGGACTTCTCCGAATGTGCGCGACGTCGACTATCAATAAAAGCTTTACGGCCATCTACATGCCTATATTTTCTTTCGAGCTTCTACTTTTTGCCCTTGCCATATCTGTTGTCTTCAAGCACATGAAGAACACCCAAACTGTTGCTGGGAAGAGAATTCACAACACGATGGCGACGCTGGTCAGGTACAACTCGATCTACTTCTTTGTGTAAGCGTCATCATATTATCTTTTTTGTTGTCGATTCAACTCTCTTGCTTATTAGCGAAATGGCCGGATGTGGGATTGCCACCGGGTTGTATCTCGGTCTTCCGGTAATGTGGTTCTTGAGGATTCACCCTTCAAGTCGCTGAAGCTCTTTTCCATTTAGTCAATTTACCTGGAGATCACGAATTCAGCCCTCATTGCAACTACGATCATCCTTGGGAGCCGGCTCGTGCTGGGCACACGTAATTTCTATACTGACCCATCCGAAGATTATACCAACATGAGCCACGGGACCAATGGTCTGAACCCTAGCTTCACCCAACCTTCATCATATGGGCCATTCTCCAGTCATATGGAGATGTCGGTTATGAGTATCAGCAAGGGATACCATCTGGATACAAGTGACGACGCGGTATAAAGAGTTTGTTGCTTGTTCCCTTAATGCTCGTGCCCATGTGCCGTCTGCAAACTTACCCTACCATTCCAACAACGTAGAGCAATTATTTCAAAAATGTACCAATATTTCATCAATTGTTGCAGCTGTTTGCTTACGACAAGTATTAATATTCATAGTGCACTTTACTCCCTGGCCGACGCATAGTACTTGTTCGCCGTCATCTTTGCTGGGCCTGCTGGCAGTCCTCAGCTCCAAGCTACCCATACCCACAATACATATTTCAATACCATCACCTTCACGCCACTGGTTCGTGAGAAGCTGGTCCATGAACAGGCAAAAATGTGTACTCTAAACACCACATACTAGTACTTGAGATCATTGCTCTGGTCGACGCATCTGAAGAGGATCCACCTCAATAATTTCATCAAACTTCGCCTGCGTGATGAGCTCCTCATCAACCATGGCCATCAGCAACTCTCGCAACCAAACCCTGCAGTTATTGGTGGTCGAGGAATTCTGAAATTTGACCTGATTGGCAAGGTGGAGAATCTGGTCTCTCTGTATACGAGAAAATGCCCCCACAGGGATGACCTGATTTCGAATGGTGGTATCTGTGCACGTCACAATAGGCGCATAGTAGTTGTAGTTGCCCGTCAGCTGCACAATTTGAGCGACTGGTGCATCGTCTTTCGTGCTGTTCAGCCATTGGAGGAGAACATGATGATCGGAGTGTATGTCATATCCTGCAGCATATAGTGTGACTTCTTTGACAGAGTAATCATCGGGGTATTCGGTATGAACGCTGCTGAGGAGGAACTGTCATTTCTGCAACAGAGCATAAGTAAGTCGAATATGTATCGCAAAAATCATACCTAGTCGATTTGATCTATTGTTAATAAAGCGCTGAGCTACGTTCAACTTCCCTCGCTTCCCTTGCAGTCGCTTTTATATCCTGTTTGTGGCCAAAGTCAACGATGGTCTATAAGCTGAACTCATGAAAGTATGCAAGACTCGTCCTACGCATTCTTACTTACGTGCTTCCCTCGGTCACACAAAGTGCCTCTATCGAGTGTCCATAAGTCTATGACCCCGAGTTGGACCGCACTGACATTGCCCCGGGTAAATGTAAAGGTGGCTTCCAGTTCATTTCTCGCACGGCGACTCGGACCTGCTAAGATAGTAGTAGTCACGCCATTTACTAGTACAGCCGAGCTAACATGAAGCTCGAGTCAACGTGTTGCAGCAGCCTGACTATCACCTTGAACTGAGAATTAGTTCCACTAAGTAAGTATATCGGCTAGCCAGTACGACTTCCAATGCAGTGCTGGGCGATGATCGATGCGTTCCGCCGGTTGACCCACCAATTATTTGAGCCAACAGTTTGATGTAGGGAGTAAGGGCCTGGTTGTTGATAGTAGTGAAGGGCATCATGCATCACCGTGGAGTCCGAGTTCATGATGAGTGCATCACAGCCAAATATAACTTGACAGTGACATAAGATCATCATACGAACTTGAAAAGTTATGCTTGTTTACACATGCCACAGTGGGAGGCTGAGTCTCAGGGCTAATGATCCCCAGCTCAGTTGATCCAACACAATGTCAAAACTTATTCTAGTGCTAGGTGCTACAGGCAAACAAGGTCGAGCTCTCATTGAAGCTCTTCAACCCGCCTCAGACTCAGATGACATACCATTTCGAGTTCTGGCTCTCACTAGGTCAGCTTCCAGTCCGAGCGCACAGCGCTTGGTCCAGGAAAGACACGTACAAGTAGTCGAGGGAGACCTCGACTCACCAGAGTCCATGCGGAAAGTCTACGAAGATGCAAAATTTTTGGGTGGAATATGGGGCGTCTTCTGCGTTCTGGCATTCCCAGGGCTTGGTGCGAACGCAGATGGGGAGGAGCGACAGGGAAAGGTGCAATTGTTTCAACCATTTTGTTGCACATGCAGATTTATACTGGTCGTACAACAGTTCATGGCGGACCTAGCACTCGAATATGGGGTGTCAGTATACATTTACTCAACCGCCGAACGTGGTGGCGAGCAGAATGATGAGATGGAGAAGCTGTCGGGTCGTGCCAAAGTACTTGCGGAGCGGCATGTCCAGGCCCTCGGTGAGAAGGGTCTCCCATGGACGTGAGACCTTCAAACTTGAGACGGTGCCTAACTAATCTTGGCCATGGTGTCAGAATAATGCGCCCAGGATTCTTTCTAGATAACTACAATGACTTCATTGGTTCTGTCACTGTGGCTGTAATGACTCGCGGTCTCAAAGAGGACTCGAAACTCGGGGTCATCGTGAGTTCATCCTACATATGTTCGTATTCTGTTCTAAAATCCACTAAGGACCCGAAAGATATTGGCCATGTTGCTGCTGCCGTGTTCAAGGTAAAGTATTTTAGACAGGAGAAGCACCAACAGTGGCTGACAGTTCAATGGAAGAACCCTGAGAAATACAAACACCAGATACTCGTGGTTATTGGGGATGTGCTCACCATGTCTGAGCAACATGCATCCTACAAACGCGCAACGGGTAGAACCCTTCCCTCCATTTATGGCTTTTTAGCCACCATCATTTTAGCGTTGAACAAATCAACTCAAGAGCTGTGAGTTTTCAGCCGTCCCCCTTTTGACGTCGACTTGAATGTAATTCAGCGTTCAACATTTTGAAAACATCCACACTGCACGAACAACCGGGCAACATGAGCATTTTGAAGCACAACTAAACCTAGCCCGCGAAGCCCATCCTCAAATGAAGACGGTCTATGACTGGGCTATCGAGCAGCAGAAGCAACAAGGACTTGAAAAAAATGCAGCAGATTGGAACAAGGTGTCGTTGTGGCGACTCATGCTAGGAAAATCGTAAGGTATCATTGCAAATATGTCAAGTACTCATACACCTTCAAGGTACTCGCTTACGATCGCTTCTGTATCTTCCTATGAACTCTTAAGCACCTTAAAGCAGCGTTGGAGCCATCAAAAAATGAGTTGGTCAGCCAACCAGAGCAAATTGGTTGTTCAGCACAACCAAAGCATTCCAGTGAATTTTGAGAATATAAGCAAGCGCATTCCCTACCCCGGGGCCAACATATATGTCTGGATACTACATCTATAGCATTAGCACGCACGATAAACCAGAACGCCAGTAACTTCGAAAATACTGCAAAGAGTAACGCTTCATGAAACTGAACTACTTTTGGGATTCAGAAGTTCACACGCTTCGAAGTTGCCCATCCTTAGACATCAACGGCCTTAAACGTTTAAAAACATACATATCTGACCTCTTCACGACGCAGTTTCTTCACTCTGCCATTGATTCCATGGATTATCGGATCGTATTCACGTACTAGACCACGCGCCACCTCATGGCACTACGCCTCCCATGCGGCCCATTATGATATGCCAGCTCCAATCACTGTAAGTAGGTGTTTGCATTGTGCAATGTCATTTGCCCGATCACGCTCGAATCCATTGGGCCGATCAACGGGTACATATATAAGATCTAACTGGATCCAGTGGGCGGATAAGTAGGGGGATTCTGTTATTCTGAGGTCCAATAATGAGAATTTGAAGAATTCTCAAATGGTCCTGCGCTGCGGTCACTGCGGTGTGACGACGTCTTTTATTGAGGTTGGCGTTGGGAGGGATAGAGCATCGCAGTCTAGGGTAGATCCAACCGACAGGTGAGGCAAATTATTCTTTTGCTGTGAGGTCTTGTATTCATCCCCATATCGTGGTTTGTTCGACCAGTATTTTGGCGTGATCCATCACGATCATCGTGTTCGAGGGATTCGTTTTCCTGGCGTACAAGTGGCACCTCGCTTGGTGATCATAATCATGTATTCTGCTTCGTGTGGAGCATAGGTTCATCCACTCGGAGTGCAATAGACATACCGCCGGCTCTTTTGAAAGTTACTTCCCTAACGCGCTTTTTCCATCCGAGTTTGCAATAGAGCGGTATCTTAATGGAACCCAGATGGGGAAGTTGCGGGTGTCGCTGAGCTGTCATTTGATTTCGACAGACTCCCTCAAGCTCAGTGTCATACCATTGAAATTCAGTGATACATCAAACGAAAGCTATATGGGTGATTCGGAATGGAGTCCGCTGATATTGGATTCATTGCACTGCTCGATGCAGAGTGTATAAATGCGTTGGACGGTGGTATGTCTAGCACTTATACACGCCCAACGAGTTTCGTCGTTCACTGATACCAATCAATTCCCTTAAATATGACCAAAGTCTCAAATGACCCCAATTTGTGGCCGACGATCAATTTGTTTCGTTTTTTCAGCTATTTTATAGGTTTGTGAAGAGTTATTCGGATGATGCTGGTATTATCTCAATCTATTTGTGGTTTCACAGTTGCATCCTCTACTGCCGTGGTATATGATTGGGGTGAGCAAAATGGTACTTATCGAGGGAATTATTGATGTCCCAACGGTGTTTTCTAGTGTCGACGTTTGAACAAGAGGTAGATCAATGCCATGACTGGATCGGCCAAATCTGAATCACTAACAATGATTTTATAGTTTGAACTGGTCTGGGTAAGCAGTGTCGCGTACCCGAAAAACACAGGATAATAAAATAAACCGGGAGCAGAGGCGGCATTGGTCGTTCATGAATCTTCTTTATTTCGGTGTAAGTGGCTCATGCTATGAGCACATTGGGCAAGGTCTGCTAACCTCACTATTCTTAGGTGCGCTACATTGGAATCCTGTACTCTGCGTACGTTTCACGGCCAATAAGTAAACTCTGTGCTAATCAGCCATCCCCCACGGTCAGCGTCAACATGCTGGGTATGTCTCCTCAGCTACATTGCAATCGGCTCTTCTGACCTGCGGCATGCAGCATGTCTCCCGTCAGTCTCTGTGACAGATATAGTGAGTATTCTGCACCGAATATCTGCCAGTTTCCTCCAACTCACTGCTTCCCTACATAGGGGTGAGCAAGATCCTCGACAAGTCCGTTGGTTCGATATTGATAACTACCGAACCAGCTGTGAATTCATTCGAGATATCCAGTTCTCCGAGACTCATAACTAACCTGTGTTTCAGGCACTGCTGTGTTGTTCGCACAAAACTGGACATCTGTCGTCGTAAATGCTATGCTGGGTGGTGAGCTTCTCAGTCGCAGTACCTTAGTGACAATCACTTGACTAACATGTCGTGCAAGTCATTATGATGGCTCGGTTGAATGCCATGTATCAGCAATCCAAAAAGATGCTTGTCTGTCTCGTTGTCATTCTTTTGGCTGTCACAATCGCCTGTGTAGGGATCACCTCGAGAGAAAGCAGCTATATTGCAGCGCGTAAGTCTTCATTACAACAAATGACTCAAGCTCATCAGACTCATCGGACGGATACCAGAGGAGCTCGTCTTCTCCGGTGCACATTTTTGTGCTTGCAACTTTCAGGGAGACCCGCAACTTCTGATTACCGAGAGGTGGATAATCGGCATTGCTTGGGAGGTCCTCGCATTGTGTCTTGCAGTCTGGATCGCTGTAAAGCATTTCCGCGAACTGGAACGGCCATCGACAGGATGGACAGTGGGGGACTGTTTCACAGTGCTCATCAAAACTCACGTGCATTACTTTGTAGCGTAAGCTCGTGATTTGAATGTATTCATACATTCTGCTAAAGTTCCGCACGTTCTAGGTTTGCTGCTGTTTCTTGCCTCACCCTCGGCTTGCTGTCTCCAAAAATCGCGGTAAGCGAAAGTGCGACTGAGTCGAACGGCATCTGCATCTGACTGCTCCTTGCGTTTTCTATAGCACGTTGATTATTCCGTGAAAGCTGTGATTTTCAATGGCCTTCTTGGATTTGCCTCAAACGTGCAGATGTTTGTACTGGGACCACGCCTCATCCTTAGTATCCGAGAATATCACGCCAAGCTCGTGGCAAACTCTGACGATGGAGCTGACCTGACTACAGCTGTTTTCCAGGAGTGTGTAGATGAATAACCTTGTGGTGGATGCAAAGCACGGGAGTGGTGATCGATCGAGCGCTTGTCGGGTGTAGGGAAGACGAGACTTTCTTTGCGAGTATTTCTCATATAGCGAGGTTTATGTTTGAGATTGACGCGCTCTGCAGCGGAAAATTGCTGCAGAGCATTACTGTATCGACAATGGAGATCCACAGATGACTTATATGAACAACCACAAGACAAGGCTTCTTGCTTTGGGCTTTCCACCAAAAACCGGGTATACACTGGATGCAAAGGGGTATATGAATTCCGAACTCGAGAACGCCCATCCACACAACTTGGAGATCATACAACACCCCATACGGCATCGTCCTTGTTATCGCTGTGGTTTCGTACCAAGTGAATCAGCTGAGAGGTTGAAGTGAGTGTGGACCCACAAGATGATTAAAGGATTTACGCACGGCGGTGCGGTAAGTCAGAACCATTCGGTTCCGACTTCCAGAACAACTCTTACAGGTTACTCGAATGGGACAAGATTCCATGTCATCTACCGTAGTAGAGATCGGGTCTCGTCCGAGAGTTTGGAAAAGATTATGTATTCGCTTGGTGTATCCGTCTGCTTCCAGAACACTGCAATTCCATGGATGCATCTCGAATGCTTCGATTGCTGCGTTCTCGTAAACTTCTACTGGCGACATCGTTCTGCCGAGCGCCGCTGTTTCCATCGGAAGTTGCACCCAGGGTTGGTCACATGTCTTATCACGTAGGCAAGGGTGGTTGAGCGCTGATGGATAAGTGACATGTAAACGACAAGTGGAGCAGCGGAACACCAAAGCGGCAAGTGTGAGGGGGTCGATATCATTGTCGATGCACAACTGCGCGCGAACTAGATCTGCAAGCTGCTTAGTGGCCTGACGGTCCCAGGCTATAAACAAGATAGGTAGACGAAGGGTTAGTGCGTCTGCAAATGCTTCCACTGACAAAACCTCAGGGTTTTTGACATCCATCATGCGCCGAACCTCCGAATGTAGGCAGATATCTATCGCTTGAGGAAAGACCCTGATGGTCTTACCAATTTTGAACATCTTCGTCATATCGCCAACAACAACGACAAGACGCTTGAAGCGGTCTTGGAAGAGAACCGTAAGCCGCCGAGCTCTTCTGATTTCCAGGAAATTCTGAAGCCTTGGTAAAGAAACCTGGCATGCTTTGAAAATGAGTGAGGGTCAGTACAGAGGCCGAGGGTGCATTTCAGACGTACAAAAATCAGTCAATTCTTGGTCTTGTCTGA